>NC_053116.1:12189672-12547172 GCF_010015445.1 Perca fluviatilis
GCAGTTAAACACACACAGCGCTCATGAATACACACACACTCAGAGCATGTCACGTTCAGAGGTGAATGTTTAACTCCCTGTTGACTTGTGTTTGGAAACTAAAGAGCTTTTTGTAGCAGAGGAGCACGAGAAGGCCTTCAGGTAGCAGGGTGGGTGTGGTGGCTAGTGAACAAAATGAAGCCTTGCCTGCAAGATCTTTGGTACTTTCAAGATCTAGCTCCAAAAGTAGAGCTGGAAAGAAAATGGCCAATTATTATCTTACTAATCGGTTAATCTTTTTTACTGCAAAAATGCAAAATGTATCATTGTTAACTAAATATCTTTAGGTTTTGGACTCTTGGTCGAACAAAAAAAGACATTTGAAGATTTAGATTTAGCTTTAGGATATTGTGATAGGCACTTTATAGACAACAAAACAAATAAAGAAATAATTTTCAACCAAACTTACAAACATTTTCTGGTTCCAGCTTCTCAAAGATTTGCTGCTTTTTTTTTTTGTCATTAATGAATATCTTTGGGTTTTTGGACCGACCAGATAAAATAAAATGTTGAAGACATCACGTTTTTCAGGATTGTTTGAATTTTGATTAAGAATGGTTAGTTACCCAACAAAAAACGCATTGGAAATATTGGTTTAAGATTCAGACAACTGGTGGTTTGCAATATGATGTAGCCTATGTGTGTGTCTTTAGGTTGAATTCCAGGTCGGAGAACACATTCCCAGCAGAATATCCAGTGTTTGTTGGGGTAGAATTCAGTGGAGGATGCAGCAGCGGTGTGGGTGCAATGCACACCCCACAGTTGTATGAGATTATCTAAATCCAGCGTGAATGGACCTGACACCATTGTCCCAAGCAGCAACAGCAGCAGCAGCAGCGGCAGCGGTGGTGATGTCACCGGGGGAATGATGATGATACCTCCAAGTGCGATAGATTACAGCTGTGATGATGAGCTGGAGGATCGCTATTATTTCATTTATTATCATTACATTTAGCTCATGCTGACAGGGGAGAGTGGCTAGAAAGAGAGAGGGAAAGAGGGAGAGAGGGCCGGATTAAAACAAACCCGCTCTGTGAGCGGGTTTTAGTTGCCATGGCAACGATCGTTACCTCGCACTTGGGAGAGCAGGAGCATGAAGAGGAGGAGGGGGGAAGAAAGAAAGAAAGAAAGATGGGACGGAAAGATAGGGGATGAAGACATTGAGGTAGGAGAGAGGACGCATTAGGGGGACAACGAGAAAATGAAATGTCAGATCCCAGGAACTGTGCAGAAATGTCAAGGAGAGGAGGGTGACAAAAGTGTGATTCCTCAATGCCGGGGGGGACAACTTTTTGAACTTCGGAACCTCCTCTCACTCAAACAAGAAAAGATCACTCCCCACCTAGAACCCAATCTCCAGAAAATGTCAGAGCTTCTCTCACATCTGCGTGGAAGAGCTGGACTCATGAAAAAAACTAATTAAATGCCCAGAATAATTCTTTGTTCCCATTTTATGCTTGCTGGGGCACTTTTAAAAAAAAAAACATCAGCAGGTGCAGATGTATTATAATAAGATCTGGTGGAAAATGCAAAGTGTTTTGGCCGTTAGTAAGGTGGGAATGAGGGGATGAGAGAGTTATTTGGAAGAAAAGATGGAGGCAGAAAGGAGAGGAAAGCCCCATGTGGTGTGCTGCGGATGGAGAGCGTTGTCCTGGCGATCTCACTTCTATGGGGTGTCACATGACCCTTTGCCCAGCACACCTGCCCAAGAGAAATCAGTGGCAGTTTCTATGGCGACAGGGTCAGCAGTACAGGAGGCAGGATGGCTGCCAGAAGTGGTGGTAGGGGGGAGTGTTGGTCTTGTACAGTGTCGATGATTGTGTTATTTTTAAACATTGCAGAAATGAGGTGATGGCTGCCGACCCAGCTGGGCCGAGATTTCTCCACCCGAGAGACTTTTAAAGACTGAATGACTGCTGGACAAAACAAGGCTGGTTGTTTCAGTGCTGGTTAGGGCACCTTGTGCAGTGTGTATGGTGTCTTGACCCATGTCTCACATGCCTTACATATCCTGCTCACATCACATGGATGCACGAAGTTCCATTTGCAGCTGTAACAGATGATAGGCTACACGTTATCTCTGTAAGCCCGTGGTGGGACATTAAACTAAACTCCATTCTCTGTCTGTGTTTCAGTGTTCAGATGGGAATTCGGCCCAAGACAACTCCTCCCTGAAGCGTGTAGCTGTGGTAGAAGACTTCTTTGACATCATCTATGCCATGCATGTGGAGATGGGTGCCGACCCCGGGAGAGCACCCAAACATGCAGGCCAAAAGAAGACCTACAAAGCGGTGGGTAAATCCAACCAGGTACCTGTAGGGTGCAGCTAACCCTGCTAGCACTGCTCACAGTATCTCTTCAAAGGAAGGAAGGAAGGAAGGAAGGAAGGAAGGTTGTCATTAGCATGAATTAAAGATACTCATATATTGCTGATGTTGACAGCTAAAATGTATTTAAAAATGATAGAAAATAAAATGATTTAGTACTCAAATTATTGTTTATGTCGTAGTTGGCTACGGTAACAGCCACAGGTGGTTTTGCTAATGCTAACGATACACCAACAGGCTCTTCGCTAATAGGAGTGGCTCTAACGTTAGCTTGCTGCTTCCAGGCACAAATATGTGTTTCCCAGGATGGCAAAGGAATGTCCCGCCCTACTCTGCCTTACTCTGCCTCTGATTAGCTTACCCTTGTATTCTTACAGTAACCCTAACCAATCTCACTCCTCGTGCCTAAACCTAACCAAGCCAACCAACGAGGCAATGAGTGCTAGCCAATCAGAGGCAGAGTAGGGCGGCTCATGCCTTCGCCATCCTAGGACACACATATTTGCCTCCTGGGCCTGCATTTAGTAATTAAGGATTTAACTTTCTTTCTGATTTAAAGTTCTGTTGTGTCATCTTCTGACTCTGTGTTCTCTTTGTATTGCCTTTTTGGAACCAGGCCAACATTATTGTAAGGTTAATGTAACGTTACTTAGACTAGCCGCCGACAGAGAAAAAGCAGGAAGGCAAGAACGAGAACACGTGAGCGTCACATTATTTATATTATTTATTATAATAATAATTATTATTTATTTATTATTATAATATTATTATTATTATGGAACCCACGCAACTTCTAGGCAGGACCCGCCCTTCAATAGCATTCACACACTACTATTGGCCAGGCGTTCATGCTTACGCAAGGTAACGTAACCCAATTTATTCAGGTCCTATGCCCTGACCAATCGGCTATCCTAACCTTAACCACGCAAGGTCAATGCCTAACCCCAACCAATCGAGCTGCTTCGTAGGGCGGGACTTGTCTAGAAGTTACGTGCGATCCATAATAATGCGTCACATAGTGCCCCCAGTGCCCCCTGGGTTCTAAAGTTTATTTAGGGCCAGAGAACCTGATATGGAGAGGGCAGAAAAGAGTAGCTGCAGTTTGTGAGGAGTGTCAGTATGCAAGAAAAAGTCACAGTACATCAAACACTAAAATGTAGGTGTCCGGCCCACTTCGAGCACTGGTGCTTTGAGCTAACATCAGCATGATACCATGCTCGTAGTAACAATCAGCATTCTGATTATGTTTATCTTGTTCACCACCTTTGCTTAGGGGGTAGCATGATAACTAGCTAGCTAATTGGCAAAAGGGTACATTTGAGGATGATGGAAATGTTAGTTTTGTATTTCCTAAAGGTTTTGATAAATTCAAACTTTTACCTGATGCTGGCGCTAGATGAAAGGTTGAGGGATTGCCAATGTATTCTGAGGGAAACATGAAAGTGTGTACCAAATTTTATGATTTGGATGTTTGCCGGACAAAGACCTGCATGAATCCAAACATTTTTGGAAGCGTTCAAATTACTGCATGCAGACAATATCTCCTTTTCCTTTGTGTGAAAAGTGCCCCACAGCCAGAGTGAGTTTTATTTTATTTGAAAGAAATGGGCCCCCCATGTATAATGTTTAGTATCAGGAGTCACCAAGTGAACAAGTGACCACCTTTACCAGAAAAACAAAGTACTTCTGGGGCTCAAGCGTTTTTATTGGATGTCTCGGGAAGAAAGGCAAAATATGAGTTTACGTTGCAAACCGAGGTGTGGTCTCGGGTCGGGTGTCCTGACAGAACGAGTGGCTTTGTATGCAGCTTTAGTGCAGTGTTGGGGGGTTAGCAGGACTCTGGTACCCCCCACCCCTCAGGATTGGAAAAAAATAATCACAGAGCCACTTCCTCCTGCCCTGTAGAGAGGTCCTGTCACGTCTCATAGAGTGTACCCTTTTGAGGAGGCAGCATCACTGGGGCAGGGCATAATATGGAACTGTCACTGTGGCCTTCTGGGAGGTGCACGCTCCTCTGGGTGGCCTTTCCCTCTCAGCTGCCTTAAGGGGCCATGAGGGGTGGGGGGCAAAGGGGATGGGGGAGATGTGGCAGTGGTGATGGTGGGCCGGTGGGGGTGGGCACCCTGCTGCCTCTCCGTGGTCACGTGAAGGTCGCATTTTACAGGGAAACGCCAGCGGGGGTGAGGAGGGGAGGGTGGCACCGCATCGGAGACAAACAGAGAAGGAAGGCTGAGCACGAGAAAGGGATGCAGATATGAGTCAACTGCACCTGAGAGAGCAGGAAGAGAACGATGACATACACCACTTGTGTTTTAGATTATCAAAGCAGAAACACACACAGTTGGAATAAGGTCATACAAAGGCACGAGAGATTGCCTAGAGGGAGGACTCCTCCTCATGCCACATCCAGATAACACATAATCACTGACCCCTAACTTTCACACATGCACCTTACAAAAAAAAAAAACACCTGCACACACAGCTTGAGTTCACAGCCTGAGCCATAACTGCTGCCATTTTTGTTGCCGTAACCCAGTCTCCTCTGCTCACTCCCCCGGCACAGATAGCAGAGACCTACGCCTTCCTGCCCAGAGAGGCGGTGACTCGGTTCCTAATGAGCTGTGGAGAGTGTCAGAAGAGGATGCACATCAACCCCAGCACTGCAGAGTTCAAAGGTAATGGCACACATCCGACCTGTGGAGGGCTCACTAATTCTGGAGACATCATTAACTGATAGGCTATTTTTGAGATCAACCTTTAAGAGTAGATAATGCTTAGATCCTTTGACATACTGACATGGACAAGGGTTAATTACTATGTTGCAATGCATGCTGGGATGGTGTAAATCAATCCATCTTCTACTACAACAGCTAGCCGTTACTGTTCATCATTTCATCATAAGATTAAAATGCTTATTTGGTTTATCACACAAGAGAAAGGTGAGTTCTCAGTTGTCCTATCAGACACTAAATGTGAGTTGATGTGATTTTAGGCATTTGTACTTGGAAGAGTTTTGATATTGAAACATCATTAACGAGTGAGATTAAAACATATTGTATATACACATATATATATATATATATATATATATACACACACACACACACACACACACACACACACACATATATATATATATATCCATGCTGTAACAAAGACTCAAGAGGACCACATCTCTGGGATTGTAAATGATCACAGAGTCCCTCTAGTGGCCAGTGTGGAGATTGCTGCACTTTGTTTGAGTTCTGATGTTATATACGTATAGCAGAGGCTACTGCTTGGATTTCAACCTTTTGCAGTATACTCATAGTTATTATAGAGCAGAGGTTTTCAAACTGTGAGGAGGGTTTGATGGACAGGTGCATGCTCATGCTCTAAAAACCAACAGGAAGTTAGTTATTGCAGTATGGCCTGCTGATTTGGCCCACAATTTTGTGCCAGAAATGGCGCCCCCTTCCTCGGAGTCATAGCTCAGTCAAGTTCTGAGCACACAGACATTAGCCTATACACTTATTTCAGAAACAGTGTGTGACTTAAGCTTTCTGAGTATATCATCTTCTCAAATAAACATCCATAAATCTGTTCAGAAATCATAGAAGAATATTACTCCAGAACTTGCCTGAGAATTGTCATGTTTTTAAGTTTTCTTCAGTATCAAAGTAATCCAGTAATAGTTGTGTGTATATCCATGAATACATATCAAAGAGGAACTGCTATTAGCTAATTCGGCATGTTTTTAATGTTGTCAATTAAAACTATTGGTGTGATTTTTAGTTTAATCTGAAAAGAAACTAATAACTAAAGCGGTCAGATAAATGTATTGAGTCAAAAGTACAATATTTCTCTCTGAATTGTGGTGGAGTAGAAGTATCAAGTAGCTTAAAATGAAAATACTCAAGCAAAGTTCCTCACAATTGTACTTAAGTGCAATACTTGAGTAAATGTATGTCGATATATACCAGCAGTCTGCTGCGGTAGATAAAATAGATTCACCGAAGATTAGTTCTAACTTGATTAATCTGCTTGCTTCTATATTTTATAGACATTAATCCATCATTATGTATGACTATTGTCTTGATTTTTTGCTTTCTTTGTCAGAAAATGACAGACCCACCTCACTGGTCCCAGACCTCATTGATTATAACATGCCTCTTACTGCCACCTACCTGAAACAAATGAAACTGCAGTGCATGACTGCCACTGAAAGGGTAAGTGCCTCTTTTCTCCAAGTGGACTGTGAATATTTGTAAAGCGTAGGCACAGATACAAGGTGTCCTGATGGATTAATTAGAAAATCAACCACTATTAACATCTCCTTTTCACTGTAATTGCATTTGTATTGACTGCACAAATCCTCTGGATGTGTTCTTTTTTCGTCTCATCGAGGCTGTGGGCCAGAATAATGACATCCTTTCTCTTAACTTTTCATTCAATATTAAACATTCAGAGCAGTCCGCCTGCTGGGAGGAGGAGCTCAGTGTGAAATGAGGATTAGTAAGTCTTCTGCACAGAGTGACGTCATGTGTGAGACCACTCCCATGTGTGGCTGTGACAGAAACACTCAGAAACCACTGCCACTAAAGTGCAGGGAGCGCTACTTGATGATGATAATGTAGAACCTCAGTCGCGCATAATTAGGATTATCCGGAACAATGACCCAGACTGTGATTTGTAGGTGAGTACAAATTAACAACTGCTCAGAGTGTTGGTCACATCTGTGTGCAGACTGAGAATGAACAGGGACAATAATTTAATAATGAACCATCACAGAGGGTTATTTCAAGTGTTGTAGGAGACTTGTAGTGATTTGTTCCATATCTCTGCTGCGCTGGTTTAGAGAACACTTCTAAGCAGCAGTTGGTTCAAAATGCAGCAGGTTTGTTCTGTTGAAAAAGCAGATCAGCAGAGAATTTGCGAATATGTATCTAGTCTGTTTGCACGTTGTTCTGCAGAACTTTGGTAATTGTACAACCTGCTTTGATGACGTGATGTAAAACATGCCTCAGATTAGTTTTTTTTCTTCCTTTTCAACCAAATATTCTCACTACATTTACATGCACATCATATTCTGGTTTTTGCCCTTATTCCGAAAAAGACGATATTCCGACTAAGCTTTTTACATGGCTAATGAAAGTGAATATTCCACTAATATTCCTGTTTACATGCAGCAGTGCAAAATACGATTTTTTCAAAGTTTTCCAGCAGCGGCGGACTTGTTAGACCGTGCGAACACAGCGTCCCTCTTTCATTCCTTCAACCAGCTTCTTCAAAAGGTCGGCGTAGCGATGTGTGGACATATCCAAAAACCTGTTGATATCCAATCTTTGATAATGTTTAAAAGTAGCCGTAGTTTCTCCTTCTTATCGGGCCTGCAGCCTTGCAAACTGTTGGCTGGTTGGTTTGCGAACAGCAATCATAGCAACGCACATAGCTGACCATAAGCCTGCGGTAAAAACCTAGATTGAGACACATATTCCAAATGCGCTGTATACACGTCCGAAGAATGCCTCTAAAACCTGAATAATACCGAAATATCCCACGTCTTAATCGGAAAATGCTATATAAAAAGGCCTTATTCGGAATATCCAACCGGAATTCGCTGTTCACATGACCTGTATCAAATTCAGAATATTGTCATATTCCGAATAATAGTGGAATATTGGTTTTCATGTAAACATACTCACTGTTATGCACCTCAGTAAGGTCCTTTGGATTGGATAAAGGCCTAGTTATGAAAATACCACTAAAATAAACTCTGCTACTAATGAGTGTTGGTCCTCAAATGAAAAAGTGTAAAAAATGCATATCAACATTTCCTAAACCCAAAGGGACATCTCCAGATTGCTTGTTTTGTCCGTACAATAGTCGAACACCCCAAAGTATTTAGTTTACGGTCACATACAAGACCAAAAAGAAGAGCAGCAAATCCTCATAATTGAGAAGTTGGAGCCACTGAAAAAGTTTGGACCTAAACAGTTAATAGATTATCAAAATAATAGGTTTTTTGATCGACTAATCATTTCAGCTCTTCAAAAAAATGTTACATCAACTTCTGAAGATATTTCTTATGTTTATGTTTGTTGTCTTAATTGATGGGACGATAATTTTTATTCTAATAACGTCTAGTAAGTTTATTCTAGAAGTAAAGTGCTTCAACTTAATTCTTTCTAAAACTCTATTGGGTCTCATTTTTAAAAGTAAATCCCCAGAATTTATGAATTATATATCTTCTTAAAGCATAGGCATTAATGATACATTTCCAACTACTTAGAAATGGTGTAATTAGAGACTCTCTCCCTCTTTGATGCTACATTGCTCACTTGGTACCTAATGGACCTGTCACTGAGCATTTTGGTCTTCCTCAAACCCTTTACAGAGCATGCATATCCCCAGGAGTTTAGGCCTATTTGTTTGCTTGTGTGGCAGGAATGAGATGATTTTTCCTATCTGTTCCCGTTGCACAGTCATAGGTTTGCTCCAGTTTCTGCCAGCTGAGAGAAGAGAAGTCACCATTCATGTTAGCACGAAGTAAACTGGCCTGGGTCGCCCTGAAATGTGGCTGTTAGCAGATGGTATAATGTAGTTTGGAGCCACAGCTCAGGACAGCCTTTGAATAGTTTGGGAGATTATTCCGTTCTCCTTCGCTAATCCTTACCCTCATGGTTTACTCATATTTTTGTGACACTATACCAAGCATCTTTAGGGCTATACGTGACAGAGTTAAAAATAGCAGAGCTCCAAGAAACACATTATTTAACAGTCTACTGCCAGACTTCAGCATGTTTTATTAAGAGTTAAATCAAGAAAATGTACATTAAAAGGGTAGGTTTATATGTTTTTCAAGTCATTAATGTATATTAAAGCTTTAATGGTTGCTGTAATTGTTCCTTCTGTCCACACTTCAAAAAAGCTTATTCAATGTAACAAGCAATCTTAAAGTTCAGCTGAAGCTAATATGAGACTTTGTTGTTATCCCTCTGCCATAGCTCAAAAAGGAATTACTGTCTGGAAGCACAAAGAGGGAATGTCATGCTAAAAACATTAACTTTTGGAAGGTACACACTCGATTTTTTCAGTGTACCCATCTCTACCGTTGACAAAGCTTAAAGAAGGCATTTTTTTTGTGGCCTGCAGGAACAACTGCACCAATTGCATCAGTATTGCTGTAAGATAAACTTTAAAGAAAAAGTGTGAACCTGAGATGCAAAGAGACATGAAGATAGTCTCTTCTTCTCCTCCCCCTCTTTCTCTCTACGGGACAAATGGGACACTTGAAGATCTTTCTCCTGACACTCAGCAGCCCTCTCCCTCTGCACATCCAGGTTTCTCTCCCCGTCTCACAGTCTCTTCCTTTCTCCCCTCAGGATGACAGTTCGATGAGCAGCGAGGACATGAACGGCGTTGAGCCTACATGGGTGGCAGCTGAGCCGCCCCCCATGCCTGAGCGCAGTCCACCTAACAGAGAGAGGATCAGCAACCCAGCAGCCGCCATTAAAGAAGAGGACGGTAAGACATACTGGTTGTTATTGGCATGATGTGGTTTTGTTTGTTTTTAAGTTGTATTTACCTCTGGAATTTAAAGGTGTATTGATTACTGTACATGAGAATGGTACAGATTGGTGTTAAACAGGAAACAGCTTGCCTCGTTCTTAGTGGACTAATCCAAATAAATCCACTCTTACAGGGGGTGGGACACCACCGCAGCCCCAATCCATGCACCCCTCTCTCTCAGGGTATAAGGTTTAGAGAAGTAGGACAAAGGCCGACATTAACCTTCACAGATTAGGCAGCACTATAGAAAATACTGGGATTCTGGAAATAGGGCAAATCAATGGCATAGAGAATTACACTGCTCGTGTGAACATAGTTGACACGTGTAGAAATCATCACAGTGAGATCAGCACACGGCCATAGACTGGGTTAAAGAGCTGTAATTTGCACACACCAGGAATTGAAGGCTCCCTCCCCCCAGCAGTCCCTCCCTCCTCATCCTCAAAATTAAAAAGACTTCCCCCTTCTACCCTCACTTTTATTTATCTTGACAGTTGACCCCAATACCCACTTCCGTAACAGTTTCAGAAAGCACAACATGAGGCAGGAAGTCCGATCCCCCTGTCGTCACACACCCACTCTGTAGTTACCCGAGACAGAAATAATGTCTATGTAGTAAATAAAGCCACATTAATGCAAAGTGATGACAAACATCCGCACAGCTCATCTCTTCTGTTCCTTCCCCCCCAGATGACGACTCCTCAGAGAGCGGCAGTGCCAATGGGCTGCCGGCCATGACCTCCCCGGAGGTGCTGGCTGTGGGTGGGAACCCCCCAGATGGTGGGGCCCCTTACAGGGAGGTGACAGAGAACGGGCTGAGTGCTCCCCTGGACTTTAGCACCACCTCACCCTCGTCCTCCTCAGAGGATCAGCAGCCGGTCATTCTGAGCGAAAGGCTGCTGCAGGCGGGCAGCTCGCCACCAAACTCTTACCCCGCAGACCCCAACAGGAAGTACCCCATCAAAACAGAGTATGCCAACAAGGTAAGAATATACACTTGATTTGGTTAATCATAACTTCAAATACATTGCACTTTATCTTTCTCATGTGGTACCAACTTTGTCTTTCTTAATGAGCAGTTAAGAAGAACAGCTCTCGTGTCGGTATGATCTATAATAATGGTGTTTCTGTGTATTTCTGTGTGTTTTTAGTCCCCTCCTTACAGTTCAGGAAGCTATGACTCTGTAAAAACTGAACTGAGCATGAGCGCAGAGGACTTGACCTCTGGTCGGGCACAGATCATTGACGACGACGATGACGATCATGACGACCACGATGACAGCGACAAGATCAATGACGCTGAGGGTATGGACCCTGAGAGACTCAAAGCCTTCAATGTAAGTAACTTGTCTAACTGTTAATATATTTCAATTATTATAGAGAGAATACAATAGTGTACTACTGGATATCAGCCAGCGTAGATATTGTACTTAGAAATATTAAAGAATACCCATATCTAAATTTTGTATAGACAAGTACACACTGCTCACTATTTATTCTGTGAAAATCACTATCTGTGCATTTCTGAAGACAAACATGGTAAAGTTGCAAAAAATGCATCCATGAGTGAGTGAGCAAACACTAGAAATATTGTCCTGAATATGTGCAATGGTTTCCATTGCTCCGGTTTTCATCACCTCCCCCTCTCTCTTTATCCGCTGTTCTTCCACTCTACCTCTGATGCTCCCCCATCCCCTGCCTTCCCTTTTCCTCTCTTTTGTTTTCGACTCTCACACCCCTCTCTCTCCCTCTCTATCCGGCTCCCCCACTCCATTTTTCTGCTCTACATCCCTTCTCTCCCCTCCCCCCTCTCTCTCTGCCTCTGTCAGATGTTTGTGCGTCTGTTCGTTGATGAAAACCTGGACCGCATGGTGCCCATCTCCAAACAGCCCAAGGAGAAGATCCAGGCCATCATCGAGTCCTGTAGCCGCCAGTTCCCAGAGTTCCAGGAGCGCTCCCGCAAGCGCATCCGCACCTACCTCAAATCCTGCCGCCGCATGAAAAAGGGCGGTTTTGAGGTACGAAGTGCCCCCAGCTAAAATGCAATCTGTATTCATTCAGCATACAACATCTCAATAAATCTAGTGCATCACATTCCTAATGTGCAACAAATCTCTCCGACCCCTCCTGCCAGATACGACCAACACCTCCTCACCTCACCTCTGCCATGGCTGAGAACATCCTCGCTGCTGCCTGTGATAACGAAACCCGAAATGCTGCCAAGAGGATGCGGCTCGATGTCTACCAAGCGGTAAATGTCTTGGCAGTTGGTGTTTGTGAATTTGCCCAGCAGGGATTTGGGAATGTGCTAGGATGGCTATGCATCATTAACGCTGAACTGCACAACAGAAACTGCAAAATTCTCCCCAAAACTGAAAACATTTAATTTCTCACAGGATGAACCTGCCTCTGTTGACAAGACCAACTCGAAGGACCCGGCCTCTGTGGCCCCGTCCGGGTTCACCATCTCCAGCGCAGCTTTTGCCCAAGACCAGCTCTACACCAACGGAGGCCTCAACTACAACCTGCGGGGATACGGGACAGTCGGCAGCAACCAGCAGAACTCTGGTGCTGCACAAACCAACGGTGAGGAGCTTTTATCAAACAAATCATCAGGCTTGACAAAGGACCGTAAAAGGACATTCAACACACTGCTCCTGTAATTAAAGGGCTGGTTCTAAAACACAATATGTTTTTCTCATTTAAATATCCACCTTAATATGGGTTCCCACCTTGGTACAATGTAGGTGAATAGAAATGAAGTTGGTGGATTATCCAAAATACCAGGGATATTATGTTGCTCAATAATTTTAGCTATGCTGGTGTTGTTGCTGTAGGGTTGTCAGTGTGTTGGCTGGTCTGGTCCAGACTGAAATATCACAGCAACTATTGGATGTGTTGCCATAATGTTTTGTACAGACATTCATGGTGCCCAGATGATGAATCCCAACGCCTTTGGTGATCCTCGGACTTTTCTTTTAGTGCCACCAGCAGGTCAAATTGTTTTCAGTAAAATATCTCAACATCTACCAGATGGATTGGTACTAAATTTTTTTTACAGACATTGGAAGTTCCCAGATGATGTATCGTACGGACTTTAGTGATCCTTTAACTTTTCCTATAGCGCCATAATGGGGACAAAGTTTTAACTTCCAATAATATTCAATCCAATAATACTTTGGTTTATGACCAAATACCTGCAAAACTAATGACATTATCATCAGCCCTGCCAGGACTGTGTTTTTAGTCCTAATTGGCAAAAGGTAGCATGTTAACATCATAAAACTAAGATGGTGGACATGGTAAACATTACCTGCTAAAACATCACCCTATTTATACTTCTGCGGGGGCTCCATGCACAGCTTTCGCCGTAGCCTAAACAAGTGGCCTGAAGTTTATACTTGTGCGCTGGTGTGCAGGGTCAATAGCAGGGCCGGCATGTGTGGGGAGTGTGTGGTAGAGCGAGGGAGAGAGTGACGGTGATTAGCTTTGGAGCGAGTACCGACTCTAGAGGCATACTGCGAGAAACAAAGTGTCTCCCCTGTGTTTTCTGACCATGGTGGGAAATCTGTAGCAGGAAAAGTTAACCCTCTCCTTGACTTTGTGTTGTTTATTGAGAAGGTGAACCCTGAAATGAGTAGGGGTTGAAATGCAATGCTGCCAAGCCACGGCCGAGCAACGTACGTCGCCACAACGTGTAGTTACATTTTTTGAGAGGTGCACGTCAGGCTACGGCGTAGGGTCCATATCTCCACGTACCTACGTACGTACCCACGGCGTTGATTTTACGCAGAAGCATAAATTGGCCTTCCGCGTTATTATGGCTCCCACCTGGTTTCTTGTCAAGATCCACCCAGCGAAGCAGCCCGATTGGTTGAGGTTAGCTCTGACCCTTGAGTAGTTAAGGTCAGATCGCCGATTGGTCAGAGGATAGGACCTGAACAAACCGGGTTCCGTTACCTTGTACGAGCATGAATGCCTGGCCAATCGTAGTGCGTGACTGCTATTGAAGGGCGGGTTTTGCCTAGAACTGGCGTGGGTTTGACCATAAATCGACCATACAAAAAAACAAAAACAACAACCAGCATATCAAATAGGCCTAGTTAAAATTAATGTCAATTTTCTTTTCACAATATGCAGATAGTTTGCAGTTATCTCATAGCACTTTGTCACTCATGTTACTCATTTGAAATGTTCACAAGACCAGAACAAAGTTCAAACGTCTCTGAAGAAATACAACTTCACGCTTCACACTTACTTACTTACACACCGTAATTCCTACAGTGCTGGATTTCTAATAAGTCTACATGCTATATGTTTCTCCAGTTGTTTTTTCTTCTTCTATTCAGTCATGTAGATAAACACGAAGTAGCCTACGCAGTTTAAGCTAGCACAGAAAAATAAAATACACTCACCGGAGAATAATCATCAAAAGAGATCAAATCCTAGTCCTCCGTAACCTTCTTGTTCCATAGAATACTGAAACACGGATTCTGTTCTAATTAATTTTAACACCAACCTTTAAGAAATAAAACAACTTTTCGTGCATACCGGACCGCTCGTTCTGTTTTCCTTGCTTAATTTTCCCCTTTGACCCCTAGCTGGATATCGACCATTTCTACACGCCTTTAGCGCCCTCTATGGGATAGCTTGACAACTGAAATATTAACCCTACAATCCACATTTGACTATTTTCATTCTGATAAATGGAGGCTATGTGGGTTTCCCATAGTACGTAGCCTTAGATATTAATAATAATCCTATTGTGAGTGAACTGAGCTTTTAAGATTTTTTTTTTAAACCCTTGTGTTGTCTTCCTGCCGACTTGTTGTCCTCCCGGGTCAAAAATTAACGCTTTCTTTTCCTGTGCTTTTTTCACCAGTAAAAACAACTTATTACCACTAGTTTTACACTTTGTTTGGAAACTAATAGTCAAAAAACTTCATTTATGTGAAACTTATCTAACTAAAATGCTGCAATTATGAATTATTTGGACTAATAGTTAACATCAGGGGAACGTACTGTATTTTGAAGTTTAGTCAGGATACTGTTTTAAAACCATTTCAAATTGTTTTTTTCAAATGCTACAAAAATTTAATAAAACACCCAAAATTCAATAAAATTAGTGAACTGATCCGTTGAATGGAACTATGCATGTTGTTTTTTGGGAAATTAGGTTTAAAGAAACCTAAAATGTCTGATATAGAAACTTTGAAAACGGGTCAAATTTGACCTGAGGACAACAGGAGGGTTAAATCAGTATTGTTTGATAAATGCCTTAATTGCAAAATTGGTGTACAGGAATTTCCTTTTCTTCAAGAGAACGAGCTCTTTGATGCATCTCTGAAATACTAGAAGTATTGTTCTGCTAGTTCCAACGTATTTAGTCTTTACATAGTTTGAAAAATGCATAAATAGATTTCTCAGGTTAAAGATGCTTCCAGGGCCTTTCTTCATTTCCCCTGGTGTTTCTCCTGTATTGTATGTTTTCCTTAAAGCATCACGGTTGTGTCTGCAGGTCCCACAGATCTGAGTATGAAGGCAATCGCCCCGTCCTCCAGCTCCAACAGTCACGGTCAGGGAGGCGGCGGCGGTGGAGCTTCGGCTCAGCTCAGCCCTCCGGAGGTCACGGCGGTGAGGCAGCTGATCGCAGGATACCGGGAGTCTGCTGCCTTCCTGCTGCGCTCAGCAGACGAGCTGGAAAACCTGATCCTGCAGCAGAACTGAGTCCAAGCCAAACCTTCTCCTAGCCTGTCCATCTCTGTCGCCCTCGTCAATCACATCAGGGCCAGACTTTCACGCAAAGACACAAATGTCCATGAGTGATAGGCCTACTGCAGTGCACTGTGGGTAATGTAGGTACGGTACCTTATTCCCACATGTGTTTATGTATGTATGGACAGGCCAGAACATATCGCAGGCTGAAAAAAAATTTTCTTTATGCATTTGGTTCACTTTGACCTTAGTGCCCTGTTATCTGTAGCCATTCATCCCATTCAGTTCATTTTACCACTTCAACCTCCATTCGTCTCAGGAAGCGATGATCTATGTGGAAGAATTATCTGCATTGGTGCACAGGGGAGAACCAGAACCTTAAACTAGCTGTGACCATAATGCCACATTGGCTCGTTTATGCAGATGTTTGGGCAAATTAGTAGTTAAATAGCAGTGACTTTGTGTCATTAACTTGTTTCTATTTTTACTCAAGTGTAAACTATGCTGTACGGTGGCATCTTTTGATTTGGTCGTCTAAACAACAACTCTCCAAATTCACTTCTGTGTCAGGAAAAATGTATTGCTTTCTAAAAGTCTGCAGATGAATCACTGCTAAATCCACTGACTTGTTGACTTACAGCTACTAAATGTAGAGAAGGGAAAAACGGGACGGTGTTTGACAGTTTTCATCTGAAAAGTTTGACAGATCCGTTAAAACTATACCTCGGTCCTGCTCTGTTGGATTGGTTTCCAGATTCTTAGGCGTGTGGTTACGAAGAGACAAAGACTCATTACCCAACGTGACTTTATTCTCAGTTATTTTATTTTGGATATTTCATATATTTCTCATTACTTAAAAAGAAAGGAGGCTTTTAAGAAGCCTGGGTATGCAAATTGAGGTCACAGACGTCAGGGAAACAAAAGGAGATTAATATATTGTTTAGACTCTTGGTTTTATAACCAGTGCTACTGGAAAAGAGAAAAAGGTGCAATATTGAAGATAATCAGTAATGGTGTGCTTACTGAAATTACTCTGTCAGACTTGCTGAAGTGTTTTAAGGCAAAAAGGCGGAGTACTTTACCACAATCTCCTCCTGCTGTAACTATCAAGTTGTAAAAAAAACAAACTGAAATGATATCCCATGCAGCATTGTAGCCAATTTCAATGTTGTTGTTTTTTGTGAATACTGATCTTTATCTCTAACCTCGTAACTGAGGCACTTTTATGTATTGGGATCAGTCATTCGTAGTGATAAGAAAATGGGACCTGGCAGAAAAATGAGACTTAATGTTGCACGTCTTATTTATTTTACTTTAAAGTGATTTTTTGGAGTCGTTTTGTGAAGGAATTGTCCTGTGAGTTTTTTTAAAAAGGAGCACATTGAGCTCACATGCATCGGTGTAACCCTAACATCCACGTGGCTTTACTGGATGTAGTGTGAGTGTGTGTGGGCTGCTCAGACAAAAAAACGCTGTCCGTCTGTATCACCCCCTCTGACCTCAGCTGTGTCAAATTCTCTCTCTCATCTCCATCATGTCTGAAAACACACTGTCTGAAAAGAAGCAAGAGACAATCTTTGAAAAAGATGTAATCGCATCACAGTTTACTCTCCCAGCTGTCTGCTATGGTGTGTGTGTGTGTGTGTGTGTGTGTGTGTGTGTGTGTGTGTATGGTCTGAGGGCACACAAGAGTACTCAAAGCAAATCTAGAGCACAGTCTCACTCACAACAGACACTTTTAATGGTGAGTCACTTGGCACAAAAACATGACGCGTAAGTGTGTGTGTGTGTGTGTGTGTGTGTGTGTGTGTGTGTGTGTGTGTGTGTGTGTTTGTATTCCCTTTTCTTTGGTTGATGTAAGTGTTGGTATTGACAGTATGTTAATTTTCTGTTTGTGTATAAGTGGAGTGACCCAGTTTGTACGACATCAATCTGTGAAGATTTAATTCAGAGGCTGAGACATTCCAAACAAGGACAATGACTCTTCAAGCAGCCTAAAAGTGGCTCGCACCTTATTGAGTTCTCAAAGTTTAAAGAGATATATTTCTGTATTTATCACAAATCTTATCAAATTCATCAGTTATTTATCACAAATTAGTCTATTTCGCACCACCACCACCAGGCCGTTCTAGAGTTGGATTTACATGCTAAATTTTACTTTTTTTTCTTTAATTCCCATGTCATTATTGGGCTGCATTACTTTACATTACATTTAAATAATGGTTTCTATTGCGAGTTTGGAAGCACTTTATAGCTCAGGATTAAGGTAACATAACACAGTGATTTGAGATTGTGACAAAGGACATAAGCAGCGCTCAATCTGCTTTATTGATGATAAGCAAATGGCTTCTTTTTGAAAACCTTGTTAGAGCTCATCGTGAACTCCTTAGTGGTCCATATGGGAGGTGTTTTATAAAATAGGCTTAGAAAAGCAGGACTTTTTGTGAAAATCCTGTCTCAAATTAGCCTAACAAATGGAACCAGGATAACTCTGTTTCATAAAGCTGGTTTGGACTTAATGTGAGCAGTCAAAGTCAAGTCAGGTTTATTTCATGACGATGAGAAGTGTTGCTCATATGAACCCACAGAGAATAAACACCTGAATCTGCAACTCCCCAGTGCTTTCTGGAGCTTTATAGTGAGTTTCAGCTCATTGTTGAGCTGTCTGGCTGCAGCTTTACTGTTTTGGTTTACTCTCAATAGTCTCATAAAAGTCGTTTTCAGCAGGCAGCTGTTTTCAGAGAAAAATCTCTAAAAACCCACTGTGCACTACCTGCTCAGCACCAAACAGATGACAGACACAGTTAGAGACTAGCTGGTGAATATAGTTCAATGATAGTGGAGCATTTAGCAGCGAAAGAGCCTGACGTTTCCGTCGGGAGTTGGTGGAGACCAAAACGGAGTTAAAAGAAGAGGGAATATTACACTTACATTCATCAGGTGAACAGAAAAACAACTCACAATGAATGTTATGTTGCTTCATAACGGCTGGATATGTCAATAGACTATTTGCTAACAACACCTCAACTTAAAATGTTATGATAAATAGAAATGTTGTGTTCACAAAAAAAAGAAGCAGTGTTTGCAGGTTCAAGTTATCGGTTAGATTAGGTATCTTGAGCTCAGATTTTAATTGCACAATTAAGTACATTCCATGTCAGTATGTGACCTAAATTTGTTGTGTGAGTGCATCAGACTCTCCCAGTGCAGCAGTAAAGAGGAACGCTTTAAGAGAACACCATGTTTCAGTCTGGCAGATTCATTGTGATACTGTTGAAGCCTGAGCTGAAGCTAAGCCTGACTTAGGTCAGACTTCTCCAACCTCCTTTATGAAACAGAATTTCCCGACTGACTGGAACTGGTACTGTTGGTTTGATGAAACACCCCTCTGGGCTCAAACAGACATAACCATAGATGTATGGGGGACCTGAGTCCTCACATGTCTTCCTCGTCTCCTCCAACCTGCTCGTTTGTCCCTGCAGCCATAGCAGATCCTCACACTTCACGTCAGACTCAGTGATGTCATGCTGTCCCATCCTCACAACCAAACATCAGCTTGCAGGTTTGTAAACTGTCTTAAGTCTACGCTGAGCAACATTTGTGTGGAGTTACTGTGATCAACGACAACCACTTGTTGTCATGTTGTTGTTTCTAATAATGCCCAATGGATTTTCTCTTTGTATTGACTGGACAATGTAATCTATTGGTGTTGATTAAAAATGCCCTGGTAGCTTGTGGATTGCTAAAGTGGTCAGATAAATGTACTGTATAGCTGTACAAAGAGTGATAAAAAGATGTTTTAAACCTTTTTTTTCTTCTGTGGGTACAGCACTGTTAAAAAAAAAATCAAAGTGGTTTTAGCCCTTGCTTGTTTTAACTTATCATTTGGTGGTGGTCTGTATTTCTTCTATTGTTATTTATATTATTTCAATTGTTGCCTCTCCTCTCCGCACTGATACGAGACTGTAGCTCTGTGCAGGAGGTTGTAATGTAAACCTGTGTGAAGCTTTGTATTCCCCCCCCCATCCCCTCTGGTTTTGGACTCAGTGAAAGTGTGATGTTTACATGTACAGTTTTTCAGAATACTTTTGCGTTTTATTCAGGCTATATTATCTTTTCCTCACCTATACTCCAAATGTGTGTACATTTGCCCAGATATTTTCCTTTTTGTTGTTTCATTGCATCATAGTGCAGACGTGACCTCTTTGACTATTTGGTCACTCGGTCATGAAGTGTGCCGTGACAGCTGGTTGTGGTCGGCTCGGTGTTGTGGTGGCTTCCAGCATTTTTAAAAAGGTAAATCTTAAGTAAAAAGGGAGCTTCACAACTTCTCAAAGTGGACCAGCAAAGATGTATTAAGGACAACTTTAATCAACTGTTTATGAATACTATAGTGGCCTAAATGGAGATTGGTGGGGGTGTAGGTACATTTATTATACAATCCTACATTAAGTGCTCAGAATCTTTTAATATCCCGGCCGTATTGTCAGGTAAAACTCCTTGTCCTTAACCTGACTGGTACCCTGAAGGGACACTTTGACCTGTTGTTATATCTCCTCGGTAACATAAAAGCCATTCCCCTCTCCTGGCCTTTTTAAGGGGAACCCATAAACCTCAGGAAATACTGAATCTCCAAGTTTAGTTTTTATCTCATTTCTTCTGAAATGATTTAAATCTCTTAACGAAAACCATTAACATTTATATGAGATGTCTATTGTTTTGTACATTTATCATTGTGATTTAAAAGTGGAGCTTTTTCCAGTACCTGTGACTTAATATTTAGATTTTTTTTCGGAGTGTTTATAGGTATGGATATTTATTATTATATGTGAAACAAAAAGACAAAAGAAAAGGTTGAACCTGTTTCATTTGTATGTTTCATGCAAAACTGTCCAGGTGAGATTCTCTCTGCCTCTTACATATCACTGATGAGGGACCTGTGTTTGTTTGGAAATAGCGCTTTTTCAGTGTTGCATCAACGCTATGAAAAAAAAACCCCAGAAAAAAAAACACCAGTGGTTTACCAACAGCAGAGTTGCAAGGCTTTCCTCTTTGCCTGGGATGTCAGTAACTGAATAAAATAGTGCGATGAGCTATCTAACTGAGGTCTTGCTTCTTTTCTTTTATTTCTGTGTCAGTGTCAAATCAAAAAGAAAAGTCAAGTCAATTTTATTAATATAGCCCAATATCACAATCACAATTTTGCCTCAAGGGGCTTTATAATCTGTATACAGTTTATGACACCTCTGTCTTTTTCGACCCTCACTTCCAATTAGAAAACAACTCCCCAAACAAACTCTTTAACATGGAAAAATGGAAGAAACCTTGGGAAGAGCAAGTGAGGAAGGATCCCTCTTCCAGAAAGGACATATGTGCAATAGCTGTGGTGTGTACAGTCATTTAAAGTAGAGGTTTAACCTCCGCAGTCTTAAAGCTAGTGGGAACATTGGCAGTCGTAAGAGACAAGTTGACAATGTTCAGCCTTGTAGGTCCAAGAAAACGCCAGAGATCTTTAAAAAGTTTAGCTGGTTGGAGGTTGAGGAGGCAGGAGGTTTTGAAGATGACATCAGCTTAGACAACATTTCAAGAGATGTGTAAGGACAGATACTAACTGGGATTCAACATATGTACTGTACACCAGATGTTGCTGGAGACGAGAAACTCATTTTATATTTAATCTTATTTATCTATTTTTCTGCAAAAGAAATCTAAAAAATCATGAGCCGCAAAGCAAAAGCTGCTAACAGTTGACTATTTTTGGCTACATTTAACTACAGTGTCAAAGAGAAATAA
Source organism: Perca fluviatilis (assembly GCF_010015445.1). NCBI lineage: Eukaryota > Metazoa > Chordata > Actinopteri > Perciformes > Percidae > Perca > Perca fluviatilis. Next base: position 12,211,098 of record NC_053116.1, read on the forward strand.
AGGATTGTGTTTATTACTAATTAAGCGAAAACAATAGTCTGCTTTGGCAGCGGACAGAGCATGCTTGTAATTTAATGCTCATTAACTTCCAGTTTTGATTTATGCCATTAAACCAATCTCTTGCAGGCCTGCTTTCATCAGTAACCCACAGAATAGACTTCTTGACGGTTTAGTTTTTTAGAAGTTTAGTAAGAGGTGCAACTGAATCCAGAAGACTAGAAAGCTGTGTTCAAGTCACTGGTAACATTTGATAGGTCCTGGTTTCAGACATGTAAACCAATCATATCCAGGCCATGTTGAAGAATCAAATCATTATCAGTAAGACTTTGGTGGACAATGATCTGAACTGAAATGTGAGGGCCTTTTTAGGCTGCAACTTTCTTTAGTAGAGCTGCCTGCAGATTAGGTCTGTAATTTGAAAAAGATGCCTTAGGTTATTCAATAATTTGTGGGGAAATTTTTCAGCAGCGTTTTGGGAGTGAAGTTATTTGTCCACAAGAGGGCAGCAGAAAGCAGTAGGAGAAAAGGATTTGTACACCGAGCATTCAGACCTTCACATTCAGTTATGTTGCAGCCTTATGCTTAAATTATTTATAGTAAAATGTTCCATCAATCTACATTCACTGCCCCAAAATAAAGCAAAAACTGGAGTTTGGATATTTTTGCAAATTTATTAAACAGACAAAACTGAAATATCACACAGACATTCAAGTTTGATGCCACCAGCATTGTCCCTGTTGGGAAGATACTTCAGAGGTGATGAGGAGTGCCTGGTTCCCTCCAGACATGACACTTGAGGTCAAACCACAGAAACTTCCAAGCAGGCTTTCACTGAGGAGACACTTCTGTCTGGCCACTCAGTAGTTGAGTTGGTTGTTTTTCTGGAACTTCCTCCACACATGATCTATGGAGCTCAGTTAGAGTGACCATCAGGTTCTTTGTCACCTCTAACCAGGGCCATCCTTCCCAGATTGCTCACTTCTAGAAGAAGTCCTGGTTGTTCCAAACCACTTCCATTTCAGAATGATTTTTGGAGGCCACTGTGCTCTTGGGAACCTTCAATGTAGCAGATTGATCATAGCCTTCCCCAGATCTATGCCTCAACACAATCCTGTCTCTGAGCTCTGCAGGTAGCCCCTTCAGCCTCACGGCTTGGTTTTTGCTCCAATATGAGCTGTCAGCTGTGAGACCTTAAATAGACAGGTGTGTGCCTTTCCTAATCATGTCCAATCAATTGAATTCACCACAGGTGGACTCCAATCAAGGTTCAAAGAAATTGGAGGCACCTGTGCTAAATATAAGCTGTCATAAAGGGTCTGAATACTTAACCTATCAATGTGATCATTTTTATCTTAAAATAGCTACATTTGCTCACAATTCTAAAATACAGTTTTTGCCTTGTCATCATGGAGTATTAGAGTGTAGATTGATGAGTGAAAAAATGAATTTAAACATAACAGGATAAGGCTACAACCTGTTTGGGCTGGACATACACATTTCAGTTATTAAATACATAAATACCCAATAAATTAATAATGATGCATTGCAATTCTCTCATTGTTATCTGAAGAATACCCTGTTGTGTAATTCACAACCTCGTAAGTGAAATATTTCTGAATGCTCAAAGTTCACGATTTATGACAGGTTTGCCAAGGCTGCAAAATAAATAGTTTTTTAATCATCATCCCGATATCATTTGCAATAATTGCAATACACACATTGCGAGAGACTGGGACATATCGCCAAATACCATTTTTGAGTTAGCTGAAAGAAAGTATCAGTAGAAAACTACACTATAAAATGTCACTATCATTATTTTTTTAATGCGGCTTTTGTGTTCAGTTCAATATTCAATTTGTTAAATAAAAGAATTTTGGAAATTATTTCCGTTCGTTTTATCAAATTCAACAAGCAATTTGTTGTAATTTATCAAACTACAGAAAGCAGCAGAAAGACACAAATTGTTGCCAGTAATATGCCAGTAATATCCTTGTTGCATATTCAACAACGTTATCATATATTTCCCTCGGTAAGTTTGTATATTGTAATTTTAGTCGTATAGAATTATTCTTTGTAATTTTTAAAACATGTCTGAGGAAAATGTTGATATTCCCAACAGCCTCATCGTTTTCCTCTTTAATTATGCCTAGCATATCCTGCATTATGTTACCCGCTCGTTAGCTTGCTAAATTGTTAGCCTCGGTTGGCTCCTAGACGCCGACAGTAACATTAATGTTGCCGTTGTCTAGCAGCGGTGTTCTCGCAATCTAACCACCTGAACGCACACATATTCCCATGTTGTAACCATGAGCTCACAAGTTCCATTTAGCAGGTTCAATACAGGTAGCAAAACACTAACCTGACGCGCCAGATGGTTTGTTTCACAGCACCATCTGAGAAGCAGTCACTCAAAACTGGTCTCGCACTGCCAGACCTCCCTCCACAGCACTGCGTAGGAGGGTGTGGCTAGTCCACACAGCATTCCGGGATGCGATATTACGAATCCCACTATGGCCACGCCAAGACACGCCCTTCAATAGCGTTCACACACTACTATTGGCCAGGCGTCCATGCTTACATGTACAGGTCCTATCCCCTGACCAATCCCCTAACCCTAACCTTAACCACTCGAGGTGAAATGCCTAACCCCAACCAATCGAGCTGCTTCGTAGGGCGGGTCTTGGCGTGGCCATAGTGGGATTCGTAATTTTGCTTCCGGGATGGGAGAAAAACGTGGTCTGGTTTATTGGCATTTCTTTAAACCAATCACAATTGCCTTGGGCGGCGCTAAGCTCTGGATGGAGCCATGGTGCCTCTGCAAAATAGCCTCGGGAAGGAATTTGTTTTTAGTTGTGCAACAGAAAACTCAGATTGGACAGATAGTCTAGCTATCTGTCTGGATTTACCCTGCAGAGATCTGAGGAGCAGTTAACCATAGTCCTCAGAAATCCACCGGAGTTTAGAACAACACAAAGAAAGCGCAAGGTAGCGGGATATCCGGCCTAAAAAGAGGGACATCAGGCGGAATTTCCGGCGGCACCTGAACATCGTCAATATAGACTTCTCAAAACAGTTTGGGAAAGGGCAGGCACTTTAAAAAAATACCTGGCAGGTGATTGGATGAATTATTTATCACATCCGCCATTGTTGATTTTGAACACACAGTCGCGGCCGTCACACACATGCTTTGATTTTACTTGTTGTGCTGTGCACTTCAATTTGTACAGCATTTTGGTCAACTCTAGTTGTTTTAAACGTGCTATATAAATAAACTTGACTTGACTTGACATCTAAACCACACCTGTAGCCCCGAAGCCTAGTCTGGATCAAGGGAAGTACATTTCCAAGATCGCCCTCACCTTCCGCTCCTTGCGTGTTGCCGTTCTCAAAATCCCTTCCCTACGAGAAACAACAACAAACTTCGAGCTAACAAGCTACACGCTAAAAATGGCAAGTTTTGAAGAAAATTTGGATCGTGCAACAAGGCAGGCCTGCTTGGTTCTTTAGGGAAATGATTGCAAAGATTTACAAAGAATATGTTTACCGCATTTACTGTCTAACTGGGACGTTTTGGGACAGACTGGTGGGATTGCTGTGGACGAAGTACACACGGACTGCTGTTGTGTTTTCACTGTGTGAAAATATTGACTTTGGTCTGCTGGAACACAGTGTCCATTTCCTCACATGAGAATCTGTTTTTGAAGCCAGCTGTAAATCTTCCCAGACCTATGAGCTCAGCCAAAATATTTGACTTTGTGTATTCATGTCCACTTCAGGATGAATTATAATAACCAGTGACCTGTAGAGCAAATTCCGTTTAACCATGTATCCAGCTAATTTAAATAGCTCACGTTACTGTATTGTGTGAACAGTTAACTTCATTTAATTTTGTATGTGGCATTTTCTTGCGGGGTGCAAATGTTCCACCAAAACTAGTTTCTTCCTGAGACCATTTTGCAGATACATCACCGCTGCATCCAGAGCTTAGCTCCGCCCGTGACAATTGTGATTGTGATCTCCTGATATTGTCAGAATCCAGCTACCGTGCAAGGTAAGCATACACAGGTTGATTATAAAATGGCGTACAAAGGCAGTAATACAAATTTGTACACCTGCCTCTAGTGCTGCGTTCACACTGGTCGCGAAGCGAATATTCGCATCGCTTTAAACACGTGAGTTTGATCACGGGATGTGTAGGTTTTATTTGCGTTACTCACTTTACTTGCAAAGTAAGTAATCAAATACATATCCATACAAATACACACAACATGCAAGTGTAGTGAAAGAGAAAACTATGTATGGATTGAAAAAGTCATACACAAAGTATAGCATATAGCATGGCCTAAATAAAGTTTGACAAGGTCTATTTCTCGTGCCATTTACACAATGCTAACATACTGATGTTTAGCAGGTATAATGTTTACCATGTTCACCATCTTTAGTTCAGCGTGCTAACTTTTTTTAAGCCTATGCTAATGTGAAGGTAAATTATTTTGCAGGTTTTGGGTCATAAGCCAAACCATTTCCAACTAATGATGGCACTACAGGAAGTTATTATAATTCATCCTGAAGTAGAGATGAATACATAAAGTCAAATATTTTGGCTGAGCTCATAGGTCTGGGAAGATTTACAGCTGGTTTCAAAAATAGATTAACATGTCATAAAATGGACACTGTGTTCTAGCAGATCAAAGTCAATATTCTCACACAGTGAAAACACAACAGCAGTGACCTTATTATTCTCTTATTTAAATGTGTCTAAAACATTTCCCAACTATACACTTTCAGAAACAGTTACAATGTTTGCTTGAAACATATTTTGAAAATACAGGTTGTAATGATTTTGGTCTTTTACTTGGGTAGTAGTAGTAGTAGTAGTAATGCAACGCTGTAAAAATACTCAATTACAAGTAAAAGTTCTGCATTAAAATGTGCTTAAGTAAATTATTCGCAGGATGTATTAATATTATAAATAAATAAATGAATAAAATGCAGAAAAATACCCCCTGTGCATTATTATATATAATATAACTGGGTCATTTTTACTACTCGCTGCAGCTGTCAAATTAATGCAGTGGAGTAAAATACAATATTGCACTCTGAAATGGAGTGAAGTGGAAACAAAGTAGCATGAAATGAAAATACTCAAGTAAGTACAAGGAGCTCAAACTTCAGTACCGTACTTAAGTAAATATAATTAGTTACTTCCCCTTACTGCTATTCACTATTTTTATTTAGACAAAAGAGAGGCTCACTGATCCAATCATTTGACTATGTCCCAATTTCTAGAATGAATATCTTGCACACATTTATTTTGTAATGTTAATAATAACCTTTGTTAGACTTAATTTGTTGCTGTTCAACAAGCATATTTATCGCTTCATGTCCAGTTTAAAAAACAAACCAGTTTTGTAGGGATAATATTAACTAAAGTCACAGAAGCCCTTAAACAGTAACTGCACTAACAACGTGTTCCAGACAAGAAACACACATAAACAAGTGTGGCCTGCGGAGATAATCGATCATGGTGAGTCTTTGTGTTGACACTGAAAGTCCCTCAGTGACACGTGAACTTACAAAAGTTCAGCGGTTCACACTGTCTGTCTCCTCATGCTGCTGATCAAATATAGATCTAAAACAGGATGACACCAGAACCCATGCCCAGTTTGAACCCCTTTACCTGAGAAGACAGACAGACAGACAACATTACATTAGACTTTGTCTGCTAATACTGAGAATTCAACGTTGTCTTTGCTCTCCTCTTATCTGTGCAGTATAAACTTGTACGGTGTGTTTTGTTGGAGTCCGGGGGGTGGACTCTTCCTGGGCAGCACTGCGTCAAAGTTGTGGACCTGATGCCTTTGACCCAGATTCTTAAATTATCTTGGAGCCAATTCATGTGCAGGAACGCTGTTGGTGGCCAACATTTTCCACTATGACAGCAGATCAACGTTTAAAAGAAAAAGACTAGCCCGAGGATAGTTTCATTGAGCACATTGAATTTGATTGATTGATGATTGATTAATCTACTGATTAGTTTCTCAATTAGTTGATTACATTTTCGGTCTATTAAATGTTAAAAAATGCCCATTATGTTTTTCTAGAGCCTGAGGTATTGCCTTTAACCCTCCTAACCCCAAAACCCGCTGGCGGGGTAGAAAAAGCATGTTTTGTTTAAAGCCGGTGACACACCAACCGGACGGCTGAAGGCAGTCGGACTGACTGCCTCCCCGAGTTGGCCAAAAAAAGTGCCTCGGAACACACCGAAGTGATGCCGACTGCCGACGGCAGCTGATTGGACGAATGTGTCACGTGGGTCTGGTTTCTCCAGAAATCCAAAGCCACACTGTCATGGCGGCTTGTTCAGAATACAATCTCATATTTTACTAAAATAGTTCATCGAAACATGTTTCTGAAAATATTTTAAGCTAGAAATAGGATATGCAGTTGCTGAATCTGTCTTCCTTTCAGATCGACAAAGGTCAGTTTAAAAGATTTTCGTCAGATTTCGAGAGGCGTTAGTCACGCTAATCCCGCTCGTCATTTCTGGGTTAGCACTCCACCAATCAGATTGGTCATGGAGTCCGACTGCCCGCCCTTCGACTCAACATGTCAGGTCGGCCAAAATGAAGGCTGACAGCTCCTCGGACGGACGACGGCACAGAACACACCGAACAGACTTGAGTCACTGACCTCGCCAGACTGTCCGACGGCCGATTATCGGGTTGGTGTGTTGCTGCCTTAAAAGATTGCCAAAGAAAAACCACTTACCCTAGAAATGCGCCTTGTTGACGGCGCTGCCATTATGTTAAAAAGCTCCAAAGTTAGGCCAAAAAACCACTAAGTGCATTCAAACTTCACATAGAACATGTCCGATTTCACAAAATTGTAGAAAATCAACCATTTGCATGATCAAGGAGCTGTAAACTTATGGCTTCTCAGCTATGCGTAGGCAGCCATGTTTGTTTCCTGCCATGCACAACCACGTGATGAAAATTCCTCCTAACTGACTGAGACCAGCACCAAAACACAGCGCCGCCTAGTGGTGAACAGTGGTAGAAGAAGTTTTCAGATCCTTTACTTAAATGTCTTGGTTTGTCTGAACAACATTCGACAAGACTAGGTCAAAACCTACTATATGTCTGGACTGTGTATGGTCAGTGTGCTGAATTGTGGTCAAATTGTTACAGGGATAGTCAGCGGTGGTGTCTATAATGTGAATATAGTTAATGAATGTTCAATTTTAGTGGTCCCAGTAATATTTGTTTGTTGTGGACTGAAGTAGCATATCACATGACAAGATGCGTTTGAAACAAATAACTGAGGACTACTCTTCAATGTAATTGTGATTATTCATCTAAAGTGTTATTGTGTGATTCATTTTACTTTGTTAAAAAGACCGGACCTAGGTTTCACCCTTCACCCCATGACAATTATGAACTGCAGCCTTAAATGTTTGTCTTTAAGTTTCAATCAGATTTTTAGTATTATATTAAGTGTAGCTAATTATTTGTTGATTCCACCGCTGACTGCAACTCTCTGTTAATTCACTTTCTAGTTCCTAAAGAGTGGATTTTACCATATATTTTGTTGAATCATCAGCATGCATACAACATTTTGCGTTGATATACAAAAATCAGCTTCCCTAAGGGATACCGCAAGAGCCCAACTAGTAGCCTAGAAATCTAGATGCACTGTGGTCAACATCTTGATGTGGGTCTGGCTTGTCAGGCTACCCAACTAGTAGATTACACACTTAAAAAATAATCCATTAAAAAGTCTGTTTCCTATTGGTTCACAGAGATTCACAATTCTCATGAAATTGTAACATTTTTATTTTAATTACTATTTAATTTTAATTACTCTAAAAAACAATCGGTGATTAGTTAAATCAAACACAGCACAAGCATCGAGTAGAACTGTTACCGTTAAAAGTCACAGAAGCTCGTTCTATTGTTTTTCAGTCTTTATATGGTCCTTGCACTAAGTACTCTATCTTTGATTTACCATGAAAAATAGCAGATTGCTGAAGCAAATCTTCAAATCTGAAAAATAAAACAAACTTCTTAAAGTTTTTGCACTATAGTTTTGTTATTCAACTGTATAAATCCTGCTTCTTTCTGCAAGGTTCAGCAGCATCATGACATATATTCAGTCATGTTTTTCCCCTCTATCTAGTGTTTTTTTTTGGGTCATTGCAACAGTGTTGTTTTGACATAAACATTTTGGGATTCTTCACTGTGTTCTGTGAACATTGCACAGAGAAACCCAGAGGGTCCTCTGAGGTAATAAAAAAAGGCCTGCGTGCTGGGAAACTCACGTGTCAGAGTGTCCTCTGAGGTAATAAAAAAAAAGCCCTGCATGCTGGGAAACCCACGTGTCAGATAAGTGACCCAGGAGTGAGTCTACTTGGCAAGGATCACAGGACATTTTTAGACCCAAGCGCTTCTCTGATACGTTGCCGGAAATAGTGCAGCTTAGGAGGGCAGGCATACATGGGTAGAGGTCTGAAGACATGAATCATGTCTTTGGTCCTTTAAATGCCAAAACATTTGTCCATGTATATTGCTGTAAATGCTGCAATGGAACACACTGGAACTATTTGACCCTGTTTTAACAGAACGATTATCTTACAACAGAACTGGTCTGTAACTAGTTTGTTCTATTCTTAGTCATCAGTGTGCACATTGCAAAATGTTCCCTATTACCTCATGGAAAAGTCCATTCAGAGAACCAGTGCATTTATCGATCCTTCTAACAGTTAACAGTACTCCATGTCATTGCAGTAATTAGAATATGTTTAAGGTCCAAAATGATAACAAATTATATGAAAATGTTAATTGGCTTTTACATGTGTTGCTCTGGCTTTGGAAACCTGGTCCTACTACAGTAATATTTGATGAATTAAGATTTTTTTCCCCCCACTTTTATTTCTTTCGGCACAGTGGTTAGTCCAAAAGTTTTCAACGCAACATGTTGCATTTCAATAAGAACACACAGATTGCAGAGGAGCATTAAAAGCTTTCTCCTTGCAGCATTTGTAAAGTTACCAGACTGAATCTCATACAACAATGTGTTTAGGCCTTTAAAAAGTGTCTTTTAAAACAATGAGTATTTAAAAGCAGCAGGTGGACTGCTTTATTGTGATGCCGTGCAGTTGTTCTAGAAGGATGTGACAAACTCAGTAGCAGGTTTGTGCTGGCAGTAACTGGTAACTGACCAGTGATCTGCTTTTAGAAACGTGTTGCATTATAGGATCAGCTAACTTTGACTCCTGTTTCCTTGTTCAGTTATACATTTGGAGAACCAAAACTATGGATACAACATGTATTTCAATTGTTCTATAAAAACTATTAACCTTTACTTTCCCAAAAGCTGTCGACCCACATTCAAGCTAATGTGCGGCATTATGTAAACTGAGCTACGATAAGCTAATCATATCAGCTAAACAGATTAGTTTAGCAAGGAGGTTACAAAACAGCTGCTCTGCTGTGTGGATCACCTGAGGAGATGTGACAATAACACAGAGGATTTGAGGTTTATTATAATAATGAAAATATAAGGCACATACTATATTTCTTTTGGCAGCCAGGTTAATAACAGCTGTGTGAGATCAATAAAATACATTGTGAATGCTGACTGCAAATATTTTAGACTATTTATTATTATTAACAGTGTAGTTACAAGAAAAATACATGAAAAAACATTTTACATTTTTTTTTTTACTTTTGGTCATGATAAAAATATACTATACATACAGGCAAAAATAAAAAAAGCACTGACTAAGGTAACAAACACCATTGACATCATGATCTCCAGTGATGGACTATGTGATGAATGGCAGGCTGAGGGTGAGGGGAGATGAGAGGGGGCAGCAGGCGGCAGGAAGGTGAGGCAGTGGCAGGGGGTGGAGGCTAGGAGGAAGTAGGTGAAAGGTTGGATGTTTCAGACTTTCCATTGTCACTGCTTTCACTGAGTCGTCTCTTCATAACCATTTCCCTGGCAATGCAGGTCACCTGGCCGTCAGCCACTGTGTAGGTTCCGTTCCTGTAACACGAGGAAAGGTCAGTTTTATGCCACAGAACCAACTGTAACTGCACCTTATTAACTTGGTTATGTATGTTCATATATTACAACACTCACTTATGAATGTCAGATCCATTCTGCATGCCGGGCTGGTTCGGTTTTGCCAAGAAAAATGAAGTCCACCAGTGGCCAGAATCTTGCCTTGGAAGTCCTGCAAAAAACACAATACATTTTTAGACAGGAGCTTAGTGGTTAGTAGCTTAGCAGGGAAACTTTACTTTTTCACACTTTCAAAACTAAACTTTTTTTTTTAATACCTGGATGGTGTGGAATGACCTCCCCTGTGTACTCAGCACTGCCACAGGAGCTGTTGCTGGAGTTGGACCCAAGGCGCCCTCGAATAAAGAGATATAGACACTTATTTTTAGTGACAAACTCATATTTATATACACACTGTATATATCTTAATAAAAACAGGCTTCCACAGAAAGAATACAAATACTGCTGTCAGATGCAGAATGAAAAACAATCAAAGATGCCATCTTGCGATTCACTGAATTGAATCCAATATAAATGCAGAGAGGCCAAGTCTGACTCACTTCTATAGTAATCATTGGTGGCGATGAGGGAGCCAGTTGATGGAATTGCTGCCATTTTCTCCGACCTTAGGTAGAAAACACCTCAAAGATGGAAAATGGAAACCTGGAGGAGAGACAATAGGAAAATAGGTGGTGCAGGTATTATTAGGCTGGACATAAAATGAGAAAATTACTTCCATTATGTTTTCACCATAATTTAATTTCCTTTCAATTTTCCATCTTATTCAATTTTATTTCTCTTGAAATGTGTGTGTATTGTTATAATGTTATAATGATTCTCTTGCTTTAAAAAACACTACAGTACAAAGATACTTCCCAGTCTTATGGATACATGAGGTGAGAAAGCACATATAACATTGACAGCAGGTCACTCAGGACCAATTTCAGTTCATTATTTTTTTTTTGCTGCATACATTCATATCCTCTGTGCTTCATTCCTATCCACATGTGTTCACTGCAGAGTGATAAAGCAAACGCAGCTGCTTCCTTGAATCTGGTTTCCTCGGTTTCCTCATCACTCAAATAATTGGATTGTGTCCACATGTCCAGATAAATCTAGAGCATGAGCTGGCTGCGTGGCCATGTAGGTTACTGGCAAAGGATTGTGCCAGTGCTCTTGCCACAGAGGGCATATTCGTATAGCTGGTAGACGTCCAGCGCACTACTGCGTTCTGCCACGTCTATTACAGATGTCTCTGTCCAAATTTTTTAATGCAAAAGAAGCCACCAAAAGAACCTAGAATATATTCATGGTGCAACAAAAATTTTGTATGCATGTATTATATGTATTTCAGACTCTTAAAAGTAGAATATGTTATCAGCCTGAGAACCAGCTGAAGGCTTTAAAGCTTAATACCAGATGAGCAGCAGATGGCTTTGGGGATTTCAAGGAGCAAAAACATTGTGTGCACTTGATAGCTTAGATAAACACAGAAGCCGACACAAACACTTTTATACAACAGCCAGAAGGCAATTTTACCTAGGCCTATTAACCAGTATTTAGGCTACTGCATGTGCTTATAAAAACAGCAACTTTTTCAGTTAATCAATTTTGTTTTTAAAAACACCTGAGTAAATATAACCGGCAGGTATCCTCACTAAAGAACATTCCAGCACACTTATGCAAAAAGCTACCTTTGTATTTTTTTTTGTATTCTTACCTACCTTAAAGATTGTGATGCGGTTGTAAGGTGCGGATGGCTTGAAGAAGGCGAGGTGCTAGTTGTTACAATGGCCCATTTGTGGAAGAAGTGTCTGTGGTGACCGCTGTGGTCAGTGGTGCTGTCGCTGACAGGAGAAGTACCGGCTTTTATAGGGTCTGGTCCAAGTGGCACGGGGCGGGGACTATGGCAGCCCAAGGAGGATATGCTCTGCTGTCGTTCTGTTGAGTTAAGGACATAGGTTAAGGACGGGTAGCCTACTGGGTGACATCAGACAAAAGGAGGCTTTGGAAAGGGTTTAATTAACTAGATTATGTCAAAGACTGACGGACATAATCGTATAGCTACATTGTTTGCTTCGTATGACAGGTTAGCTTACATTACGATAGACTCGTGTCATTTAATAAAGTGACATTTAAATTAGCAACATGGAACGGCTTTAATACGTTTAATACGGCTGTGTTTAGTCCGTAAACTAGCTAGCTAACCTATTGTTTTGCAGGGGAAACAGGATCTGTTTTAACCATACACCCATGGATTTAACCCACATACAGAAGGTTAGCTAACCAATATCAGTGTCATTTTACATTAAACTCCACTCAGCGTGTAACATTACTCCGCCCAAATAAACCTCACCGTTATTTTTATGTTTAAGAATTACATACAGTGTAAAGCGTACGTCTTTCCCTGGTGGTCTAGTGGTTAGGATTCGGCGCTCTCACCGCCGCGGCCCGGGTTCGATTCCCGGTCAGGGAACGAAACTTTTATTTCTTACCAGTTTGGTTTTACTTTTTTACGATCTGTAGTTTAACATATCAAACGTGTATAAATAATAACAATAATAGTTGCAATTGCACTGAATGTTGCACGCGATTACAATCAGATGACAGAAATGTAACTCTAATGATATTGTAGACCTACTGCATATAGTCCAACATTAGGTTTGGGAGATTCAGTGCTTTTTCTTCACTTCACTTCACTTTTTTTGCAATCAGCTTCTGATTTAAAAAAAGTAGATTCAATGCAGTAGTTGGGACACTTGAATCCAGTTTCCATATCCTAAACAAAACAACGCCTCTAGCGCCACCCAAAGGCTTGATATAGAATAAGGCCACCACTGACACTGTCAGTTTATATTTCGGCTCCCATGTTAACAGGTTAGAGTTTACACACTGCCGGCGTGAGACGCGTGCTTGCTAGAAATAGAACCAGCAGCGCCGCGTCAGACACGCTTCTGGTGTGTAGGACACAGAAAAATCCACGCAGCTGAGACGCAACAGAAACGCCACTCTCGCGCGACGCGTGCAGTGTGTAACCGGCCTAAGAGACATTTTCTCTCAAAAATGGCAGTAGGAAATGTATTTAACAACACCAATCTTAGTAAATTAAATGTATGTTACCATCAACGACACAATACCACACACTATTCAATTGACTTTAATTGAAAAATTGTAAAGTACAAAAATACTTCTTGTTTGTGATATTCAGTTTTGTAAATGTCACAATTAATGCCAATGAATGCCTATTGCAAGTAAATAAACTTTTTTAAGATAATGGGTTTACTGCGCTCATATATCCAAATACACAACTCCTAACATTGCATTTATCCAACATGCAGAAATATTACATATTCACATATTAAAAGACTATTTTACATTTAAGTTTAAAATAATTTCCCATTGCAAATTTAATGGATTATATTAGTCATATTGTATTAATACAACAATAGAACATAATAGTGAACAAATTCACACAGACAAGTGAGTAAATTAACATTCTCTCATAACTTTACAAGGTATGAAAAACATATTTTTTTTATATGTGGGAAGGTTCTTTCTCATGTGCGTGAGGATCGTCTTTCAAACCCAGAGGTGTTTCCATTATCCATTGTCCGACTGCCACTCACCTTGTCCTGTGTGATCCAGACAGGAAACACGTGATTAATACTCAATAATCTATAAAGTAAGAACAGTGTGTGACAGCTGTTTGGACAAACTCACCTTCACATTTCCGACCATTTCCTCAAAAGACTTGAACGTAGAGGAATGTCTACAAAATGTTATGAGAAATGTGAAGACAAATTACACAGAGCATATTTGACAAGCTGCTACTTTCCGCAAAATTCCGCATAAAGTTTTGCGTAATTCTGCGGCCGCTAACTGAACATGAGCTCCATTTGTGTTTAAGCACACAAACACAACAGTCAGCAGTAAATATAGGAATAGCAGTAATGTTTTACCTCATAGTCGGCACACTCATGGTGTGGCTCAGGGTGCTGGGTGTCACATTGGAGAGGCAGAAGAGAGAATGGAGTATGAACATTATTAGTGACAAGTAAAGTTTAAAACATCATACTCAGCAAAAGCATTATAGTACAAACCTTATAATTTAGTCAAAATGTACACTCATCTAAAGGATTATTAGGAACACCTGTTAAATTTCACATTAATGAAATTATCTAATCAACCAATCACATGGCAGCTGCTTCAATGCATTTAAGGGTGTGGTCCAGGTCTAGACAATCTCCTGAACTCCAAACTGAATGTCAGAATGGGAAAGAAAGGTGATCTAAGCAACTTTGAGCGTGGCATGGTTGTTGGTGCCAGACGGGCTGGTCTGAGTATTTCACAATCTGCTCAGTTACTGGGATTTTCACGCACAACCATTTCTAGGGTTTATAAAGGAAAAACTTCCAGTATGCAGCAGTCCTGGGGGGTGAAAATGGCTTGTTGATGCTAGAGGTCAGAGGAGAATGGGCCGACTGATTCCAGCTGATAGAAGATCAACTTTGACTCAAATAACCACTTGTTACGACCGAGGTATGCAGCAAAGCATTTGTGAAGCCGCAACACGAACAACCTTGAGGCGGATGGGCTACACCAGCAGAAGACCCCACCGGGTACCACTTATCTCCACTAAAAATAGGAAAATGAGGCTACAATTTGCACGAGCACACCACAATTGGACAGCTGAAGACTGGAAAAATGTTGCCTGGTCTCGAGTCTCGATTTCTGTTGAGACATTCAGATGGTAGAGTCAGAATTTGGCGTAAACAGAATGAGAACATGGATCCGTCATGCCTTGTTACCACTGGGCAGGCTTGTGGTGGTGGGGTTGTAATGGTGTGGGGGATCCCTTTCACCTTCAGAACTGCCTTAATTCTTTGTGTCATTGACTCAACAAGGTGCTGGAAGCATTCTTTAGAAATGTTGTCCCATATTGATAGGATAGGGTCAAACACGGTATTAGTATGGTGTTCCTAATAATCCTTTAGGTGAGTGTATTTATCTTTTGGTAGGGCTCAGAAAAGAAATTATTTGCATTATTGATTAATCTATCACTTAATTTTATGATGTTAAAAAATGTCTTTCACAATAGTGACCCTAAAACCCCAAAACATATTTGATTTAAGGGATATAAAACTGAGAAAATCAGAAAACAATAAATGTTTAGTATTTTTCCTTCATATATTTAGGTATAACAGTTACTGCACGCGCACGCATGTGCGCGCACTCGCGCGCACACGCACACACACACACACACACACACACACACACACACACACACACACACACACACACACACACAGTCTTACCGTGGTGGGCTCGGAAGAGGCAGAGCTCTGTTGAGATAAAAACAGACACAGATAACGTCACACCAGCTTCTGTTTCCACATGGATCACAACAACAGACTTGTCAGCCACTGCTGCCCATGTCCAGATGTACTAGTGGGATTGCAGTTGCTTACTGGCTGAACAAAAACACAAGATGCAGGCCTTCAAACTTAAAGTGAGCCTCCAAAAATCTGTTTAAATTCACAACACTCATCCCCTGTAGACTTTTTAAAAAATGGTGTCATCCTTCACAGAGCATCACACTTAATTTGGGTTTTTCCATTTTATGCTACTTTATTCTTTTCATAATTTCAGAGTGAAATATTGTACTTTTTACTCAATTTATTTTAAAGCTGTAGTTACTAGTTACTTTGCAGATTCAGATTATTAATCTAATATATTTAAACAAATAATGTTGAATTTCCATTAGTAGAATATTAATTGTATTTAAGTATTTCTACACTGTGGTATGGGCCTGAGAATGTCCATCACTGCATGGATGCTTAAAGTGGTCATTTAGAATTTGTGTTGTTTTCAGTGGGTTTCAATAATCCAGTTATAATAATCAAGAGTTTTTACAGTGGATTAAGTATCAAAATGTCCGCAGAATTTTCCTAAACTATTCCTGCTGTATGATCCATTATTCACCACGCTCTGTGATGAAGGAATTACAAACCGTTTACAGACACTTTTCAACCATAAAGTGGGTAAATGTTTGATACTTAAAAAGACTGAGTTTGGGTGGAGAATCACTTAAAAATGTGTCAATGAGGGCAGACAACAATTGCTTACAGCTTTAAAAGGCAGGCATTATTTGATTTTTTTTTCTTGCTGTAAACCATACCATAAAATGACCAGCACCAACAATTAATTTTTGTCTCAATACTTTGCGCTTTCCCTTCTCAGTCGGTAGCTATAAGCCCACTAGGACAGAGTGTGCAGAATTAAAATTAAAAAGAAAATTAAAATTCTAAACAAAAAACAGTGTTTGTATGTGTTCATGCTAATGAAGGAACATGTCACCTGGTGGGACTCATTTACTGTATATGTTTTTATAATTTTTTGGACACCAACAGAGCTCTATGGCACAGAGGAAAAAGCTATATATCAAGCTGTGGATACAAAGATAATACTTGTTATTCGGATACATTTATTGTTGGTTTTACTCTTTTCATGGGATGTGTTGACCATAAAAAAAAAATCATTATTCACTTTATCCCTTAAGTTATTTGTGTCACATGTTAAAGACATAATATGAAACCTAAAATTATATGTCCGTGCTTTATCTGAAATACGGCGGTTAAATGTTCAAAACCCTGTTGTGCTGTTGGAGCTGTCCAGTCATCTTACTCACATTCATTCATGACTTTTATTGTCAGTTATTATAACTGAAAGTTATTATAGTGACTGTAGTGTTCTTACATCTACACTCGTAATACATTAAACCAGTTTTTTACTTCTGGTGCTGGGGTTTAGATGACAGAGCAGATCCAGGAAGACAGAGATAAAAAGAAAAGAAAAAAACATAATTGGAAATAAAAGTATACTAATACTTTTAAATATTCTGGCATGGTATTTTCTGAAAGCCAAAGCATGGCTTTATAATGTTCTTATGTCTTAGAATATTTTTTTAATGTTTCATTTAATTAATTTGAAATAAGTTTTTCTTTTAGGGTCTGCCAACCTGTAACAGTGACGTCAATTTGCATTTTAAAGCATCCTCCTGACATGTAGCCTACTTGTTGTGGCTCTCTGTTGGATTCCTGCTGTCCATCTGCCTTCCTGAATTAGCCAAAGACAGCTTTTCCTACCAGGCATCTCAATGGTAGCTTCTGTATTATTAACATGCAGTTTGGTGTTTTTATTATGAACTCAAGCCATTTTTTATTGTTATGACTCATTACTCAACAACTAAATTTGCAGAATGATTACATTTTTTCTTTTCAGAAATTAGGAGACAAGACCTGGACAAATCCTGAGAGTACCTCATCTGTGACAGTCTCCTGGTGATGGTCACGCCCATATTGGACATTGCAGAAGATGTCACCTGGCCTGCATGAGAGAGACCCTCCCGTGTCCTCATATATCTACAGGTAGAAAGAAGTGGTAGACGTCAGGACATGAATGGATATGGACTTACAGTACCGTACACACAGAGAGTACAAAGGTTTAAATTCCCACACGCTCACAACATAAATTAAGCAGTTAACAATAGGCTCATATACGTCAATGGCTACGATCCATGTGGCTGCAGAAGGCTGTTTCAAAGAAACGCTTCAGGCTAGCCCTGCCTCTCAATACTACTGCTCCTTATGCTAAGTCTGGCTGTAAGGCTATTAACAGAGCACCGATCCTATTTGACCTGAAAAATCCCATCACTACTTTCTTAGAAGACAATCCTCTTTAACATGTGAGCACATAGAAAAACATTGGGAAACCCCTGCGCTATAAAATGCAGTACTGTACAAGTGTTTTAGTTTTTCAGGATAGGATGCAACATGATGACCAACACTTACATGTTGGAGTGACTGATGTCCTCCAAAGCGGCAGAGGCTCTGAGATATCTGAAACAAGAGCAGAACATGCACAAGTTGACAGGTTATGACCCTGACTTATGACAGAGAGCACGACAGGCGTCAGTGTGCTTTCCATGGTTATGTAACCAGGTCTGTCGCAGCACAGGTTGGGTGTTTTAAGCCAGGTAAGACTATAGAGGTATGTATTGGAGTTTTTAGCCATCCAACACGCCTTGCCTCACAATGAAAATGGCAGTCTAAACATGCAATGCTTATGAGGGTGCCAGCGCACTTACGGGGCTGAGATCTGGACGTCTTGCCAGCCTTTGGACAGGTTCTGTTTGAGGTTACTGAGCGGGCTCATACCAAGCTGCCTCTTGATGTCTGCGGCATATTTTTCTCTGACCAAAAGCACCTGCCGCAAGGTCTGAATTTCCTCCTCCACCTAGAAAAACACAAACCAGTTAAATCAATAGAGAGACAATAGTCAGCAGCAGATGCTGTTAAACATATTTACTTTTTGTGATTAATAGCCTAAAAGAGCTGCATCACCTTTTCAAGTTCAAAACGTAGATTGTCTATGTCCTCCTCGGTTAGATCTGAGGCTGAGCATCCATTTTCTGTTATCCCCGTGGAGAAGCTAATGGATGGTGAAGCCCCACCAAAACCTTACAAAGAAGCATGGGCAAATAGATAGATAGATAGATAGATAGATAGATAGATAGATAGATAGGAACACGTAAATATCACCAACCTATAGGACATCCTAATATTACAGTGTGTGGGTAAATAAATATGAATATACGACGAATATATGAATATAAATATACATTTGTAGAGAAGTTATTGGATACAGTAGTCCCTCTGAAACCTCCCAGAGGCATGGAGAAAATGTTAGATAACCTAGTCATAAATATTAGATAGCTAGACATAGGCTATATCTTTAATTGTTGTGTACTTTTATATAACGTTATTGTCAAAAAAATTTAAAACTGCAGTAGTTATATACCAGTAACAGATAACAGTACAGTCGGTTTCATATGAGTCAACGCAATCGGAGCTGTCCTTAGTGCTGAACTCCACTCTGCTAACTGAACAGCTACCGTGACTTGTTGCTCACGGAGCTAAGCTAACGTTAGCTAGCGTCGACAGCAGCACAAACTCACAATATCGTTAAACACGTTGGCTGCCGACTAAAACTAACCGAGATATTTGTGAAAATGAATTGCACGGTGCTGTAAAACCAACGTGAGATCGTTTTACCTGGTCGGTTCATCGCTGCTTCACTTTCACCTCCGGAGTGTTTTGACTAGCTTAGCTACAAACAGCCTCTGTCACCATCCAATCATGTCAACTCAGAGACGAACAGGAGGCGGGCACACAGAGGATCACGGAGCTATCATTGGACTGATGTTGTTCACATGTGTGACGGTGTGCGATACCGTAGGCTAAGTATATCCAGCATTGAAAATCTTATTTGGGTGATGTACAAAAGCACTAAAATAGACTTAGAATACCAAAAGTAAAAGTAGGTTATAGGCCTACTCATTGTGCAGAATGGCCCAGTTAATTATTTTGCTTATTGATTTGATTGTTTTTACCCTTTTTATTTGTTTTTCATTTTGTCTTCTCTTTACTATGTTTTGCATATTTTGTCTTCTTGTAATATTGCTTGGCAATATATTATTTATATTATTATTATTAATAATTTATATATTTATTATTAATATTTTTTTTTACCTTGCTTCGTCTTCGTTGTAAACTCTGTTTTTAAAGTTGCTATATAAATTAAGTTATTAGTTCTGGATTATTTTATTGCTGATATGCTGGGCTATTTTATGGATTGTATAGGATAGGCAACAATAAGCCTTGGGCTTCAGCTATTGATTGCATGTATTATATTGTATGAAATTAATCAGTGTAAACAAATATGATAATGTTTTTTGTCAGAAGCATATTCAGACAAATTGTTATGCTTTATTCCTTACATATACATAACATAATAAAATATACTATTCATTCATACCTTGTAGTTAACTCTTTCTGGTAGGTACTGAAATCTATAATATGGCATCATTTTTTATAAACTACTCATAAAAGTATGTAAAAAGTACAATGTTTCCCTCTGAAATGTAAGAAAAATAAAATAGCACAAATTGCAAGTATAGGTAGCCTAAAATAGTACTTCAAAAATGTACAGAAGTAAAGTATTTG
Organism: Perca fluviatilis; assembly: GCF_010015445.1. Taxonomy (NCBI): domain Eukaryota; kingdom Metazoa; phylum Chordata; class Actinopteri; order Perciformes; family Percidae; genus Perca; species Perca fluviatilis. The sequence goes on from NC_053116.1 coordinate 12,231,227, forward strand.
AGCAAATGTACTTAGTTAAATTCCACCACTGGCCAATACATCCAATATGAAAACTACAAGACAAAAAATGTTTTTTTCTTCTTCTGTTTCTTTTTTATGTAAGCATCTAATCTTACATCTGTTGAGATATAGAACTATAACAATGAGTGAAAGGATTAAAAAAAAATAGTTGAGTAAATTAAATTGTCGTTTATAATTTGCATCCCATAATAGTTTGTTAAAATGAGACTTGTGTGTGCAACCCAATATTTGCTTTACTTACCGTCATGTTGCATTCTGCGCCAAAATATACACTCACCTAAAGGATAATTAGGAACACCTGTTAAATTTCTCATTAATGCAATTATCTAATCAACCAGTCACATGGCAGCTGCTTCAATACATTTATGGGTGTGGTCCAGGTCAAGAAAATCTCCTGAACTCCAAACTGAATGTCAGAATGGAAAGAAAGGTGATCTAAGTGACTTTGAGCGTTGCATGGTTGTTGGTGCCAGACGGGCTGGTCTGAGTATTTCCCAATCTGCTCAGTTACTGGGATTTTCACGCACAACCATTTCTAGGGTTTATAAAGAATGGTCTGAAAAAGGAAAAACTTCCAGTATGCAGCAGTCCTGGGGGGCGAAAATGCCTCGTTGATGCTAGAGGTCAGAGGAGAATGGGCCAAGTGATTCAAGCTGATAGAAGATCAACTTTGACTCATACCCTGTTTACACGAACTTGGTTATTTTGAAAAACAGACATTTCCCTTCGTTTGTGCCCTTCGTTTAAACGCAAATTGAGAATTTGCCTCTGAAAACAATTCTTTCTAAAAACTCCGGCCAGAGTGGAGATTTTGAAAAACTTTGTTTGCATGTTTGCACGTAAACTGAGACAAATAGAGGTTTAGGCAGCCGAGGAAGAGAAGAGAGAGGAAGTGATTCGTTGCTGTTGTTGCCATTTTCGGGATTCTGATTGGCTAACACGGGCTTGAGCTTCTCATTACACTGCCATCTACAGGTTTGGCATGCTTTGACGGCATTGACAGCATATATACACGGGTGCATGTAAACAAACACTTTTCTGAAAAGAGACAGCTGTGCACAATGTTATTTTTGAAAACTGAGAGGTTGAAATGTCCGTTTATGAAAATAGTCTGCCACTTGTAAACGTAGCATCAAATAACCACTCGTTACAACCGAGGTATGCAGCAAAGCATTTGTGAAGCCACAACACGCACAACCTTGAGGCGGATGGGCTACACTAGCAGAAGACCCCACCGGGTACCACTCATCTCCACTAAAAATAGGGAAATGAGGCTACAATTTGCACAAGCACACCAAAATTGGACAATTGAAGACTGGAAAAATGTTGCCTGGTCTGATGAGTCTCGATTTCTGTTGAGACATTCAGATGGTAGAGTCAGAATTTGGCGTAAACAGAATGAGAGGGATGTGGTGGAACGGGAGCTTCGTACCCTGGATGTGCATCCCACAAATCTCCATCAACTGCAAGATGCTATCCTATCAATATGGGCCAAGATTTCTAAAGAATGCTTCCAGCACCTTGTTGAATCAATGCCACGAAGAATTAAGGCAGTTCTGAAGGCAAAAGGGGGTCAAACACGGTATTAGTTTGGTGTTCCTAATAATCCTTTAGGGGAGTGTAAATTAGAATGAATGCAGCAGAGATTATTACAAAATATTTTTAAATGGGGAAAGTGCCACATCTCAACAAATACAAGTTCAGTAATATTTGTTTTAAATACATATATGTTAAAAACATTAAACATTCTTCAGACCATGCTCCACCAAGCTCTATCCTTGTATCCATCCATCGTTTGGCTCCAGTCAGACGGATTTAAGCCTTCTCCAAACTATACAAACTGAGGCTCACAAGTCAAAATGTTCAGGAACATTTATTCAACAACAGCAACTCAGATCAATGATCCACTTGTTTTCTTCCAGACACACAATTACCATGCTACAACATAAACGTTAGGGTTTATACTTTATATGGGCCAAGTGTATGTACAAGCAACTTTAACCATTAAACCATTCCTTGCTAAATTTAATGGTTACATTACAACACCATACCAGTTAAAACTATAGCCATCCTCAAGTATGAAATAAATAAAATTCCAAAAATGCATCATATAACCATTTCACTATAGTTAAACTATATACTATGTTGTCTTTTTGTGGAGGCATTTCCTGATCATTGATCCATTATAGTATTTTCTTTTAAACACACAGTGCATTCAACTTAGAACATTTACAGTAGCATTTTTCAGTATCTTGATGAAAAAGCCATGACAGGAACATCTATGTTTCATCAACGGTTACAGGAAACATCATACAAGGGCCACAGAGGTCAACATCCATACCGTTAATAGCAGAGAGTGGGCAACAGGAGCTCACCAATTGTAAACCATTGAAACACATTATTAGCGTTTATGAAAAGGACAAAGTGGCAAGGAAGTTCATGACAATGTATGGCAATTTGCAAGTGTGTGTCAATAATATATGCAAATTCAGTAGTTTGAAAAATCTAGAGTCATTTTACTTGGAGCTGCCTGTAGCACTGAGCTCACAGATGATATGCCTGACGAGCTTCTTACTCTACATGGATTCAAAAAAGTCAACAATGATAAACGATCACAGCATCGGACAAAATGTCACCAGAACACAAGGACTAAAAACATGATGAAACTCATACTCTTCACTACCTAAAGTATCCCCATGTTCTGCAGTCAGCCCAACTATGAAGAGTGTAACATGTTTTTTTCCACACCACATTAACTACTTAACATATTTAAGATAGCTCAGAGATAAAAACATGTCATTCTCCGAACCCCGGCAGCTGCTGACAGAGGTCTGCTATTTCTACTATTAACAGCTGTCATCACAACTGGCTGGATTGCCTGGAGCTTCTTGGCTTCATATACCGAGATATCAATAAGTAAACAAAAAAAACCTGCAATAATTAGATGAAATAAATATTTCAGTCTTGATTAGTTGTGATGTCTCGGTTACAAATTATGTTTGCTATTGGTATACACTAACAAACGTAGATGCTTTACCAACCGTTAGACAAATTAAAAATAACATTTCCTCCACCAATGAAAAACTACATCATTTAAATGTTAATTATCTGATTTTATCTATCAGATGTGCCTGATGATTTGATGAAAAAGCAACAGAAAATAAAATGAAACAAAAACAAAAACTTTTGGCTGGTTGAAAACAATACAGCAACATAAAAATGTGACACTATAACTAATCCACCTGGGCTGAAACCTGCCATAAATAGATGTATAATGCAAGAAATTATGAGCACACATAAAAATACAAAAAAAAGAAAAAAAAAAAATCAGTCATGATGACCTGTTCAGTGCTGCAGATAACAGGAAGGTAGTCTCCATCCTGCAAAGACAAGCTGAAATGAAGCTGAGGCAAAGGAGTAGAAAGCCAATACTAATTAATAACTTGAGTAGAAATGTTACGTCAGCAGGCATTTATGAAAGAAAAGTCTGCAAATAAAGCTCTGTGCCTCAACAACCTTGTTATTCACATTGAAAACTCTCAGGGGAGCACACTGCAGACAAACAGTGCTAAAGACGTACTGTAGGTCTGACAATGGCAGGTGGCATTTTCAACTCAAACAGTATTGCAAAATTGCACTAATATATGACAACTTCTTGAAGGTTTAATGATGGCACTGATCACCTCAGCAAACAAACGCATCTCTCTAACCAGCACTTCCCTGAGCCATGGCTCTTCTTTCCTTTAGCATAATATATCTCTTAAACTTTACCCCCTCCTCCACCTCCTACTTCTCCTCTGTGTGAACTGTAAGAATTTGAACATATTGCACCTACATTATGAGTCTTGCAAAGTAAACATGTTGCAAAAGATTAAAGAAAATTTGGAGACCATGTTTCATAAACAGTGCATGCTACACCATGATGCAAAGTGTGGGAGAAGGAAAGTGGGATAGGCGACCTGTGCGGTTAAAGGCCAAGAAATACAAAAAAAATAAAAAGGAAACTTAAGTTGTTTCTCTTATCTTCTTGTACTTGGGGGAAATAAGTTGTGAACCAATTAGGGAGGGGAGTAAGGGATGTGACTTCATTAGTTCCTTTCATAGACCATGCTTACTAGTCCCTCTCCTCCGCATGGCTGTCTTTCTGAAGTGGATTTCCCCTTTCTTTCATCTCACTGAGGTGGAGCAGGGAAGCAGGCAGAACCGCAGGCCAGGATTGACGGGAACGGAGGGTTAGTTGAAGCCGGTGTCGGTGTGGTAGGAGTGGTGCCCATCCGATGTTAACTGGGTTGTCTCTGTTGCTGATGGTTGCAGCATTATAGGGTCACCCCCAGCCTCTACTTCACAAACAGAAACATTTTTCAGCCTCCTCCTGTTAATAACCCACTAACAAATTCAAAAAGGGAGTGGCAACACAGGTGATGCAGTCTCACCTCTCTCATCAGATTGCAGCTGAGCCTCCAGGTCCTCAGGGGACACGTAAAATTCCTGCTCATGGCCCTCCCGAGGCCGGGGTTTACATTTGCCACAGCAGCAGTTACAGCAGCAACATAGGCAGCAACAGAAGTAGCAGCCAGTGGCCAGGCCGCAGAATACAAACAGAGCCTGCAAAGAAGCAGATTCATGGGAAGAAGTGAGGAGTCAATGTGTAAGCAAGAAATAATAATCACAGAGCAAATCGTGATTGATCCAATATGTCACTCAGTCTTACCTTTGCCCACCAGCTTGAAAGGACAAAGTAAGTGTTGACATTCTCCTCTCCAAACTGCTCAGCCACATATAGTCCCAGAGAACCATATTTGTCATAAATATTACGCTTCGTGGGGTCATTCAGAATTGCATGAGCGTTGTTTATCTCCTTGAACTTATCAGCTGCCTCTGGATTGTCAGGGTTCTTGTCAGGGTGGAACTTCAACGCCAGTTTCCTGTGTAGAAAGTTGGCAAAAAGTTATAATAAAACTATAATCGCAGTAGGGCTTCAACTAATGATTATTGTCACTGTCGATTAATCTGTCGATTATTTTCTCGATTAATGGATAAGTTGTTTGGTAAAATTTCAGAAAATTGTGAAAAATGTCGATCAGTGTTTTCCAAAGTCCAAGCTGGTGTCCTTAAAATGTCTTGTTTTGTCCACAACTCAAAGATATTGAGTTTACTGTTATAGAGGAGTAAAACAAACAGAAAATAGCTGGAAATCAGAAGATTTTGACAGTTATTTCGTAAAAGATTACTCAAACGATTATCAAAGTAGTTGGCGATTAATTTAATAGTTGAAAACTAAATCGATTAATCTTAGCAGCTCTAAATCACAGCACACATTTTTGTGGTAATTATGTGAAGTAAGTCACAGAGGGATGCCTCACCTGTAAGATCTCTTAATATCATCTGGTGTTGCCACCTTCTCAACGCCCAACACTAGGTAGAGAGACTCCCCAGCGGTGGACAGAGAGCGCTGCCTCTGCTGCTCAGCCATGATGTCTCACGTCCACAGGCTGGGCACACACACAAACACAGAAAACTACATGCATTGATTGGGCTGCATGTCATGACCAGACCTGCTATGTTAAGATCAGATTATCATGATATACATCTGTTTAAAAAAATACCAGGCCTTTAACTAAAGTGAGGCCTGTGTGACTGCAGGCAACAGCTGGTCCAATGCTGTCCAAACAACTTATATGTGGGAAGACCAAGCTGCTCTGTTTGAAATATCGGTTGGGGGGGGGGGAGGGGTAGCTAAACAGCTATGTATTATATTTCCCTGCACTTATTCAATTTCCACAATGCAAATTGTTTAAATTTTACTGTAACTGTGTCATCTTGGCAGGACCACTGACTGCCTCTGCTGCTGTAAGTAAATCAGTACCTGACATCCAAACAGCAAACAATGCTGCAAGAGAAAAATATTTAGCAAATTGATGCTGCAAGTAAAAATAAAAATAAAAAAGATTAAGACATTAAGCCATTCCTGACAATGGGTGTCATCTTGACACAACATAATAGCCACTGGTCTATTTGAAGCCCTGCACAGCTTATTTCAACATTTTTTACCAAAAAACTGTCTGTTCTGACAACTGCGTGTCAAATTACCCTTTGATACGAATCGCATCCCAGTTTAAATGGTCTATAAAAAGGATTGGAAGACTCTGTGAATACGATGCTAGGAGCATAATCTCTGTGCGAGCATCAGCACTGCTATAGCGCACAGCATCCATGTTGGTTTGCTTCCTGGCCTGTTCTTGATGCAAGCCAGGGATGGATCGTCAGCAGTAATTTTCAAGGGCAAGGTGCAGTGTCTCGAGGACAAATAAATGATCGAAATGCACCTTTGGGCCTCACCTTTCAGTCGGCTGTGATGCGCTGCAACACTAACGATCCCAGCAGGTTCTAAATGTTGGACAGTGGAGCGTGACTATGGCTGCATCTCGCACGTACCCGGACCCTCTCTGCCAACTACACAATCATGGACAGCTGCAGCAGTACGCTGGCTCCGCCCCCCACTCCCCGCCTCCCACCACTCCATGGCGACCCTACGTGCGCGTGCACAACGGGAATGGGTTGATGATCGGGAGATGCTGGATGCCAAGGCGTGCAGATTCAGCACTAAGAAACTGTGATAGTTTTTCAATCATGACATTGAGACCACTTAACATTGATTAAACAGACTTAGGCTAAAGCAAAAGTTCAACATTTTGGGAAATAGATCTAGAGTATTGCGCTAATTATCTTTGTCGAGTTAGACGAGAGGATCAACTCTCATATTTGTCCGTTAAATATACGGTTAATGACGTAGTTTAGCAGAAACGAGATCACTAATTAACACGCTATAGCCTATTTCTATTTTTAATCTTCTTACACGAACTGAGGTGTAAAATCGACATTTTGCACTTTTACATTGAGGTGATGTTTCATATTATTTCTTGGCCCTGAGCAGTTGCCAGGCAACCAGAGGACCCTTAGGCCTACCAGTCACAGCCCAGAATTAAATAAACATATGATTTGACGATTTATAGGCCTACTTCAGTTTTGGATTAAACAAACAAGATGACATGCTAATTATTTAGGTTTAGAGACACACATTTGGTTACCAATTGACAGAGCCAGCCAGACTTGCTATTTCCATCTGTTACCAGTCTTTAAGCTAAGCTAGCTAGCTCCAGCTTTATGTTTACTTTAGACATTAGAGTGGTGTCAATTTTCTCATCTAATTAATTGTATTTTCCCAAAATGATTAATTTTCATGTTGGAGGTCCAATCTGTTTAGGTCCACTTTATCTGGCTCTGACTAGTCCACAGATAACAATGATGGTCCATCATTTATATGACATGAATTCTGCTTTGAGGCCTTAGAGATTATGTGATTTTAAAAGGTCCCATGGCATGAAAATGTCACTTTATGAGTTTTTTTAACATTAATATGCATTCCTCCAGCCTGCCTATGGTCCCCCATAGGTGTAAACCGAGCCCTGGGTATCCTGCTCTGCCTTTGAGAAAATGAAAGCTCAGATGGGCCGATCTGGAATCTGCTCCTTATGAGGTCATAAGGAGCAAGGTTACCTCCCCTTTCTCTGCTTTGCCCACCCAGAGAATTTGGCTCACCCATGAGAGAGAGAGACATCATGGCTTTCAAACAAGCAAAGTGGCAGTTGGTCAAGGCCACACCCCCACCCTCCACCTTGCCCCTCCCCTTCTCCTCCTCAATAGACACAGATATGGCACATCCTAAGGAAATCTCATTGTGGGACTGGCTCTAGTGGGTGTAATACTGCACCAAGAATTTTGGGAAAGAGACTTCAGATACAGTATTAGGGGACCACTAAGGCCTATATAAAAGCATCCAAAGAGCACCATGTCATGGGACCTTAAGGGTGGTTTAGGGACAGTGCTGGGAAGAGGGATAAGGTGTTTTCGGGTGGCTCCCAAAAGATGGCCCCCACAGGCACGATGAAGGTGTGGTAGGCTATCTGGTGCCACATCTTCCTCACAGTCCTTGAGTTTGTACCTTGTCAGAAATGAGTGTTTACAGTGCAATTGCAATCATAAACGGATGGAGTTTGACACCACTGACACTTAAACATGCAGGGTGACACAGGAGTATATTTTCACTCCTGTCCCATCCTACTCCCACAAAAAACTCCTTTCTCTTCCCATCCCCGTGTTGAATTTTTAGGGGGGGGGGGCTACTTTTTTTTCCCTGTCCGTCCAAGTCATGTCTCACAAACTGCAGATGGTGTGTCATGCCTGGATAATCCACAGGAAAGTATAGGGTAAATGGCTCGGGGCCACTAACATTCCAGGGGATCCTGAAAGACACTGTTTTGTCCATTTTGTTCTTGTTATCTTATAATTTCACATTTCAGTGTACATTATGTGGTGTGCATGCGACAAATACTTTAAGAGTTAATTTACTAAAACAGATACAAGCCATTCTTAAAATGAATAAACCAGGGGCGGCCTCTGGCTCGCCCAGTGGGGGCGTTCGCCCCATGTTGGGGTCCTGCAGCAGCGCGGGTTCGAGTCCAACCTGCTGCCCTTTGCTGCGTGTCATCCCCATCTCTCTCCCCCTTTCATGTCTATCCACTGTCACTTCATAATAAAGGGAAAAGCCCCAAAAAAAATCTTTAAAAAAAAAAGAAAAAAATGAATAAACCATTGATATTCCTTTGAGTGCACAATAAAAAAATAAAAATACAATTTAGGAAGATAAATAAAACGGAGATATCCATTTTTGCAAAATCACTTAAATCATTAAGCTAAAGTTTTATTTATTTATTAATAGTATTTTTGACACTTAAAATAAGAGAAGATCTGCATGAGAAAAAGGGCAATAGGAGACCTTTGCATCCCATCACAAACTTGCACCTAACGTTTGCCTTTTAATTAACCATAACCGCGATTTCTTTCTAAACTTAAGGCCTATTGTAGTTGTTGCCATGCACAGTGATTGTGGAAAGTAAGAATTTTAATTTTGTTGGCATTAAAAATGTCGTCATTGACTATAACCCGGGTTTTCAGAAAGAGTTCGCCACTCGACGACACAGCACAACATGACTAATAATGCACGGCCCACCTTGGTTTATATTGTGTTTTAGTGGTGCAAATGTTGCAACCAACATCACTGCAGGCTAAATGTGCAAGTTAGTCAAAACGCTCATTTCAACAAATGTCCCTTGGCCAGATGTTTAATTAGCCAATAAAACAACAATAAAACACACACCAGGCCTACACAATTTGAACATAAGAAAACCAAACAAAGAAGCTGAACAAGATAAAAAGATTAGGGGAGTCAGACATGCATCAAAGTAAGACATAGCCTACAGTGCAGGCAATTAATATAAAACAATGTTAAGCAGATAATCAAACATAACAACATAAAATAACATTACAAAAGGGGATGCAATCTGACAAATGCAGACCAAAAGGCAAGCAAATGAGGACAGATCATGGCAGGTCTGGTTGTTTGCCCTGGGGGGCCCGGGGCACTAGCCCAATTTGCCCAGGTTAAACTAGTATTGGATTGAGATGGTATACATACCATCTCAACCCAATATATGGGCAAAACTATGCACAACATATTGATCCTCTTCAAGTCATTCACTGACTGAGCCCTCATGTTCTGTAGAAGCATCGGTTATGTTTTTAATATTCACTTTGTTGTTTCCTTTATTTTGTTGAGAGAAGGCTATATCAAAACCCTAGACTGTATCAAAACGCAGATCAGATTCAACCATCCGCTGCGCTGACTGTTGTGTTCCTCGGCAACCGTGACGTCACTGTCCCCACCAATCGCAGAGCTCGCAGGACTGACGCTTCTATCGCGAGGTTATCACATTAGCTTGGTTAGTTAGCTAGCCGCGAATAGCTTGACTGTGTAGCCGCATTTTACACTTTTATATTTCTAAGCATTGAGAGGACACGGCGCATTTCTGTTGTGATTATTGTCTTCTCACGCCTGTAAGAAAGAATAGTCGCCAGGCCTTGTGTTTGCACGGTGAGTTGCGTAAACGCACACAGTCTGCTAACTAGCCAGGCTGCCCAAGAGGAAATTGGGTTTGTTTTGGATGCCTCGGAGAATTTCCAAATTATTTTTTAGTGACGCTAGCGAGCGCTCAACCGCAATTTAAGCGCATAAATATCGTGTCTGTTGTTTTGTTATTGATTTGGCACTTTTGTCAGTAGCATATGTTTGCGCTCAATCCTTAATATCTATCTGCACGGTGGTAGCGTTACTGTTCGTGTAGGACCAAACTGTGACCAAGCTGTGTCAGTCTTGCTCACGTTTCGCTGTATTCCCAATGGATTTTCGTCTTTCCAGGATCCCAATGATGAGTTATGCTGAAAAGCCAGAAGACATCACAAAAGAAGAGTGGATGGACAAATTAAATAATGTTCACATACAGAGGGCTGACATGAATCGGCTCATTATGAATTACCTGGTGACAGGTGAGGCATGTAGCTTAACGACAGTGACTGTGATTTGACTATACAGCTTGTACAAGCTTAAAAAAAAATACATAATTCGTTACTATCCTTAATGTCTTTGCCCCTGCCTGTATCTGTTTCACATGTTTCAAGAGGGATTCAAAGAAGCGGCGGAGAAGTTTCGGATGGAGTCTGGGATCGAGCCAAGTGTTGACCTGGACTCTTTGGATGAAAGGATAAAGATTAGAGAGATGATCCTGAAGGGACAGATACAGGAAGCCATTGCACTCATCAACAGCCTACACCCAGAACTGCTTGACACCAACCGATACCTGTATTTTCATCTGCAGGTACGTTTGCTTTGTAATAGCCACCAGTAGTTTAGGTTTTAGTATATGTGCCTCCTGTGAACTGGAAAGTAGTTATGCAGGTCATTAGCCTGAGGTTTATGAGGTGAACTTTACAGCTTTTGGAAATGGACAAGAACACATCTCAGCAGTGAGAAGATTAAGGCACAGAAAGTGTAGTGAGAACTGTTAATAAATGAATAAACATTTAACCCCATCCATCCCCTATAGGTAATAAGAACCCAGGCTGCCATGGGTTAGGGTTAGCATGAGAGATTGTTGATTGAACTTGAGCATTTACTGCTTGTACTTCATTCCTCCTCTTGCAGCAGCAACATTTGATTGAGTTAATCAGGCTAAGGGAGACTGAGTCAGCGCTGGAGTTTGCCCAGACACAGTTAGCCGAGCAGGGGGAGGAGAGCCGCGAGTGTCTGACAGAGATGGAGCGAACACTAGCTCTTCTGGCCTTTGACAACCCAGAAGAGTCGCCCTTTGGAGACCTGCTCAACATGATGCAGCGGCAAAAGGTGGGCAGGTTTTTAATCTGATGATCACTTCACTATTTCACATCACTATTTGAATAGCTGACAAAATTGGAAATATGCACATCAATTTTAGAGCGCTATCACACCATTGTTTGGTTCATTCACTCTGCACCAAGTAGAAAAAAATAAACATTGTTGCCTTTATCCCTGAAAATTACAGTATTATTTGTCCTGTTTGTTTCTAAGGCCCTGTGCCTTTTACTGTAGTTCTGTTCCGTGTCGTGTTCACACTAACTTTTTTGACTAACAAACCAAAAGCTGTAAGCATGGAATTTTCCAGACTGAGAGGTAACTCATTGATTGGACTGTTTTGGCAACTGTCATCCTGCATCATCAACATGTTCAGAGACAGGACAGAAGCGTCTTGTACAGTAACATTACGGGGGATATTAGTGTGGGAGTTGGATTTTTTGGATTTTAACACTTATTGAACTGCCAAAGTGCACGGAAGTTAATACAAGCACAACATACTGCTGTTTTAGCTAACTCATCATGGTAAATCCCCACATTTGCATGCAGACTTTTTGCGTGCCAGACTGCATGTAGACATTAAGAACATAGTGAATGCAGGTGATAAATAATTGTGCAAGACATTTGTTGAGTTAATTTTTACTGCAACACATATCTTGATGCACAGGTGTGGAGTGAGGTGAACCAAGCTGTGCTGGACTATGAAAACAGGGAGTCGACGCCTAAACTGGCTAAACTCCTGAAGTTACTGCTGTGGGCACAGAATGAGCTGGACCAGAAGAAGGTGAAATATCCCAAAATGACTGACCTTAGCACAGGCACCATCGAGGACCCCAAGTGAACATACCAGACAAGAACAACCACCTTCCACGTCCCCTTAATTTATGATCAGTCAGTGACTGTGTGACAACCAGGTAACACATATGTATAAACAAATGCTACATTGTTTCTTTTTTTTTTTCCAAGTTTCATTCATGACAGATACAACTTAATTCATTGTGCAAACTGTAAATTGATGTATTTGCAAATTGACAAATTATTTAGATTAAATACTAATCCTGGATTTTTAAATGGATCTTGGAGACGGCACAATTCAAATTGCTGTTTTATATTTTGTCTTTCTAAAGCCTAAGCCAGTAGTAGTATTTATTGTGATCATTTCCCCCACCAAGACTTCATTTTGAGAGAGAGAGAGAGAGAGAGAGAGAGAGAGAGAGAGAGAGAGAGAGAGAGAGAGAGAGAGAGAGAGAGAGAGAGAGAGAGAGAGAGAGAGAGAGATATATGATATGAATGAACAATAAATGTTAATACTGTGGTACGCGTGGAGCCAAGATCTAGGCTCCCCAGGATGGAGCGGAGTACAACCGTTGGTTTAAACTTTGAAACAGCAGACACACGGTTGATGATGCACTGCAAGAGTCTAGATTGTTTCAAATCAGAAATAAGTTTAAATTTAAATTTCATACACTGAGTATTTTTCAATTAAATGGAAATATACACGTTATTAATGTAATATAGTTTTAATTAATATGCTATTTTATGATTTGTTGTACATTTACAATATGTCTATGGGATGAACTGCCTTGCAAAATGATCATGTCATGTGTGTTTGAGAGGGTGAAATACCTAACGGGTTGATATCTGAGATGGCTTCCTGAGTATTAGCCTTTTGGCTTTCTGAGCCTACAGTATGAACCACACTCAACATGCTCCAAATGGTAATGTTTGGTTTCATGTTACAAGAGATTAGGATCATCTTTTGTCAATCCCATGATGGAGGGAAGATTTAAACGCTGCTTGAAAGAGCTATGTCCATTAAGAAATGCTAATGAGTGACGGTGCCAGTTACAGCAACTCTGTAGTTTGAAAACTCATCTAAAATCTGTTCAGAGTGGAACGGATTCTTTTGTTGATTGGCTCTGTTTTGGTACTTAATAATTAATGATCAAAAGCATTACAATTTAGAATTTGATCAGGCATTTGGAAAAGTCACAGAACCTGCTGCCCATTTTGCCACTTTTATAGCCGTTAGTATTTTCACTTTAACTGCATGTAAGTGTATCTTTTTTTTTTCCAGTGGGCAAAGGCTCTTGTGCTTGTTTATTTTGTTTACTTTTATATATAAAAACCAACAAACCTGCTGCTAGTTGTCCATCCTTCATTTCTTTTAAGGTTGTATTGTCTTTATACATATTGGCTTTGACAAATAATGAGACCCAGAGAGCTCACATCCCTTTTATTATTCAACATTTTTAAGATCAGATTTGCAATTATTAAAATAAACAAACTTTTGTGAATCATACAAGAGCTGTTTTCCATTTTCTGAGTTGTGCGTGTGCATGTATGCAAATTTTAAGGGAAAATCCACTGATGTGCTGTGGTGGAAGTAGTTAATCAAGTACTGTACTTAAGTACGATTATAAGGTCCTTGTACTGTATTTTATTTCAATTAATGCTACTTTACTTTTTAACTACAATTCAGAGGCAAATATTGCACTTTTTACTTTATTACATTTATTTGACCGCTTTAGTTACAGATTCAGATTAATACAAAATATAAATCAACTAATAAATGACTTTTTACTATAGGTTAAGGTACCTAGCCATATTTAAAGTAATTAAAATGAACCCCGCCTTTACCAGCTGCAACATTAGTAATGCTCACACATTAACGCATCAATAATATATTCTGAAATGGGCCATTCTGCATAATGAGGACTTTTACTTCTGGTACTTTGAAGTATGTTTATATGTTAGCAATATGTTTATGCTAATACTTTTTTTAAACTTTACCTTAAGATTTTGAATGCACACCTTTTACTTGTAACAGAGTATTTACTTAAGTTAAAGATCTGAATACTCCAAAAATGTTGTTCCAAGTAATGATAAAACCTGATGATGGTTTTAAAAACCAAAAGCTTGACAACAACTCTTCAGTTCGTTACAGGGGAAGTATGCAAATTTAAAACCCCTGCTTTCTTTCCTGCAAATCACAAGCAGGTTCTCTTTTTGAGTTTTGTTCCAACAAGTTTTACCGGTTTGGCCCGCCCGAGGATACGAGGTAAAGCTAAAGCTAAAGCACACCTTTCAGAGATATGCACTGATAGAGTAAACGCCAGTGGTGTCCCAATGGCTGACAGACCCACATCAGGAGATGGCTGGAATTACTTAAAAGGTTCTCTACTGGATGTTAAGGTTTACACAGCAAATGAAAAAGAGTCTGAAGACCGGAATCTGTGGCCCAGGTGAGTCTGCTAAGATTTATTTCAGACTAAAGATACTTCAAGCTTCTTCAGTTGGAATTTAAAAAGTGTACAACCAGTTGCCCTCATGTCGTCACGATCTACGTATGTTACAAGATGTTTTTTAAATGAGCAGAATGTAAACCATGTTCGCTGACTAAAACATATAAACTGAATGATATGAACTAGAAATGTACTGTACTTGCGTTAACTTCAATGACAATTTTTGCTTCTCTGCATCTGGATTTATTTTTTAGCCATGCTAGTGACGTGGTTATATAGATGCCAATGTCAGTCTATCCACTGCTTTGGTCCAGACTGAAATATATTACAAGTCAACTACTGGATGGAGTGTCATTGAAATTTGTACAGATATTCATGGTCCCTAAAGGATGAATCCTACTGACTTTGGTGATCCCTTGACTTTTCCTCTGACACCACCAGCAGGTTGACATTTTAGGTTTCTATTGAAATGTCTTGACACTGACATTTGGTTCAGATATTCATGGTCCCCAGAGTATACATTTTAATAGTGTGATCCTTTCACTTTCCATCTAGTGCCATCATCAGGTACAAATTTAAGTTGTTTATGACCAAATACCTGCAAAACATTCCCATCAGTCTCAGCTGTATTTTGTGTTTAGTGCCTATTATCAAATATTGGCAGGCTCACACGCTAAACTAAGATGTTTAACATGATAAACCTGCTCAAAGCACTGCTGTAGCTAAAACTAAATTACCAATGACAATTATTGTTGTAAACAAACAAAATCAAACAATATCCTTTAGGAAAAACTAAACTGAAACGAGGTTAGGTTAAGGTTAAAAAAACTGATAAAAAAAGAAATGAATCTAAATTCATTTCAATTTTAGTTTGAGGGGAGAGCATGATTTGTCAGTTCTTGTGACATTGAACCAAAGGAACTGAACTGGCATGACATTCCATGAGAAAGCTTTACCATTAATCCCTACGGTTTTTCTCATGCAGTCTAATAGAATTTAATAACAACAACATGATTTAAGTATTGTAGCAAGATCAAATGCCATATAACAAAGCCATCAGCTAAGATCTAATGTTAACCAACTGGGGTCCGTGCTAGTAAAAGAGTGCTCAAGTTGATTCCCAAATCAAAAGATTTAAACATTATGGCCGTTCCTACAGTTTTCCAACCATGTATTTTGTCTAGCTACATACTTTGATACATTATACATGACCCTAACTAAAACCACGCTCAAACTTAATATATACTGTATAAAAACAAAAACTTTCTGGAAAAACAAACTCAACTTAAATTAGCAAACACCATCCAAAACTAAAATGTAATTGAAAAGTCAAAGCTGAAATACAATCTAACTGAACTGAAAACAATTTTACAGAGCTGCTTACATGGTTCCTGACAAACTTAGTCTTGTTTCATTAACCGTTGACATTACAACACTGGCACTAGCTCTCTACATGTGTGTTTACCCTTTTCTTTATTTACACAAAACGCATTAGGATCCATGTCAATAAGTGTAACCTGTTCTGTTCCTCTTCATGCTTAGACCACTGGCACGAAAATGGACCCTGATGCTGTTTATGGGCACCTGCCTCCTCTACTGTGCCAGGATGGCCATGCCAATCTGTGCAGTGTCATTGGCAACCTCTTTTCACTGGAGTAAGATCGATTCTGGGCTGGTTCTGGGTGGATTCTTTTGGGGTTACTGTTTCACACAGATCCTTGGAGGACATGCCAGTGACAGGTAAGCAATTCAGCTAGTACTGTAGCATGACTTCCAACAAAGAGCTAATAACCTCTTTTTTTTAACTCCATCTTTGTTGTTATATTAGGATGGGAGGAGAGCGCGTCCTGTTCATCTCTGCAGTCTCGTGGGCTCTGATCACAGCTGGTACTCCTCTTCTGGCCCACTTAGGCTCTCACACCCTCGCCCTCTTGACTATGGCCCGATTCCTTATGGGACTGATGCAGGGTGAGTATTGTATGTAGTTCAACATTTTGGGAAATGTTGCATGTGATGATGCAACTCTTGCCCAGAGTGAGATGAAAAGATCGATACCACTCATGTCTGTACACTTAATATAAGGCCAGAGCCAACAGCCGCTTAGCTTAGCATAAAGATTGGAAACAGGGGGAAACAAATAGCTTTTTCTTAACCTTTGAACAGAGCCAGGCTAGCTTTTTCCCCGTTTACAGTCTTTATGCTAAGCTAACTAGCTGCAGCTTCATATTTAGTGTTCACTAACAGACATGAGAGTGGTATCGATCGTTTCATTTAACTCTTGCCAAAAGTGAGTATGCATATTTCCAAAAATGTCAAACTGTTCCTTTAAATGAAAGTTCCAGTGGTGCAGGAAATATACAGTAAATAAATATGGGAAAGCTGAGCGTGTCTTATAATGTCTTATAGGAGTTTTTTTTCCGTCTTTGGCCAGCCTTTGCTCACAGCGTGTAGTGGAAGGAGAGAGAGGGTTTTTAATGAGCACCATGAACAGCGGTTCACATCTTGGGTAACACACACACACACACACACACACACACACACACACACACACACACACACACACACACACACACACACACACACACACACACACACACACACACACACAGGTTTGTGGCACTATCTTTGTGGGGACCCATCATTGACATAATGCATTCCCTAGCCCCTTACCCTAACCTTAACCATCACAACTAAATGCCTAACCTTAACCCTTACCCTCACCCTAACCATAACCTAATTCTATCCCTAATCCTAAAACCAAGTCTTAACCCTCAAACAGCCCTTCAAACTTGTGGGGTCCCGCATTTTGTCCCCACAAAGCTGTCGGGACCCCACAAGTATACTGGACCCCCGGTTTTTGGACCCCACAAATAGAGTTAAACAAGCACACACACACACACACACACACACACACCCCTCTTTCTTCTGGTGACATGTTTTTGTTGTTGTTGCTCTTTCAGAACATTGCTAGCGGGTGGGATGGGGTCGCTGATGCTGGACTCGTACGGCTGGGAGAGCATGTTTTACACTATTGGTTTCCTGTCCGGACTCTGGGCACTTATTGTTTGGCTGTGTTTACTAAAAGGTACAGTAGCTGCATTTGTCAGTCATGTATCTCTAAATAACGAAATGACCATTAACTGTCACGTTTCTGTCCCAATGACCTGGCCATGGAGAATACTATGAGCCAAACTATGAGAATGGACCGCTATGATATTTTGTACAGATTCCCCAGGGGATGAACCCTACTGACTTTTGACATTATACCTGCTAAACATTAACATGTTACCATTGTCATTGTGAGCAACTCTGTGGCCAAGTCACAGAGATGCTAGCTTGGCTGTGGGCGCAGTCTTATTTGTACTATGTTGCTACACTAAATACAACAACAGTATACAACAGTATAACAATGTGCAATGTGTGGTTAAGGTTCAGAATTCCCCCCTAAGCAGATGGAAACAAGTAAAGACCCACAATGGAGTTTGTCAGGAACACGCTGGCTGAGTCTTTTAAAGAAGCCACCTGTCTGGTACAGTTTATGTTTTTTAATCCTTCACGGATTAATAATACATGATTGTTTTTGTATTTTCAGCCTAACCCCACCTTTGTCATCTTCTTTCTAAGGGCCATGGTGTTTGCTCACATGTGCTTGTCCAGCTCTTTCTACAGTTTGCTGTCATGGTTGCCGACATACTTCAAAGAATCATTTCCACACGCCACGGTATTTGTTTTCTACACCATAGATTGCGATTTAGCCAATAAACACACTGAACGGTACATAGTTTCACGTCGATACTCCAGGCTATAGACAATTACATATAAATGCCAATCTGTCTATTATTGCAGGTATGGGTGTATAATGTAATTCCATGGCTTG
Organism: Perca fluviatilis; assembly: GCF_010015445.1. Classification (NCBI taxonomy): domain Eukaryota; kingdom Metazoa; phylum Chordata; class Actinopteri; order Perciformes; family Percidae; genus Perca; species Perca fluviatilis. The sequence goes on from NC_053116.1 coordinate 12,249,654, forward strand.
TTGCAATTGTATCAGCACTTGTTGGAGGATATATCTCAGATTTTCTCATCAACCAAGGTATTAAACAAGTGTTATTTTTTATTTTTTATTGTTGTACATGTTTTGAGGTCAGTTACTGTACGTTTCATTAAAAAGGTGTTAACAGCTTGTGTTTTTTTCCCCTGTAGGATATAGTGTAGCATTGGTGAGAAAGATAATGCAGGTAAGTGTGGTAAGAGTGTAACATAACTATAGTTGTGTTTTCAAGTGATAAAAAGTGTGTCTGTGTGCAGTGGATGGTTTGGCCTGACTGGCAGATAAAGTGTTCATAGTGGAATTTTTGTGTGTTTCAAACATGTAATTACACGCTTCTCCAGGGCAAAAGATGAACAAATGCTGTGAATCCCAGTTGTATATTGAGCTATGTGTATGCCCTTTGTAGTGGAAAAAAGAAAGTAATTATTCTGGTCATATCAAAAGGTACACGTATATTGAAAAGCTTGACCTATAGATTAATGGTGTTCACAAACTTTTTCAAAGTTTTTATCTCTTATTAGTCCGAATGAATACTAATCTTTTCAAGTTGAGAATGACAGCAAGTTCTAGTCCTGCACTTTTGTTTACATTCACTTTTAGATTATGAACTATGCCTTTTAATATTTCCACTGCATGCCTTTTCCTCCTCAGTTCTTTGCCATGGGTGTATCGAGTATATTTATTGTGCTTCTGTCTGGACCGGTCACATTTCCCACTGCTGTGATTTGCATCTCTGCTGCTGTTGGTCTATCCACCTTCGGCAGCAGGTATGTCTGATTGGTAAAAAGATTCTATTCTGTGTTTAAACTGTTAGAACCTCAATGAATTCTTATGCGTATGAAGGATTTGTCTGTGAAATTAAGCTAAGCAAATATTAACAGGATCATGCTGATGTTGTTCCATGTGCACTGCTGTTCACAAGTTTAGAAACACCTATTATATTGATGTTTTTCCTTTTTCCTTAAGTAATGGTTACTTTAACGGATAAAAAATTTATTATTTACAATTGAAACTAAATGATTACATTGTCCCCACAGTATTACGTGACAGGGGAGAATACTGTTAGAACCATTTTTGAATTGCTAACAGAACTCAAACAGGAGTAAATAACCCATTTGTTGACTATTTCCAGCAGCAGATTAATACACATTTGGTGCCCACTCTAGTATTTACAGCAGCAGAACGGTGTATGTGGGATTGAGTCAAAATAAACTACAATGCCCTCGTTGTGATGAAGAAACATGTCCGAGGTGCAACGATGCAGCTTATTGTTGTGTTTCGAATCGTTTTTTTAAACAGTGGGGCTCTATGGCCAATAGGATTGAGATACAGTATATCAGGCTTTGGATACACAGACGATACTTGTTAGTAGGATTCATTGTTGGTTTTGGTCTTTTATAGGATTTGCTTATAATAAAAAATATAGAAGATCAGCAGATTTATCCTTTAAATTCAGTCATTTGCTGTGTTTCAGTGGTGTGTCAGTGAATGTACAGGATCTCACCCCATCATGTGCTGGTGCCCTCTTTGGTGAGTTTCTAACAGTCTACATTTAGGTTTCATTAAACTCCGCTAATCTTAGTTTTTGTTGACACACATTTAATCAATATTCCTTTTCTGCAACAGGTTTTATGAATATGTTGGGTGCTTTCATGGGTATGTATCCGATATGTTTTCGCAGTATACAGGAAATGTTTGTTCTTACTAATTGTTCTTTAAAACATGTACAATTGTTACTACTGGCACCGATCTCAAATCCCTCTTGTCCTTTTCTTTGGTGTGTGTTGAACAGGACTGGTGTCGGTCTCTGTATCAGGTTACCTGATTGAGGTCACGCTGTCGTGGGCCGCCATGTTCTCCCTCATCACTTTAGTAAATGTCACAGGCCTGGGGATTTTCCTCATCTTTGGAGATGCTCGTCGTGTCGACCTGGAAGATTACAGCCAGGTTATTGTGATTTGACCCAGTTTTGTTGCAAATAACAGTCTGTAGCTGATTTGTGAGACTGGACATTAAATTCACAACTGTAATCATCATTATCTCTAACCATGGTTTGCAGAAATCAGCGTTGAATTGGTGTCATTCTTTGCTGTAACTGGCTTTGAAGAATGCACACTACAGTATTAACATGATGTACTTGTTTGGGATGGTATAAAGTTGTGTTTTCTTTGTCATTAATTTGACAAGCGGATCACATTCTTACTGATCATAAATGTGAAAGTACTGCAACATCCCCTTTTGAAAGTTAAGTCACTAAAATATTGTATGCATTTTTCTGCATTGTGTTTACTGTAAGTCACAGTGACTGCATTGTACAAATGTGTATGACTGTAGCAAAGTTTGATTTCCACAAAAATGTTTACATTACTAATGACTACATGCAGAAATGCAAGTTGCTGGTTTAGAGATTCACTTTAACCTAACTATATCAGGGGAAATTAAGTAAGTGTCCATTTGTCAGATTTGTTGACATGAGACTTTACTTACTTAAATCAGTTTGGACCTGTAGAGCACTACAAGATGAACAGTTCTTTTTTTTTTTTTTTTTTTTTTAACACTAAACAATTCCAAGGTGCTGTATCTTTTATTCCTCAAACAGGAGTAAATAATGCATGTGTTGGGGACTATTTTCTGCTGCAGATTTGATGCTTTTATTATTTAAGTTGGAAGTTGGATGCACCCGTAAGTCGTATCCGCTAGCTCTGGTATATGTATTTATAATTGGATTTTAAATATTTATTAAACTAAAATACACTTTGAAGAAAGTGTTCAGTGGTATTGTACAGTTTAGTTAAATTGTAAACTCACTTTTGTACATGTATTGTTTGATATAGCTAATTAAATGTTAATGACCCTGTTGAAAGGCTATCAGTTGTAAATGTCTGTTTTTCTTGCTTTTTCACAAAAAACATGATCAAATGTTTGATTTTGTCCTCATTTAAGAATCTGTTTTGACAGTCACAAAAACATTCGTTTTTTTTTCTGTAAGAACAAGTGCATTTAGGAGTACGAATTAAGACCCCTTCACTTGTCACATGTGATGTGGCAGCCTTTTGCAAAAATCATTTACATTCATTTTTCCCCTCATCAATCCACACTCAATACTTCATAATGACTAAGGGAAAACTTATTACTTTTTTTTAAATTTCTAACTAATTTATAAGAAAAAAAAACTCAAACATCACAATGACAGTATTCAGACCCTTAAATCAGTACTTAGTTGAAGCACCTCTGGCAGCCCCAAGTCTTCTATACGACACTACAAGTTGCACACCTGGATTGGGGGATTTTGTGCCAGTCTTCTCTGCAGATCTAATCAAGCTCTGTGAGGTCGGATGGGGAACATCAGTGGACACAGACATTTTCAGGTCTCTCCAGCGATGTTCGATTGAGTTCAAGTCCAGGCTGTCACTGGGCCACTCAAGGACATCCCTGTCCCTATGAGCCACTCCTGTGTTGTCTTGGTTGTGTGCTGCCTTAGGGTTATTGTCCTGTTGAAAGGTGAACCTTCAGCCAAGTCTGAGGTCCTGAGGGCTCAGAATCAGGTTTTCATGAAGGATATCGGCGCTTTGTTTAGCTTTCCCTCATACCTTACCAGTCCCTGCCGCTGAAATACACCCCGACAGCATGATGCTGCCACCACCATGCTTCACTTTTGGGATGGTTTTTGTGACGAGCAGGTTACCTCCAGACATAATGCTTAGAATTGAGGCCAAACTAGAGAATCTTGTTTTTCACTCGTCTTTCAAGTGCTTTTTTACAACCTCAAAGTGTATCTTTCAGAGAGTCTTCTGTCTGGCCACTCTGCCATAAAGCCCAGATCAGTTTAGTGTTGCAGTGATAGTTGCCCATCTTGAACTTTCTCCATACAGGATATCTGGAGCTCAGCCAAAGTGACCATCATGTACAGTACTTTGTCACCTCTTTTAAGAAGGCCCTCCCCAATTGCTTAGTGTGGCCAGTTCTAGGAAAAGTCTTGGTTTTTCCAAACTTTTTCAATTTCAGAATGATTTTTATAGGCCACTGTGCTCTTGGTAACCTTCAATGTAGCAGATTGTTCATAGCCTTCCCCAGAGCTGCTCCTCAACATGACCCTTTCTCTAACCTCTGCAGGCAGCCCCTTCAGCCTCACGGATTGGTTTTTGCTCCGATATAAACTGTCAGCTGTGAGACCTTAATTAGACAGGTGTGTGCCTTTCCTAATCATGTCCAATCAATTGAATTCACCACAGGTGGACTCCAATCAAGGTGTAGAAACATCTCAAAGATCATCAGGAGAAATGGGAGGCACCTGAGCTACATTTGTGTCAAAGGGCAAAAAGACTGAATACCATGTCATTATTGATGTTTCAGGTTTTTTTCTTTTTAATAAATTAACAACAATGTCTAAAATCCTGTTATCCGCTTCATCATTATGGGGCATTGAGTGAAGATTGATGAGTGAAAAAATGCATGCAAAAGCTGCATCACAACACAATGTGATGTCTGTGTGTGGCTGAACTAATGTAACAGACAGATTATTATTATGCCCTAAGAAATGTATTTGTATTGGACTTTTGGTATCACATGTCTGTTTTTTTATGTCTTGTCTGTAGTGTTTACATTTTATTGTGTTTTCACAAAAGGTCAAAGTCAAAATAAAAAAATCAAGTACCTATTTCAAGGAATCCTTTGAGGGGAATGTTTTTCTGATTATTATAAAAATGTGAAAAATCCACATCTGGGACAAGACTCCCCCTAGTGGTTCAAGGCAAAATGCTCCTAGGTTATCTTCCTCCACGCTGATATATTTCTATGTAGTCAGATTGTTGTTTATGTGCAAAAATGAAAGACACAAATATCATTATCTTTTAAAAAACAAACAAAAAACCATCACATTTCCTGATATTTTTAGGACATTAAATCAACTCATACTCTGATCTCATACTTGCTTGTGCTTACAGAAAAACGTAATTGCTAACTACAATTAAGAATTCAGATAAAAAAAAAAAAACAAATCATGTGTGAAGCATAAACCATCATTTGGCAATAAACCTTTCTTTAATATGTAAAAAAGAGATTTTAATATTGTTTATTATTTTGTTTAATTTTGGGCTCAAAAGCTAACTTTATTAAAGTAGCCAAAAAATTTAAATCACCGTTTAAAAAGATTTTTTTTTTCTTAAAAGACTACTCCACTGATTTAGCATTCTATATAACATTGCCAGACTCACATGGACAGTTTCTTAAAAAGTAGGCAGGCCAAAAACGATGCAGCAGAATGAGATGTCTTTTTTATATTACCCACAATGCAACTCTGCTAGTCTGCAGCAGAGATGAGGAGCGAGCTACAGAGGTTATACTTCTTTCTAACACCACACCCTCAGATTAATTCATTTTTTTAGGCTTATTCAAACTTGTAGTCTTAAGCACCAACCAACGTGACTCAAGCGACGTCATTTAATATCATTTATTAGATATATTAACGACGTTCAGCCCCCTCTTGAGCCACAAAAGACACTGTGTAAACACTCTTTGAGTTCCCCTTACTAGCGAACAGTAGTTGTCGCACAGAAATAAAATGTAATCTAGGCTAATTGACAGAAGGAGGCTGGTGAAAAAAAGAGGCAGGTCGTTTTCAGCACCCTGGTCAGCGCATCACGCCGCCGGGACACCGGCAGTGCTTTTCCTGTCCGCAGTGATGGAAAATGGCCCTACAGCCGGAAGCACATCCGACACATTAACCCGGTCTGACAGGCAGTTTAATGGGGACAGCATGATATCGAAGATAGGCTACGTCATTACGTTATTGCTTTAGCCTATGAGGACCATGGGCACGCAAATCAGGACAGGGGCTTTTGATGTAGAGAAATGTCTAATATTTAAAAAGATGAGGAATAGTGTGCTCGGTTTTTTTAAACTGAAGGATTAGACTCAAGCGCGTCTTTTTCTCCCAAAGCCTGACCGGACCGGACATCATCAGCGGTCGCGTGCGCCCGCCTCAACCGATGCCAGCTCTGTGTGGACGGGATTGTTTGGCCTGCTTCACCTCCATATCCATCTCTTTAAACCATATAGTAATGCAGCGATGTTTCCACTGAGGAAGGCCAGCCGGAGACCTGATCAATCAGATGCATATGTGTTGCGGAATGAAGGAATGCAGCTGCAACACGCTGGATCTGGATCTGGACTGGAAGAATTGGACAGTTCATTATGGCGTTATGTGTGGAGGAGCTTTAGTGGGTGATTATGACCAAGGACAAGAAGAAGCGTAGCCTATTGTTTGATGCAGACTGAGCTGTAAAAACGTGATTGCCTATTTGTGTCAGAGTCTTGTTTTGTTGGTAGAAAATGTGAGTGAGGACATTTTAAATACCCCTGTATTGCGTTGATGGCGCCCAGGCCTGTCGAGTCATTGAGCCTCTGTGTGTGTGTGTGTGTGTGTGTGTGTGTGTGTGTGTGTGTGTGTGTGTGTGTTCCTGTGATGCTCTTAAAGCTCCAACTTTCCTCGATAAGGGACAGGATTTCCGCTCCTCGTGTTCACGGCGGACCTTGATTTATTAGGCATACAATTAAGGCACGCGGTGAATGCCAAGAGAGGCATGCCACTCTCCACGCCCTGCATCATCATGAAGATGGAGAGATTTAAAACATCTGCATAGAGAGAGAGAGAGAGAGAGAGAGAGAGAGAGAGAGAGAGAGAGAGAACACATGTCCTCACAGGAACAAAGACTGCTTTCGGACCGCTTTAACTAAACTACATTGTTTTTTTGATTCTGTACTTGAAGTTTTCCATAAATAAGTCCCATAAAGCAATGGCTCCAAACCAGGAGTATATGCCAGTGGATTTGCACAAAACTAATAGAGAACTATTTTTGATGATCCATTCATCATTTCAGTCATTTTCAAGCAATAATGCCAAACACAGTGTTTTGCTGCTTTTCTTTTTTTCACATATCACAGTTAACAAGATATATTTTGGTTTTGGATGGTTGGTCAGACAAAATAGAGGTTATTAATGGCCATTTTTCCCCCACTATTAATAGGCCACAGACCAAACGATTAACCCTTGTGTTGTCTTCCCGTCGACCCAGAAACTTTGTTTTTCTGGGTCAAAATTTAAAATTAAAACCTTTTTTTCTAAGTTTTGGTCGTCTTTTTCGACACCTTTGTCGCCTTTCCTGATGTTTTTGTCACTTTTTCATAGTTTTTGTCACTTTTTTCAACGTTCTTCTATAGTTTTTTTTTTCAAATGCTATAAAATTGACTAAGAACACCCAAATTCAATGAAAGTAGTGAACTGATCATTTATTCTACATGTTGTAGGGAACCATTCAAGTTATTTTTTTTGTTGACAATTTCGTTGAAAGAAAACCCAAATTTCTGATATAGAAACTTTTTGAAAATGGGTCAAATTTGACCCGAGGACAACAGGAGGGTTAATAATGTCTTGTTTTGTCAGACCAACAGTGAAAGTTTGAGTGCTTTAAACAAAGAAAAGCAGAATATTCGAATAGGCTATTGGAGAAGCTGAGAGTTTTAGTTAATACATGACAATAAACACATTATTTACTGTAGCTGATTGTTATCGACTAGTTGTTTCAGCTCTAATTGTATTGTATTATATTGTCATTGTATGCACCATATTTGTGTGTAAAAGGATAATAAACACAAATAGCATTACACATTGGTGTGAGGTTGATCTTGGGCAGTGGAAAGAAGGATTGAGATCCTTTACTTAAGTTACATTACATTACATGTAATTAAGCTGACGCTTTTGTCCAAAGCGACTTACAATTGCTATATATGTCAGAGGTTGCATGCCTCTGGAGCAACTAGGGGTTAAGTGTCTTGCTCAGGGACACATTGGTTGATATATTGCAGTGGGAATTGAAACCAGATCTCCCACACCAAAGGCATGTGTCATATCCACTGCGCCATTAAAGGACTAATATCAGTTACAACTATAAGTCCTGCATTGAAAATGTTACCCGTGTTGTCCTTTGGGTCCCGGTGACCTGAAGGACAAAACAAGGGTTAATACAGCACCTTAGTGCTTGTTTGTACAGCATTTTGGTCAGCTTAAACTGTGTTTAAATGTGCTCTAGAAATAAACTTTACTTACTTACTTTACAAGAAACAGGGTTTAGAGAGCAATTCTCAACAAAGTAAACGGAAGTACATAATCCTTGTGTTGTCCTTCGGGTCACTGGGACCCGAAGGACAACACAAGTAAAAGTATGTAAGTATCATGAGGAACATGTACTTAGAGTATTAAAAGTAAAAATCCTCACATTTTAGAAACTGGAAACGATCAAAACAGCTAATCATTTCAGCTGTACCTGTAGGTTTATATATTGTTGGGTAAGTTCATTTATAATAAAACATTGTTTTTCACAAACTACATGTGTTTTGTGTGCAATGTCTTAATCTGTAAAGTAACTAGTAACTAAAGATGTCAGATTAAGGTAGTGGAGTAAAAAATTGACTTTCTCTCTGAAATGTAGCGGAGGAGGAGTAGAAAGTGGCACGAAAAGAAAAGACTCAAGTAAAGTACAAGTACCTTAAATGTGTACTTCAGTACAGTACTTGAGTAAATGTACTTAGTTACATTCCACCACTGATCTTGGGTATATTTATCATCACAATAACTAATGAAACGATCAACTACGCCTCCCTCCAGCCTCAGTCAGCTGTGGCACCTGAACACCACCTGCCGGACTGCAAAGTTAACTAAACCTAATGACAAAAGATATTCAAAAATGAAAACAGCCAAAAATACATATTGACAATTTTAAGCTTATTGTATCATGTATAAAAAACAAAATTGTGTAGCATATGAATTCCACTTTTATGGAATTAATAATATAAAACTAATTCAAATGAGCACATTTGGAACATCATGTACTTGAGCTCATCTGATGAAAAAACATGTTGTGAATTATTGACAAAGATGATTTCTAACTAGTGGTGGAATGTAACAAAGTACATTTACTCAAGTACAAATTTGAGGCAACCTACTTGTAATATACATGGGTATTTCCATTTTATGCAACATTATACATACTCCAAATAATGTACTTTTTACTCCACTACATTTGACTGACCGCTTTAGTTACAAATTTCCATCCCCTTGTACCATGTATCTCCAGATGTGTTGATATTGAGTGTTTGTGATAAACTGAAGGATAAAGTGTTCCGTTTATGTGTTGAGAAAATTCTTAGGCTTAATAAAATCTTTAAAAAGCCTCTTGGATCAGCTGGAAAATGCATCGTCACAAAGCTGACAACAGGGCTGTTTTTCTGACTCCATGAAAAGTTGACTTTTTAGAGATACGTGGTTCTCACAGGACATCGACGCTATAACATAGGATATGATGCATTGCTGTAGATAAAACTACCCAACAGTATATAAAGAAGTTAAAATGAGCACAAACTTAAACATCGACAGCAGTCAAATGCAACATACACATTAATGCAGCAGTCCTAATAAAACACTGCCAGGGACCATTTCACTGCACAGTGAGTCCTTCTTTTGATACAGAAGTCTTTTGCTAATAACACATATACTTTTACTTAAGTAAAGTTTTAAATTTCACTTGTAGTGGTGTTACTTTTACTTAAGGATCTGAATACTTCTTCCACCACTGTACATTACTTTACTTGTAAGTGATTTTGTAACCTGGTTACCACCCAAGGTAAGCCATTTGATTGTTCTTGCAAAACTAAATTTCATTACTTTCTTGCACCTTCCTTCGTTGACTGACTCTTTTTAATGAGGTGTGTAAACCCTAGCAGCACAAAGGGAATTTAAAGGATAAAGCTGGACATATTATGTATTTTTCTTTTTGTCAACACATCCCATAAAAAGACTCTAACCAACAACGAATTGATCCTACTCGAACAATGTGTGACTATATATAAAGCCTGACACATATTACTATGTGCTATAGAGCTTGTTGTTGTCCATAACATATTAAAAACATATTTAACTACCCAGGGGAAGCTGCGGCAGTCCATTTACATATATTTCTTAATAAATATGTTACATGACAATTTAATGAAGCAAACTGGGAGCCAGAATTTAAATCCTTCTGGCAAGTGGAGTTTAAAAGCCAAACAAGTGTGATGTTGAGTGCAAAACAACATACTTAAAACAGGTGTGACGATATTTAAACATGCAGGACGGAAGTTATCATTTTTGGCATTTTGTTATTTAAATTGAGGGTGTTGTATACTGTGCAGACTGTAAATCCCTTATTAGTGAACTTTGTGGTGTTGAACTATATTATGAAAAAGTACTTTGACATCATGCACACAAAATCCTCGTCATACAAAAACCCCCACAGTGAACAGATAAGTATATCTTTAATAATGAACATGATCAAATCTAAGAATGTGATAGTGACCTCTGATACAATGGATATTTAATTCAGGGGTGACTTTAAAACATTTTTTTGCATAAATTTTCTATAATCCAATACCAGTAATATAACTCTGATTGCTCCACAAACATACTCCCTCTCTTTTCTTTCACTCTTGCATACACACACAATACAGCAAGCAAGTTTAAAAAAAGTCACAAACATTTACCATATACACTAGTCTCTGGGTTTTCATACACTTGACAATAAATCAGTTAAGTATAATGCTACAGTTAAACATTTTGAGGCAATCTCAAGTTAGAAATGCCAGTACATTAAAGCTTACATTTTATGAGGATGATGTGGACAGGTTATAGCAATGAAAATGATGCCAAGATTATAATTTAGTTAAGAAAGAACAAGAAACAAAAAGAAAAACAAAGTGAAAGGCCTGGCTTGAGTTTTAAAAGCAGTACATGCTACATTTCCTCCAGACTTTCTTTTATAAACAGAGATCTCCTGTTTGAACAGCAGGGAAATAAAAGTCATTGTTTAAGGGAAATAAGACAGAAACCAAATTTTGTGTTGTTAAATTAATACAGTATATTAGTTATTCCATCCTTCAAATAAGAAAGAGAGGGACCACCTTTAAGAGTGTTTGATCTCTAGACATTCTAACCCTGAATCTCTAGCTGAAAGATTTTGAGGTACAGTTCTGGAAAAAGAAAAATACTAATTTAATTTAGTGCTAAAAAGAAATGTTAAGGCTCTGCTCTAGGAGAGACAAAATCCCATATATTCTGCACCTTAATGTTAGATTGAACCAGTTGTAAGCCAGGTGATACATTATTCAAAATATTTTCCTAACAGTTATGCTTTCTAACGTCACAACCTTGCACGATTATTTCTATGCATACAGAAACTTTCAGTGTACACATTCCCCCACCAAAGTGAAACAGCCCATACATGAAAAAAGTGGCATATTATTTTTTCTGTCTGATCATATAAAATACAACTGGCCACAAACAGATAGCAGACATTTGTCAATAAAGTCTTGTTCACTCGTTAACCATTACAAGCACTTAACATTTCTCCAACACACAAACCACAAAGTGAACAGTCACTGAATATCAGCAGCATGTTGTCAAGAGACTTTCAAAAACAGACGTGCAGATATTTGTTACTTATATTTAGTTAAGAATGCAAGTTCCGGGGTAGCGATAGAGATTTGTAAGGCTAAAAAATTCAGACAAAACAAGAAAATATATATTATTGAAGCGATTCAACTGGTGGAACTAGCTTCATCCCTGCACGCAAATACATCTTAAAGACTGGGAGCCAGGAGCATTGTGGGTCAAACGTTTGACATGGGCCAAAGTCAACAAAATTAAATAAATAGAAAATATTAGTTTTCAATTTCACTATGTCTTTGTGTTTCCTTTTTAAATTTCATCGACAGTTGTCTTCTGTTTACTTTTGACGATCCTGAATAAAAGGGGGAATAAAAAAATAAAAAAATCAAGACATTGTTAGACAGATTAATCAATATCACATGACTCACACCTGTAATATTCTAGGAGCTGGACATTCGACATTCAGCGGAATTAGATTGTTATAATTTGACCATTTTATGTTATCGTTTTACTAAAACCTGTTTAAATTAAAAAAAGTCTGAGCAAATTTGAATTATAGACAAACAAAATGAGATACTGAAGTTGTTTTGCACATGTGAAGCAGTTGTCTGGTGTAAACAGTGGAACCTAGTTCAATTTGATGACTTCATATACATATATGTGATTCTGCATACATTTGTCATACAGTATATATAGCAAAATACTCATTAATTAAGATAACAGACTTTACCTGATCAATTCGGGATCGGCTCTGTATTGGGGCAGGCTCATAGCTCTGTTAAACAAAACATGCAAAGTCTTATTGAAAAGTTACATTACAAATACAATCATCACTTATATTTAAATATTTCATCAGCAAACATTCAAATCATTTCAAATAAATCACTAATAGATACAAATGTTAAGTAAAAAGAAACCAGCTTACAAATAAGGGATTGTACAACTGTTATTAGGCAGGGAGAGGGAAGTCAGAAAGGGGGGAGGGTAGTGTGACTTTTTAGGAGAGCAGGAAAGGATCTTTTTCTTCCCTATATTCATATTTTATTTCAGCTTTCCTTTCTAACATAAAAAAAAATCAAACAGTTACATCAACAAGATGGCTTTTATGTGTGCCATGGGTCATTCAGTTGTGTTTTGCCGTGTGCAGGAGACAGCAGTCGTGTCTCTGTATCTCTGTATTGGGACAGTCAGACATACATTAAAGCTTAAAACAGCACTAAAACACATCTGGTTAACATGCCTGGTAATGCAACTCAGACATCTGTAAGTGATTCAAGTATGACAGACAACTAATCGCATATTTGACAACATCTTCGGATCTAAAAGTCACCTTTTTGTGTTTTGTTATTTGGAATCCGGGTTCGGTGAAAATATTACGGGGCTTAAATCAAAAGGAATTGTACCAGTTCAATACTAGTTATTAGTCCAGGGGGAGGGTCCAAAGAAAATATTAAAGGTCCCATGGCATGAAAATTTCACTTTTTTTTTTCCTAGCCTGCCTATGGTCCCCCAGTGGCTAGAAATGGCGATAGGTGTAAACCGAGCCCTGGGTATCCTGCTCCGTCTTTGAGAAAATGAAAGCTCAGATGGGCCGATCTGGAATCTTCTCCTTATGAGGTCATAAGGAGCAAGGTTACCTCCCCTTTCTCTGCTTTGCCAGCCCAGAGAATTTGGCCCACCCATGATAGACAGACCCTGTTTACACCATAGATATAGAACAACAAATATAACATGACGTCATAACTAATGGTATAACTGTCCGCCATCTTACTAGGGTACTGTTTGCTATTGTCACCTATGGCAGCAAGTATGGTTGTCAGCTGTGCAGCACCTAACTGCTTTACCAGAAGGACCGAAGAGACCCAGGATGCTGGCATCACTTCCCACGTGTCAGTAGGAGTAGATAGAGTATTTTTTTTAATTTTTTTTTTAACTATAAATACAGAAAAGTTGGTGAACTAGCTAGCTAGCTAGTTACGTTACCTAGCAACTGTTAACGGACCGGCTGAGATGTCAGTTACTGGTGATTGCTAGCTAGCTCCTAACAGCATTTATGAACAGCAAACATTGTTTTAGTTGATTGATTTTTGACCTCAAATAAGACATTTAGTAACGTTAAACTTTTTTTTTTAACACGTCGTTAATATTACCCCTACATTGACTGCTATAGCGGCTGATTTCACTCAAACTGTGTTAAGTTTTCAGTTAAATTAAAGTTAACGACAAGTACTCTTCTTTACTCCTAAATGTCATTTTATAATATCTCAAGACAAATCCAGCAAGCTAATGGTACGTTAAAATGTAACGTTACACATACAGTAAAGTAATGTTACACAAATCAACAGTAGCCACATCCAGCAACACACAGCTCTAACCGACCATCCGCACTTAATGTTACATTTTCACCAGCTAACGTTAGCTCCCCAAACATTAGCCATGTTGAATCCTGCTGTCAGTCATCATATATTAACATCTATTGTTGTCAGCTTACCTCATGCCTTTACACGATTTTCCTTTCAGTAAAGCAAATTAAAACGTAATAATCCATGTCTTGATGAGGTAAAGTAACTTCCAATCCAGAAAGGATTCCTACTTCAGCAGCAAAGTCTCCACATTACTATCGTAAATGTAATTTCCATAACGTAATGAAAATTAAAGACAAGTCCATCAGCAGTTCTGGTGAAGTCATCATAGCCTTCATCAACAAAAACTCACTGAAGCTAGCAAAGCTCTCCAACTACTACGCTCATCGTCTAAACAAACTCCATGCCGGCCAGTTGACAGTAAGAAAACAAACGCTAAACACAAAGTTTCGGGGTTGATGGGAAATGTAGTCTTATAGTTGAGATAAAATCTACAGACATAAATAAATGTATTAATAAATTACAGTTGGATGTTTCAGACAGTTTTTACATAATAACTTCAGGCAAAATTGAAAAAATAAAATGATTACCTGCAATATAAATGCAAAATTATGAGATTATCTTTATAATTGAACGAATTACTTGTTCTCTTGGAGCTATATCAATCAAAATTCCACCCAAATCTTTATTTTTTGTTTCTTTCTAAAAAGGCACAGTTGTCTTACGGTCATTACTTTGAATTAAAACCACTATTGATGTATTGGTAGAAAAATATAACGATTATAAAGACAACATGAGCCTCTTTCCCCATTGATTCAAATTGAAGCAATTCTAAAACTTAACCCTGGTAAGATGGCCGCCAAGTGGTTCCATCCTGGAATGGCAAGTATGAATTACAGGTCATATCTATTGTTCTATATCTATGGTTTACACATACATGGTTACAAACGGAGACATTTCCCTTCGTTTGTACCCTTCGTTTACACGCAAACGGAGAATTCGCCTCTGAAACTGAGTCTTTCTAAAAACTCCAGCCAGAGTGGAGATTTTTGAAATCTTCGTTTGCACATTTGCACGTAAACTGAGACAAACTGAGGTTTAGGCAGCCGAGAGAGAGAAAGAGGAAGTGATTCGTTGCTGTTGTTGCTATTTTCGGGATTCTGATTGGCTAACGTGGGCTTGAGCTTCTCGTACCACTGCCACCTACAGGTTTGGCATGCTTTTGACTGCATTGACGGCATATATAAATGGGTACATGTAAACAAACACTTTTCTGAAAACTGACAGCTGTGCACGAGGTTATTTTTGAAAACGGAGAGGTTGAAATGTCCGTTTTTGAAAATAGCAATAGAAACAGACAGACATCGCGGCTTGCAAAAAAGCAAAGTGGCAGTTGGTCAAGGCCACACCCCCACCCTCCACCTTGCCCCCTCTCTCCTCTTCAATAGCATTTAAAGCTACAGACACAGAAATGGCACATCCTAAGGAAAGGTCATTGTGGGGCTGGCTCTAGTGGCTGTAATTCTGCACCAAGGCTGAATTTCGGGAAAGAGACTTCAGATACAGTATTAGGGGACCACTAAGGCCTACATAAAAGCATCCAAAAAGCAGCATGTCATGGGACCTTTAATAACACTAGAGAGGGCCTTGCTTTATTAAACTGATGCACAAGATTTCTCTGCAACCACCCTCCCCACCCCCCCAATATATTTCCTACAGTCCCTAAATATCTTTACGCCTCTATTTCAAAAGTGTCATGTCTAAAGGAAATACCTTTCTCACCACCTCCTCCTCCTCCTGCTTCTTCTCATAGTGGGAAAAGTCATCAAAGATGGAGGTGGTGTGTTTGAACTGGGCGATAATCTTGAGCACCTGCTTCGCCTTTTCCAGAGGAACCTCCTGGGTGTCACGAGAGTTGGTGACTGGCTTGTTGTCATTGTTCTCCAGGCGGATGTGGCGCAGCTGGCTATTGGGCACGTCCTTAACAAACAACCAGTTCACATCAAACTTGCCCTTCCACTTGTCCTGCGCCCAAACGCCAGCGCTGGTGCCGTAGTCCACAGGCGAGCGCATTTCCGCCGCACCGCAGAAATGGCCGCTGCCGTTGACACTGAACAACAAGTAGACGGGACCTTTAGAGTTCATAGCTCTGAAGGCCGTGTCCAAACGCTTGTTGCCGTGCTCCGTGCTGCACCAGATGGAGTACTTGATGGAGCGGTGGATGTCGTCCTCAGAGTAGCTCTTGATGATAAACACGCGTCCATTTTTCAGGTTCCAGTCAAACTCCTTGGGGTTGTAGCTGTGGGCCGCCCGCAGCTTCTCCAGCACAGGGTGGGACTCTGATCCCGGCTCTGGAGTGATGGCCCCGCCCCCTCCCCCTCCATTACCAATACCGCAGCCATTAGAGGAGCCACTGCTGTCCAAGCTTCCGCCACCGTAGCACAAGTTGCGATTGCGTGGGGCTACCCAGCGGGTCTGAGGTGTTGGAGCGGAGTTGTGGTTATGGTAAGACTGTGGAGGAGGAGGACCCTGCATGGTCATCTGCTGCACGAGGGACTGGGCAGACTGTAGGGACTGTTGAAGGGGAGGCAGGAGACTGGAAGCATGGGAGTGAAGCTGGGGCTGGTGCTGCTGGTGGTGGTGGTGGTGATGGTGATGGGAGGGCAAAGGAGGGGCCATCTTAGTAGCAGCCCCTTTATTATCCCATGTATCAATGTCCATGTTGTGTTTAATGGGGGGTGGAGGCAGACCTCCTCCAGCTATGGGTGCGCCAGGTTTGTTCTTGGTCTTTTGTTGCTGCAGCTTGGCAGGTTTACTAGCAATAGCAGCCCACGATGTAGGTTTCGGAGGGGGCATTCCAATTGGTGTGCCGCCGTTGCCCGTGGCAACAGCTGCAGCTACATTGCCACTTCCAAGAGAGCCTGCACTCTTCACACCCGAGCCACTTCCTGTCACATCTCCACCTATTTTTAGGCCCAGCATGCCCTGCTCTAGGCTGTTCATACCTGGAGCCTTGCTCAGGGTGTCACTATGGAAACCTGTCTGGCCATCAGGGACTAAAGTGCCTCCTAGAGAGCTGGGTGGGTAGCTGTAACTCCCCCCATAGGCTGAGCTCTGAGTCTGCTGGCCCTGAGAACCACTGGTGCCCCAGGCTGAGAAGGCCGGGTTCTCTGGGAAAAAGTTAAACCTGTGTGGATAGATGCTGCTGCTGAGCCCACTCGGCTGCCCAAACACTGTGTCGTGCATGAAGTGATGGTCTCCATTGTTGAGGGGGGCATAGGGTGTCAGGTAGGGAATTGGTGGGTCACCTCCTGTAGACCAAGGAGCCTCACTGAGAGGGTAAGGAAATCCAATGGAGGGGGCATAGTAGCTGGACAGGTAAGGGTCTGTCATGGATTGATAGCTGTTATTCTACAAACAGAAATAGAGTAAAGATAATTTGTTAGGGCAACAAAATGTGGCGATATTAAATTATTTTAGTGTCACAAAAGACAATTCACAGGTGTTTCCTACCTGATTAGACTGGTTGGTGAGATAAGGCTCAAAGTCATTGTCATGAACAGTATCCTTCTGGTGGAGGGAGCCATTCTGCACTGAAACTGGAAAGGCTGCAATAAAATCAAACTGTTGTCAAAGCTGGAATTTACACATACCCCCAAACAACCTAATGATGCTAAGTCTATGATGACCGAGACCCGGTGCTAATACGGCACCAGTGCCTTAACGACCGGTATCTACTGGACTGAATAGCAATGAGGATTTCGGTGCCTCATTTCGGTGCCACTGATATGCCTGCGCTGCTCTCTGATGCTCCGAAACGGACGTTACAGCCAACAGAAACATTGCCGCATGTCATGCTAGTTAACACTACACTCGACAGCAGCTAACGTTAGCCTACCGTTAGCTAGCAGCTGGATTAAATACAGTTAAAATGCTGACAGCTAAACGGTGTAAAGTGTGACTGTATTTCACTGTAGAGGATCCAACAGCGGGACGTTAAGCAGTGTGCAGCTGCCGTTGTTGGAAAAACAACACAGACGGTGCGTTCACTTGAAACTTGTAGCCTCGCAGTGCATTCAAAGTTATTGTAAAATACCCTTTTCCCATCTGGTGGTTGTTTTTGTCGCTCAACAGCAATTTACTAGTGAAATACGTTATTGTTATAGGTTATAGTTATTACTATATTATTAAATCTTTTTTTTTTTAAACTTTCTTAACCCTTGTGTTGTCTTCCCGTCAACCTTGAAAACATTTTCAGCGCTCATTTCTACGTCCCATATTTTATGATATGAAACAAAAATTGAAAACGGGTCAATTTGACCAAAAGTCAACACAAGGGTTAAAAAGTATCGGTTCAGGCACTGGCACAGTTTTAAAAGCATCGCTTTAACACCGGTGTCGGAAAAACCCCAAACGATACCCAACCCTATGAAGCCTAAAATATCTGCAAGGTGCTTTCCATTGATAAGCTGTTTCCCTTTACGATGATGTATGTGCATTACTCCATACAACTACAAAGCAAACACATGGATAAAAAGATGTAATGATGCAACAGTGTTTCCTCTATGTTGATTGGCAAGTGGCGGTCCGCCACGTTTAGATTTCTCCCGCCACGGTATCAGAAATATATATACAAAAAGGCGTCTATCAGCAGTGATTGTAAAGAGCACGTCGACGGAGAATAGCCCAGACACGCGCTTCACAACGCGAGTGGGCACGCGCGCCACTCGGAGAAAAGGGAGAAAGAAAAAAGAGACAGGCTGTCCGGAGGACCCGGTTGAGATGGCATGTGTGCATCCTTGAGAACTGTAAGTCGTATAACTTATATTATCAGTTCATGTAAGCTTGTATTAGTCTATAGTTTTTCCACATTTTGCTAGCTAAATTGCACGTGGCTGTTGATTCTTGATATCATATCATAGTAGGCTAAACCGTGATTATTTCATACATTCATGAAACATATTGGGGGAAATTCCTTCAACATAATTCACAGCCAAATAACAATTAAAAGTATGTTATTTGAACATTTATAACCTAACCTGGCAGGCACTGCCTCCGATTTGGTGTCTGCTACGGTGCGCAGCGCAGCACGGACCGTGCGCCGCTGCCCTTTTTTTCCTCCATAAAGTCGGCTCTCAGCTCCTCTGCCAGTTGCTGCATGAACTTCCTCCGGGACATTTTACAGCTGGTGCACTCCTTGGAGAGGATGTGTGCAATGATTCCAGCCAGTTGTAGCATGTATAAAGTTATATGAACACGTAGACGCTACTCGTCACGTGTCTACGCGCCTTCACAGAGGCGATACGCCGGTGCTTTTCTTCTGATTCAGAACCATCCACGCCCGTAGCCTACGTTACCGACTCTGGCTTTGCCTTCGGCCCATCGGTGATGCATTGCCCACACTTGTTACTCGAGACCGCTAGTTACGTTTCTCTGACAGAGACTATGATTATTACTAACCAAGATGTATCTTCAACCACGCAAAAGATTAAAAACAAAACCGCGAAAATCCGAGCGGTCAATATGACAGTGTATGGCCAAAATAGGTAAAAGTGATTGTATTTTCTTTGCCTTTTGTGTAATGTACAGTATATAAAAACTATTTTAAATGAAAATACAGACTCTTTTAGGAAAAGTCAGGTACCAGCAGGATTGTATTTTTTTTATTTAGCAAAGTTATTACACATAAATTTCAAAATGGTCAAAATGACCGTCCTGGCCATTCTAGTGTAACCCAGCCTTGGAGTTTTTTTTTCCAAAAGCCAAGAAAAATCAAATGCACACAGCAAGGCTGCCAACTTTGCCACTGAGGCAAATATGCAATTAGTTTAATTATGAATGGTTTCATACTATAGCCTACTTTGGGTTTTGGTTTCCCTATGAAGAAGTTCTTGTAAAATTCATTTTGTAGACCTACAGTTCCTCAAAAATACAGTTCAATCAAAACTAAATGAGAATATGCCTCATTGTGTGTGAATAGAGATGAATAAATATATTTGTTTGTGTTGCAGCGAAGTGTCAGTTCTGTTTAATACGTAAAATATTTGGCGACGGGGCGCAGGGGGCAACAGATCTGCCCCCACTGCTAAAAAAAAATCCTAGAGGAAACACTGGATGCAACATTATTTAATGCTATGTAGACAATGTTGGAGTTTCTCTGTTGACATAAGGGCTACAACAAAACATGGGTCAGTTGTATCTGATATGAAGTATCAGTTGCTAAACAGGTAATGTGCAACATCTGTAGGTCTGTAGAGACATTTATCTTCTTACCTTTGCTTGCATCTTGTCCTTTCGATGTCTTAGTGGTCACATTAAAAAGGAGGAATGCATGTGAGAGGAGAAAAACACAACGCTTACATGGGTCTCCAATGTTATTCAAAGCATATCACATTATCCTAGCTGCACACCGACATGTTTATACATCTCCTCTGGAAACCTGACTCACACACAGTTTAGTGAGACACCTACTGAAGATGTGGTCCAGGTCTTTGATTACCAGCAGAGAGCAGTTTTCTAGCTAACCTCCCCTTTCAACTAGCTTGGGATCTCGCGCGCGCGCACACACACACACACACACACACACACACACACACACACACACACACACACACACGCTTACCTGAGGGTCAATACTAGCGGCAGACATCATTCATCCACCAGGTGTTGTGTTAGACTGAACAACCCTGACAACACGTACAGTGTGTAAACTGCACAAACTCCGCTGTGTGCAGAGGCTAATGGCTGGAGAAGCTGTTTCCCTGCTCCGCGGTAGTTTGCTTGCAGTTAAACACAGTTAGCAGCAGCCGTTAGCCGGCGGTGTCTCTGCTCGGCGCGGACCTTTTGCTCGTCGTAGCCCTTGCTGGCACTCCGCGCTGCCCTGTCGACATTAATCCAGCGGGGCTTCAATCCGCTCCGGTCCCCTCACCGTGAAATTAAAATCCAACCAGCCTCGGTGGCCCTGCTCACTTGCCCCAATGGCAGCTTCATCCGGGGTCTGCGGACCGGAAATGACGTCGCTGACGTAAGGCACGCGTCCATGGCTACCTAGCAGCAGCAGCGTCCGTATTTACCTACATTTACTGAAAAACATTGTTTTCTAATAAATTCAGCTTTGAAAGTAGCTATATAGGCACTGTCCTAAGCCTATACAACTGTGGCAGAGCAATATGTCTGCTCCTAAGTGTACAAGGTTCTTTTTTGTCAATTTATAACACAAGTTTGCACAATGAAATATGAATTGTTTGCAACAGGAGACACACATATAGAAAGCCATAAATACAAACCTTTAAATTAGAAGGGAATAAAATGAAACAAGATATACAGTTACTTATATACAAATCCTTACACATATCTACAGAGACTTTGGTTTACTGGGAATAAGGGTATTGCATGGATAGATTACTAAACGTGCCAACCAGACACAGGCCTAGGGGCCCAAAGTGTCAGGGCCCCCCTGGCCTTCACCTGCAAAATAAACATAAAGGACTAGAAAGAGCCGCAAAGCAACTGCAAAGAGACACAAAGTAACTACAAAAAGGGGCAAAACAACCACAAAGAGACATAAAACAATTGCCGATTTAAAAAAAAGATTATTTTAGGCCTTTATTTGATAGGACAGCTTAGACATGAAAGGAGAGAGCGAGAGGGGAAATGACATGCAGAAAAGGGCCACAGGTTGGAATTGAACCAGCGGCTGCTGCAGCTAGGTCTGAGCCTCCTCTGTAGCCTACATGGGGTGCACGCTCTACTAGGTGAGCTACCCAGGAGCCCCACACAAAACAATTACAAAGAGGCAACACCCAACAAAAAGAAAGAGGCAAAAGCATCAGAGTCTGTGACTTGCTACTATAGGTGGTGGGCCGTTCGCATGTCTGTGTCGACTCCAGGCACCCATTGTCTCATAATCCCCCCATGGGGTAGTGCCCTAAGATAGGGGTTGGTCATGTGCAAAAGAAGGACAAATTATCAGAAGTAGGTCTTAAAAAAAAGTCTTATAAATGTTTAATAATAAAGAAATGTGTGCAACACCGCAATACAAGCTGTTTTGTGAGTGTGGTTTATTTCGCTAAGTTATATCAGTCACTACACAAGTTTGCATGGTCACTTTTTCTAACTAAAATGACACATTAATAATTTATACATTTTACAAAACACCAGAAAGAATCTGTGACTTATTTACATCTTTCAAATCACACTTTTCTTTTGTACTTGAGTGCTTGATATCTATTGGTTTCTATCTCATTCACACACACTGACACACACTGACACACACACACACAGAGGTAGATTAAAATCTGGATTTACAGCATTTTAGGCCTGAGAAAAAAAACATGTCATGAATAGGTCTGCACGTTTTATACAGTGAAATTCTCCTCTTGACTCAGGACAGTGTGTACAGTTTGTGCACAGTGAGGTTCAGCATCTGTGACAGGAGTTTTTGAGAACCAGGCTGAAGCAATGTCACAATGACAGTCTTCAAAGTTGTCTTCCCTTCTGCTAGGTTCCTTCTCGGCTTTCCTGAACCACTTTATTTGTGTGGTTATTTATAATCTAAGCAAAAATAGAGAAAAACACATTGTGTAGCCTATGAGATGCTGAACAAATGAGATGAACAATGACATCTGGATGGAAAATAAAAGGTAATGGCAATCATGAACCTACCCGCAGGTCTTTACACTAGAAGAACAACTGAGAGGGTTTGGATGGATGACTGAATTCACCAAAGAAATTAACTAAAATAAGAAAGAACAATGTAAATAAAAAGATACAAAGCAAATCAACCTCAGTGTAAAAAAACAAAATAGGATGGCAAATGTTCTAAAAAGCATTCTTTTATACTTTAAGGGGATAAAATATGTCTAAAATTGATGGATAATGGATGTAAAAATGAATTATATTTGCCATAAACTATATGAATAATGTCCATGATTGATCAGGAGCATACTTACAGCTGTCTTCTTCATCTGAGAAAGTGCTGACGACGTAGCAGGCATAAACAAATCCCGGGAGCTACGGAAATTAACACAAACATGAAGGGAATCTTTTTTTTTTTTTTTTTTTTTTTTTTTTATTGTCCTCAATTATTTTTCTTTTATGTTTTAAAAGCACATTATTCATCACAAAGCATATTTTAGAAACATCTTGACGGTGATAACATTAAAACATTTCGTAGGCCATTTTGACATATCACAGTGGTAAACGCACAGGTGTAAATAATAAAATGAATAATGGCAGAATTCCATTTATCTGCTTCATTGGTCATACGGCCATACGGACTGTAAATACTCATGGACACTCACTTTGTCCAGGACACTTATGGACACTCTGTCATAAGCTCGCACTCCACACCTTTTTTAATAACTACAGACAATTTTTACCTTTTAGATTCTATGGATATTTATATTTAAATACATACGTAAAAAATGTATATCTTTTATATTATGTTAGTAGATACTATTTTAAATGAGAGCATATTGCTCGCTGAGCCTGTTCTTGTCCTTGTCTGGACATATGTCGTTCCCTGTTTTCTTGTTGTTTGTTCGTTTTTGTTTTGTGTGGTGCAAGGATGGCTCTGTGAGAGCACCCTAAATTTCGTTGTACCTTCACAGTGCAATGACAATAAAGGCTATTCTATTCTATCTATTCTATTCATTGAAAATGGAAAGTATGATAAAAAACAAGAAAGTGTCAGTCTGTGTAATTATCTACAGCAAAGTCCCAACATCAGGTTGATCCTGCAGGAAATTTGTGCTCACTCGTACCAAAATCTTTTTTGGTACGAGTGATTTGTATGAGAAGAATTGGACCATGGGAACGCAATCAGGGAGTTTCTGGCAGTGACATAAAAACAAAATCATAAACCAAATATTTCCCAAATTAACTACAGTAATTGACAAAAGTATAAAAAATATTGAACTTTGACAGAAATACAAATGTATTAAAATGTTACAAAAACTTGGACCGTCACCTTTGGTAGTGTAAGAACAGTTGGCTGTTTTCTTTGTATATCTTTAATATTTATAGTTATTTATTACAAATTCCACACATGGTCTTTAAGCTAACAGCTTTTGAATGTTTTTAAGTTTTGTGATCAACAGTACTTTCCTACAGTATCTACTGTG
Organism: Perca fluviatilis; assembly: GCF_010015445.1. Taxonomy (NCBI): domain Eukaryota; kingdom Metazoa; phylum Chordata; class Actinopteri; order Perciformes; family Percidae; genus Perca; species Perca fluviatilis. Next base: position 12,273,632 of record NC_053116.1, read on the forward strand.
TGTGTGTGTGTGTGTGTGTGTGTGTGTGTGTGTGTGTGTGTGTGTGTTGTGTGTGTGTGTGTGTGTGTGTGTGTGTGTATGTGTGTAGCTGGGTGGCGAGCTGCTGCATACAATTGCCCGTCAGGGATAAATAAAGTTACATTGAATTGAGCTGAATTGAGAAAACTCTGACTACACAAACAGTACACAGAAAGAGGCAAAGCCAATGTGTACATTTAGGAAGATGGAACAGACTTCAGAAGGTTTGATTTGCATCACTAACTGCCACAAACGAGAAGATACAGGATTGCAGTGAATAACCTTGGTGTGATAATGTGGTGCCATTTTTAAATGTTCCAGGCCTGTTTTCCAATTTAGAGTTGCTGTTACTAGGCAACAGTCATTCATGTGAAAGCAGATGCATATTTATTGATATTAAAACATTAAAATGGTTAAAACATTAAAACTCAGATTGGACAGATATTTAGCTGTCTGGATTTACCCTGCAGAGATCTGAGGAGCAGTTAACCATAGTCGTCAGAAATTGACCGAGTTTAAAATGCCAACACAAAGTAAGCATTAGGTAACAGACATTCAGTCCAAAACAGTGACATCCGGCATAAATGTCTAATGTGAAGTATTGTGTGACAGAGACTCACCGATATGAGCAGCTGGACGATGCAGTGCAGGACTTCTATGTACTGGTATTCTAGCCAGCAGCTCAGCACTGTGGTCAGCTCGGGGTTCTGCTGGTTCTGCTGGTTCTGCCACCCAGCGGAGGCAAGGCCCTCGCTCCCACATCTCAGCCCGTTATCCTTCCACCACGAGCGGTGCAACGATACTCCCAGGGAGAGGATATCACTGTCCTGCAGTGACAAAACAGGCAGAAGTCATGTGAAGGCAACTTCTCAGCTCTTAGGTTCCCAAAGATCTGTTTTATTGAACTTTGTGCAGTAGAAAGTTCTAAAATCCTGCTGAAATAAGATGGGAGAGAAATAGAGATGTTTTTCCGATACCGATACCAGTATCAAGAAGCCTCCAATACTGCCTAAAATCTATGCTGGTATCGGTTTATTTATGTTCTTTTTCTGTTACGACTGACGGTCAAACTGGATAATAAAAGAAAGTTCTACAGCGTTCATTGTTTGTGTTTGTTCATGTTTCACAAACAACAATGACAGCAATCATGTCACATCCATATGTGGTTAGTAGTATACAGCTGTTAAAACATAATAAAATATATGTATTTTTTAACACACTTGTATCGGATCGGTTATCGGTATTGGCCGATACGCAAGTTCAGGTATCGGAATCGGTATCGGGACAGAAAAAAATTGTATCGTAACATCTCTAGAGAGAAATCTGACCTGCAACAAGGATCAGGTGTGGTGTGAACATGGATCAGTATGTGCCTTACTTCCTGTCTGGGGCCACTACTAAGGATTATTTCCAACATTGATTAAGCTATACATTTCTCATTTCTTTTCATTTGTTTTTATTATCAGGAAAAACGGCAGAGCAATGATAAACATTACGAGCTGTGGGCTGAGGACAAAAAGCATTTAAAAAAAACATAAAAATAAACAGAGAAACAATAAAAGTAACAACTGAAACAAAAAAGCAAATCTAATATACAAGGGCTGAGCAACATGAATACTTATTAAAAAGAAGACAGCATTCATTTGAATGTATATGTAATATTGGATTTCATTTTTCATTTTAGTATTTGTATAGAAACAGGATCTTAAAGTGTATTTATTATTAAAAGCCAGCAGCTTCAGTTCATTTTGAAGGCTCTGGTTTTTCTCTGAAGTCTTGCAGAGTTCAGATGCAGAGAGCAAAATAATACAAAGTGAAGACGGGAGAGGTCAATAAATCTATGTCATTTGTGAAAAGTGCTGTATAGTTATGCTTTACACTGTGAAAACACAACACAGTGATGAGGGAGAAAGATCCAAAACGATCCAAACTGTTGTGTGTTTAATGGTTCAATCATTTCAGCTGGTCTTGTTGGCCGTTATATTGTTGGCTAGTTTAATCCATAATAAAACATTGTATTTAATAAACTACATGTGTTTTGTGTGCAAAAATCTTAAATTGTAAAGTAACTAGTAACTAGCTGTCAGATTAAAGGTCCCATGGCATGAAAATTTCACTTTATGAGGTTTTTTAACATTAATATGCGTTCCCCCAGCCTGCCTATGGTCCCCCAGTGGCTAGAAATGGTGATAGGTGTAAACCGAGCCCTGGGTATCCTTCTCTGCCTTTGAGAAAATGAAAGCTCAGATGGGCCGATCTGGAATCTTCTCCTTATGAGGTCATAAGGAGCAAGGTTACCTCCCCTTTCTCTGCTTTGCCCACCCAGAGAATTTGGCCCACCCATGAGAGAGAGACATCATGGCTTTCAAACGAGCAAAGTGGTAGTTGGTCAAGGCCATGTAGCGGAGTAGAAGTAGAAAGTGGCACGAAAAGAAAAATTTGTACTTAAGAACAGTATTTGAGTAAATGTCCTTAATTACATTGCACCACTGGTCCCTTCATAACACTAAATATTTATAAATATTTTGGACACTTTAGCCTTCAATAGACAGGACAGCTGTAGACAGGAAAGGGGAGAGAGAGGGGGAAGACCGCAGGTCGGACTCGAACCCTGAGCTGCTGCGTCAAGGACTGAGCCTCTGCATATGGGCGCCCGTTTACGTTCTATCCAACTAACGTAAATGGAGTGTTGATCATGTGACTGCAGGTCCTGAGACATGAGAAGAGCTGAACACTGTATTTAGAAGCTGAAGCTGCGCGAGTCTCTAATTATCTGACACTTCCGTGACCATTACACCTACCTTTGAAAGGCCTCCCAAATCCAAGTAGAGACAGCTAACAAAGACATTCCAGCCGACCCACAACAGCATCCACAGCAGGTACTGAGGAAACAGAAACATTGTTAAACAACGTTAACAAAACTCACAATTCTTCAACGTGCTCATAATGTAGCCCAGGGCCCCTTTTTTTTTTCTTTCCTTACAAATGTCCTAATTCTGAAAGTGTATAAAGATAAATCTGAGGCGAGAAGGACATATATTTGTGTTACACCAAACCAGTGGTGGAATATAACTAAGTAGATTTACTCAAGTACTGTACTTAAGTACACATTTTAAGTACTTGTACTTTACTCAAGTCTTTTCTTTTCGTGCCACTTTCTACTTCTACTCCGCTACATTCTTCAGAGAGAAATATTGTATTTTTTACTCCACTACATTAATCTGACAGCTAGTTACTTTACAAATTCATTTTTTTTTCCATACAAAACACTACAGTTTATAAAATACAATGTTTTATTATAAATTAAACTATCCAACAATATATACACCTACAAGTCCAGCTGAAATGATTAGACCATTAAACACTTAGTTGAATGACAGAACCATTTTGATTGTTTCTAGTTTCTAAAGATTTCTGCATGGAGTACTTTTACATTTTCCTGATGATACTTACATATTTTACTTAAGTAACATTTTCAATGCAGGACTTTTACTTGTAACAGAGTATATTAACAGTGGGGTATTAGTATTTCTACTTAAGTAAAGGATCTGAATACTTCTTCCGCCACTGCACAAAACTATGTATTGTTTTGCTCATTTTTTTACTAAATGTTTTTTTGTGAAACACTGGATACTATTACTGGTTCAAAAATGCTTCAAATGAAACAATCTGAATCATACAATCTCATATTTATACAATTGGTTTTATTATTATTAATAAAATTGTAATAATAAACTTTATGTAGCCTAGTATGACTCAGCTCTCACATTGTCATTGTGGTTCACAGCCCTCATGCACACACTCATACAAACGCACATCTCTTGACATCAAATCAGTAATAAGCTTGTTTACTCATCTGCATATCACAGCAGCTGTTTTCTCTTGATGACTAAATCAAATTCACGCTTTGGTTAAATTGCATGTGTGATGAGGGTTCATAACTGGACAGTTTCCATTTTAAAAGGAACAGTTTGACATTTTGGGAAATGTGTTTAAGCCTTATTCACTTTTTTTTTGCATAGGTGAAAGCGATTGATACCACTCTCATGTCTCATGTCTGTAGGTTAAATATGAAGCTACGGTCAGGAGACAATTAGCTTAGCTTATCTTAGCATAGAGACTGGAAACAGGTGGAAACAGCTAGCCTGGGTCTGTCCAAAGGCAACAAAAACCACACCTTTAAAGCTCACTAAGTACCACATTACAACTTGTTTGTACAAAAACATCAATTTGGCATTTTACAGGGGGTTATGTGCGGGACTAATTTTGGCCGAGAGCGGTAATGTGTTAATAACACATAATGGTCTTCAGAGGTTTCAGTTGGTGGATTTTGTTACCATTTGACTAGCTGTTTCAACTCTTTATGCTATATGCTTACGCTATACGCTACAGACATGAGAGACGTATAAATCTTTGCATTTAACTCTCGAAAAGAACGCAAACAAGTGTATTTCCCAAAATGTGAAACTAAGTTACCCCTAGTCTATATCCACGACGTTCCACTTCCGGGATTGCTCCATTCCCACCGGATTTCACTCTTTACGGCCGGATGTCCATTACCTTCCGCTTTCTTTGCGTTGTAATTCTAAACTCTGGTGGATTTCTGAGGACTATGTTTAACTGCTTCTCAGATCTCTGCAGGGTAAATCCAGACAGCTAGACTATCTGTCCAATCTGAGTTTTCTGTTGCACGACTAAAACAACATTTTAACGTACACGTTCCACCAAAACAAGTTCCTTCCCGAGGCTATTTTGCAGAGGCACCATGGCTCTGTCTGGTGCTTAGCGCCACCCAAGACAATTGTGATTGGTTTAAAGACATGCCAATAAACCAGAGCATGTTTTTCTCCCATCCCAGAATGCTATGTGGACTAGCCAGACCCTTCTCTGCAGCGCTGTGGAGGAAGGCCTGGCAATGAAAGACTAAGTTACCCCTAACAAGCCAGTCAAAAAAGGCTGGGAACCACTGGTATAGCCCAACATTCAACGCTTAAACAGAAACGTTTTTGCAACTCCAAAACAAACCCAACTCAGACAGTTCCCTCACCATAATGACGTAGCGTGACCTGTACTGGATGACACCAAACAGGCCCAGGATGACCACGATGACGTGGAAGAAGTTGATCATGATGGGAGCCCATTGGTAGCCGAGGAAGTCAAATACCTGCCTCTCCAGCGCAGTGATCTGTTGGGGTCAAGAGAAATGATGACTTATTAAGACACTCACTCTGTTGCACTGTGCTGCCCTGGCTTGTTAGAAGGTGATCTCTTACTTGTGCATCCCACAAGGTTGCATTTTGGATTCTTACAAGTTGTCAAGGCAACTGAGCCATGGGGGACAAAGACAGACCTAAGTAAAGTGTTAAGTCCTCTGAGGCCGGAGCCCCAGTCAGTGATGAAGGGGGGCAGGGTGGGAAACACAGAGGAGGAGGAGGACAAAGTGGCTGCAGCCTTTTATTGTGGTGGTTGTACTGGTGGGCGCTCACTGCTTTAGATAAGCAACAAGCTTACTATTAACAAGGTTCACAAAATATATACATTTAACAGGGCTGCAACTAATACTTATGTTCAGTATCAAAGAATGTGCCAAGTGTTTGCTCTATAAAATATCAGAAAGTGGGTAAAAAGGCTTGTCACAATCAGCCAGAGCTCAGGGTGATGTCTTCGAATTCCTCGCGTTGTCTGAACAACAGTTTCAAACACAGATTCTATTTATATATATATATTTTTTTTTTAAACAGAACACCAAGAAAAACTGAAGCAATTCCCATTTAAGAAGCTGGAACCACCTCTAACGTCTACTGTTTCATTTTAGTTTGTAGTTGATGCAGAAACCTGAATTAATGATGACCATGTGAATGGAAGGTCACCAAATCTAACAGCAAAGAGTGGGTTTAACAGGTATTTAAGTAGCCTATATAAATATTGTAGCCTTTAGTCTATATGTAAGATTTTATATTGTCAGAAAAAAATAAAAAAAATAAAATGTTGCTTTTACTTGTAATTTTTGTAGTGACTTTCAATAGTATAAGTTGTAGGTTAAGTATCACCAGAGAGGGAAGATAGTCTGATGTGTTTATGCGGAAGCATCATAAAAGAAAACAATCTTACCAACTGCAGAGAACACAGGAGGATCAACATGCATCGTGCCGAGCAGCAGCCCATCTTCCTCTCCTTCCTGCTCCCGCTGGCTCTGATTAAGATGATGAAGATGATGGGGAAAAGTGCAGTGAAGTAACTCGATTGTGTTTTTTAATGCTCAAACACAAGCGTTAGGTCCATATTCTCCAGATGTGTGAGGAAACGCACAGCGCACTTCAGCTCCTGAGGAAAACACGTAGGCTGTCCCTGAGTGGGAACTACGGAGCAGGGGGAGGGGAGGCGGTATGAGGAGCGATTAATGCCACGATAAGAGGGGGGGAAACCCCGAGTTACACAGTTAGCCTCGGGATGCTGTGTGAGGCTTTTTAAAGATGAAACTACAGGAGCTATTCTCAGATTTCTATCCAAACGTAGCACAAGCATTTATTACATTTTCCAGAAATTCTGCACACAAGAAAAGCGCACATATGCGAATATTGGGACTTGAGTGCATCCAGACAAACAGTTGGTTAGGTGTTAAACCATTGCTGAAGAAGAAGTCGTAATTAAAGCCCTAATTAAAAGAGTGCCAGTCAAACATCGAATTTTGGAAAAACATGATGAAAATATGAAATATATGTTGTTTTCGTGTATTAATTTGAAGAACGGCAGTCTCCTCATTGCGCCACACATATTTGATTTTTCATCTAATAATCTAAATGAGTCAGATACTTCGTGGATGACATTACAAAGTCTGTTTCCATTTTGCTTTTTAGCGAAACACCAAGTTTTCCACCTCAGCCAAGGGTAAAAAACGTTTTTGCAATGTTTTTCTAATTTCCAGGTTTTTCAAGTTTCCACTCAGGTTTTTTTAATATGCAAATTGAAAATGAGTTTAAAAACAACAACAACCGGTGGATGGAAGTGCACTTATTGTGCGTTGGAATATATTTTTAGTTAAGTTTATTGATGCAACATTTAAGTGGTTTTGTGCAGTTCATGCAGGGGTGTCGGACTGGGGGGAAAAAGGGGGACTGAGTGCCCAGGGCCCTCATGTGAGGAGGGCCCAAAAAGATGCTAGAATGAATAGCTGTGGATGCAGGGAGGGGCCCATAGGAAATGCCTTTCTACAGGGCGCAGAATTTTGTGCTACACCCCTGAGTTCATGACTCACATTCCCTAGAAGGGTGAGTAAACCAGCTGAAAAAAAATCAATCAATTAGTCAATCAAAAGAAAATGAATCTATCAATTTCGATAATCGATTAGTTTTTAAGCAAAAATGTCAAATATTCTCTGGTTCCAGCTCCCTGAAGTTTTAGGATTTGCTGCTTTTTTCATTGTAAAAAAACATGTTTTAGTTTTGGACTGTTGTTTGTGGTCAGACAAAACAAGCAATTTTAAAACTGTATAAATGATTATTGGATTAATCAGATAAATGTGCCAGAAAAAAAACAGCGTGTTTAGGTAAGGGAAGACTGGTGGTCATGGATTTAAGAAAGAAATGTTTTAAAAAAAAATATGATTTATTTATTGAGTTTTTAACAAAAAGAACAGACACAGACCCGTATATACATCTGAGTGAGTAAGATACAACAGACCATTGAATGAGGTGATGTAAGCACTAATAACAGAAAGTGGTGTTACTTAAAACAAGAGGATAAAGTTTGTTAATACAAAAAAAATAAAAACACTTAAAAGACATGAGATGCGAGACACTTAAAAGACACTCACAGATGAGAAAAAGAAAGAAATGCTGACGGTTGTTAGGTAATTGAAAACGAACAGCAGCCTTGAGCGTCAAAGTTCTGCGTCTATATTAGTCCAATATGACCTCCTCTTCCATGGGACCTTAATTCGGAAAAAATATGAACGACAGTCAATGGAGAGATAATAATTATTTTTTGATCCCGTTTGAATTGAGCCATGGATTAAAAATATGATGTTCGTCAATTTAAAACATTTTTCAACCGAAGAAAGTCTCAGTTTATTGTTAAACTGTTGAAGTATAAGACTGTGAAAATACGTAATTAGAAAGACTACTACACTTCAATGTCTCATGGATGACGTCTCGCTGAAGCTACGATGTCTGTGTGTGTATCGTACCGGGGATGTAACGTTACTCTAATGAGCAAAGGATCTCGCTTGTTCTTTTGCTTCTCTGCTTAAAACACTTGACTGGATAAAACACAGCAGGTAAGATAACATTACACGTGTTGTGAAACAGAGCTAAGCTAGCTAGCTAGCGAGCAAGCCGAGCATCAAGCTAGGTGACGTAAATTGTGTGAGACGGGAGATGTAGTTCACTGAGCGGTTTCACACTAAACTAAGTGGTACTATGACAAACCTACGGCTAACTGAGACTTTCTGAGGTTGAACATCATATTTGTAATCCATGGCTCAATTGAAACGGGATCAAAAAATAATTTGCTTCTCCCCGTTCACTACCGTTCATATTTTTTCTGAGTTAAAGGGATACGCCACAGTCTCACCTAGCTGTAGATAGGCGGGCCAACGCATTTTTTGCGCATGCATTGTTTTAGTCCGGTGCAACACTGGCAGCGCCGCCGCTAGTTAGCTTAGCGTAGTGAATGGAATCCTATGTTGCCGGTTAGCATGTTGTGAGTAAAAGTGAGCCAACAAAAGACAAAAAAAAACAACCTAATTACTTGCACTGAGACCAAAAATGCGTTGGCCCACCTATCTACAGCCAGGGTAGACCGTGATTAGAACTATTTCAACAAACGGTGGCGTATTCCTTTAAGGTCCCATGAGGTCCACCGGAAGGGGAGTGACTTCGGCTCTCTATAATGTCTATAATGACTCTTTTGCTGAGAGGACTAATGCAGTCAGTTTCTATCTTTAAAAGACCTCTCCCCATATCATTCTTGTTTCTCCCTCACTGTGGCATGGATTGACCCTCATACAGCAACACCGTCTACTGCACCCTGATAGGCGGTTGACTCCTGCAGTGCTCCGAAGACGCCAGTAGGTGATGATAGAGAGCGGTAGAGCTTTATTGGCTTCAAAGGTGTGTGAGTGGCAAGGTTAAAACAAAACATTACTGGCCTACTTTTATATATTTTACAACATTTATACTTGTAAATATGTCTAAGATAAATAAGACGACCTGTCAGACATTATGATATTAGTATACTTTTCTTGAATAACTTGTATTAACGTGAAAAGGCAAACATGTAGCCTGATAAGGAGTCATGACTGTTATGAGTGGCAGAGGCTCTTACAGGGGTCGTGATGTTAACATTGATCCAATGTAATTTCATTTCATAAATTCATTCTCGTATTTGAAGAGATCAATAAAGGCTGCAACCAACAGTCTGACCTCTTGTCGTGTGGGTTTCTCTGATTCAACCTTCTTGCAGGTTTTTTAAGGACTCATAAGCCAAATAAAACAAGCACTCACAACACACAATAATAATAAGAATTTCAACAGAACATTTTAAATTCCTTGTGCAAAAAAAAAAAAAAAAAGAGGCAGTGTAATTTAGACCCAGAGTGTCCAAATAGTGCAGATTCTAAATGGTCTCTTCTTATTCAGGGACTGAGAAATCCTTTTAGTTTTATTAGACTCCTTTTTAATTTATTAGACACTAAACACCCGCGCTTCCTCATCCTTCCGAGAGATGACGCTAGAAGCAAAAGACAAATTCAAAATTGGGGGGTCTCCAGCTCTGCCTGTGTCACATGGAAGCACAGTAGCTGAGCCGAGGGGATGCGAGTACAGATGGAAGGGGCTTGAGGGATTGTGGAGGAGAAAACCTGGAGATAACACTGGAGAAAGCGGCAGCAGCGGCAGCAGCAGCAGCAGCAGCGGCGGCGGCGGCGGCGGCAGCAGCACACGAGCAGGTTAGACACTTCCCAGCCTCCCTTCTGGCTGGGGAGCAGAGGCGCGCGGACGGGGCGCACAAGCGGGTCAGCGGGCGCTTAAAGGATGTCACATGCAATATGCTGCATTCCTGTTTTCTGAAGCCCAAGAAAGCCAAGTTCTCGCCTTTGATTGATTATGCTCGCGGGGAGCGCCTGGTCCGAGGGGAAGCAGAAACTAAATGAAGCGACCAGGGTTGATGCTGCGCCTCCCAAAATCTCTGAGCTGAGTGAGTACAGGGATATAGCGCAATGCTCTGTACCCGTGGCTATGTGACAGGCTGGAGGGAGGAGGGAGGATGGGGGTCATGCATATGTGCCTATAGATTCAGCTCGATAAGCTGCACACGCAGTTGGTACACAGCATCTTTTATTCATCCAGGACATGTAACCCACCGCTGCCGGTTTTTGTCTTTCTTTCTTTGTGTTCGCCCTGCCCTTTTCTTCATCTCCACTGGTCATACATTTAACACACAGACACGTGTGCACCCACCTCAGCGTTACTGCATTGCCTTTTTGTGATTTAAAGCCCCAAATGAACGGATTCATCAGAGAACTTCATTGTGATTTGATGAGAGGAAGGCACAGGAAGCCTCCAATCATTTTTGTTTTCTGTGTGGTATCCCTGCTGACTCTGAAGCATAAAGATAATTAACGTTAGACCTTCCGTTAACATTTGCAGCCTCCCCCCCCCACCCCACCCCTCCTCCCTCACTCATAAATAGGGGGGGTGTGGGGAACTGGCTTTGTCGTGTAAGTTGCCAGCTGACCTCAGGGACACAACATCCTTTACCATCCTCACTTTGATCTGGAAATGAATCGGAAACGCTTTGATGATTAGAGGAGAAGAAGAGAAGGAGAAAGGGAAAACCCTGTGTTGCTACAGGCTTAATGAAACAATGATAAAAGCACACTGCATCATGCTTGAAATTCTTCATGTATAGCCTCCTCCTGCACAGGCATTTTATTTTACCCATCTTCACAGCCTGCATGGTTTTGTGTCTGAGAGCCGGCAACATTTTGAGGTTTGTAACCTGTTGTCAGCATCACTGCAGTTGGAGGTGTCAGAGCCCAGAGGCGCGGCGAGCCGGGCAGCCGAACCGTCACCCCAGCGTGAGATTGATGCCTGCTGAGTGGGTGCCATCATGAGCCACATACATACTTACATATATACATACATACAACCTCCACAGATATAGGTTACACACAAGCCTTCATGGAGGATTTCACTAAATAGATCCACAGTGTAAAAACCTTGATGATGATTTCCCTTTTTAACTTTCAGCACCTCTCTTGTTGTTTCAAAGCTGCTGGAAAGGATGTGAATCATCTCATCACAAGACATTATTCTGTATAATTTGCTGTGAATAATGTCAGGCGGTGTTAGTATCAGCGGCAGCGTTGCCCAGATAAAGACAGAGCCTCAGCTTTCTTCCTCACGGGGGCTTGGTTAATCGTTGTTGCAAGCAAACATTTGACCTAATTCACATTCTCACACAATAGCTCTCTCCTCTCTCCCCCCATCTCTCTCTCTCTCTCTCTCTCACACACACACACACACACACACACACACCCACACACAGCTGTTATTTGTGTCACACAGAGGGTGAGGGTTTTGCTCCACTTGAACTCCCAGGTGGTTTATCAAAACCTGAGCAGATTCGGCAGAGAGGCCACTGCTGGCTGGCTGGGTTTGTGGAGATGAGCTCCCGTATTATTAATAATGAACACATGTAATGTAGTGCATGTTCCTAGAAAATTAAAATCCGACTTATTGCAACACTGTAGGGCGAAATGTGTCCCTTAGAAAATGCTTTTTATGAGGATAACACAACAGATTTCCATGTTTGACTTTTGTGCCGTAAGCAGAAACCATAAACATTTTTTTTTGTTATTGTTTTTAAGAGTTGGAGTATCAGTAGCATTAATTTTGTTTGACAAAAAGACAAAATGATGTGCTGTTTTTTTTTTTTCTAAAATTTGATCTGATTGGTCAAATGTTTCACCCAGCATGTTTTTAATGTCTTTAAAGATTGAGATGTTGAGATTGGATCAAAGTTAACAGGTGATATGTTCATTCAATCAGTAATCCAGGACTGCAACTAATGGTTATTTTCTCCAATAATCGATTAATAGTGCTCAAGTTGATAGAATCTAAAACACCAGAGAACAGTGAAACATTTCAATCACGTTTCCCAGAGCCCAACGTGATGTCCTCAAATGTCTTATTTTGTCTGAGGAACAGTTGGAAATCCAAAGCAAATCTTTTTTTTTAATATAATAAGACAAGAGATGCAACACATTTCTTACATTTAAGAAGCTGGAACCATCAGATAGAATTGTGTATTGATTATTTAATCGAAAGAACATTAATTGGCAACTATTTTGATAGTCGATTAATCGTTTAAAGCTACATTGTGTAAGAATTTCACCCATCTAGCGGGGAAATTGTATATGACAACCAACTGAATGTTACTTTGTAGCCCCTCCCATTCCGAGCGCGTTTTAACTCCTACGGTGCCAAGATTTGTCCGTTCTGTATATTGTATGAGATTAATAGTGTAAGGCAATGTTTACAGCGTAGGCTACATATTTTTCTCCGTGAGCAGAGTCAGAGATCAGTTGATGCGACGGAGGTGCGAGGGAAAGCTAAAGGAAGAGGGAAATAAGGTAAAGAAAAACCAAAAGACAGAGCCGGTAGCAGTGGATCAGTGAGACCGCCTAGGCAAAGAAAAACTAAAGAGACACTCTCCAAGGATGATGAGGGACTCCGTTACATGTCCTTGAGAATAGGTGTGATCCTCCATCTTCAATAGGCTTTCAAATCTGCCGGCAGTCGTGAGTAATCTCCCGGCTGGCAGTCGTCACGGTGCCACTGAGTGTAAAGCACGAAAGGTGGAGGTATGTCCCTCTTTGGCTAATGTATTTTAAAGATGGAGGCGCTACATGGCTGCCGCCATTCGAGCGACTTGCTCGTATGTATTCTGAATGATTCTGAATGACAGATTCTACGCTTACAAGAACACTTTGATTAGTTGATGGAAGTAATTACACATGAATGAGCACATATTTGTGAAAGAACAAAGGGGGTTTTGCTAAGAATCAACTCCAAAAATTACACAATGGAGCTTTAAGTCATCCATTCTCTGGTTTTCCAGCTTCTCCAATGTGAGGATGTTCTGCTTGTCTCTGTTTTCTATCATTATAAACTGAATACATTTGCCGTTTGTGATTGTTACTTGTAATTCATCAATCAATTATGAAAACAATCAACAGATTAATCAATAAGCCCTATCAGATTTTAATAATTTAGCTTGAAAAATGACCTAAACAAGTCATCATCAAAATCATTTTCTGTTCATCAGCTAATTGTCGGCTAATCAGCTCTACAGTCGTCCACATTGCAACTGTTGTGACCCAAACTTTCATCCATTCATTCATTCATTCACCTGTACCCAACATAATATGTGAACGGCTGCAATGATTAGTTGATTAGTCGATTGACAGACAAAACAATTGGACGGCACCTATTCGATAATCGATTACTCGATTTGTATACTAAAAATTACAAATGCTTCTCAATTCCAGCTTCTCATTCCTGAGTGTTTACTGCTTGTCTTTTATCTTATGTGATAGAAAATACAATATTTTTTAATATTTTACACTGTTGCTCAAACAAAACAGCCAATTTTATGTTGGTTTCCAGTGTTTCATGAACCAAATGATTAATCCAAAAATAATTGGCAGATTAATCAATGACGAAAATAATCGCTAGTCTCCTGTGTGTCCACTGGCACTAGAAGAGAAGAAATAGAAATCTGTATATTTGATATGCAGCAACATAATATAAGCTCAAAGGTCCACTAACTAGCTTTCAGAGCTTTCAAACATTTACAGGCTTTATTTGCTAAAATTTTGTTCCAATGGTGAACTTTTATTTTGTTTATATTTTACTTTACTTGGTTTATGACCATAGCAATGCACCGTTCTGACTTATTAGTCCCGATACGATACCGATACCTGGGCTTTGGGTATCGGCCAAAACCGAGTCCCGATCCAATATGTTTAATTAATAAGCTGTATGGCTCACTGTGTGGACGTGACGGGATCGTTTTTCTATGTGTAAGGCAACATCAGACCTGACTTAAACATTGCTAGCAAACAAATACATAGATATAAATTTACGGAATTCTTATTTATTATTCAAATAATAAATTGTGAACCAGCAACTTGGTAAAGAATCTTCAAAATTAACAGGAGTTAAAATTCAAGTGTATACGTTTTAGATGCAGCACCAAATTGGTCAACACTGAATTGAATAGATTGGCCGCATTGTCACAGATAAACCAGCTATTTGAGACAGTTTCGGCCCGATATCCACATCATTGCATCCCTACATGCAATGCATGTGATTCAGTAAAGAAACCACATTTTAATGATCGCTGATGCTCCAGTTTCCTCGCCATACGGCCCCCCTCTCAGTGTAAGTAGCCTTCTGGTCTGTGATACACGGCCAGGGCAACACCTGGCAAATCTACAGCTGCAGGTATTTGCTGGTAGTTTGTAACGAGCACACTGAGCGCCACAGACAGATGGGGGGGGCTCTCTGTTGCTTACGGAGAGGGGTTTTGTTTAGCAGAAAAATCAGCCAGGGAAGGGCCATTTCTTGCTCTTGCTCTAAGCGCTACGTCCAATTGGTTGGCTCGTGTGAGGCAGCTCTAGGGCCAGAGATTACACTGCAGTGCTGAGGCGTCACTCTGACTGAACACCGCAGGCGGAGGCAGGGGGAAAGAGGGAGAGAAGAATGGGTAGGGAGGTGAGGACACACTCAATGAGACAGGGAAGGGGAAGGGAGGCCGGGAAACCTTGTTGGGAAATGTGACAGCCTCCTCTCATCATCTGCTTTCAGCGTCTTCAAACACCTGCCACAGGACTCCCACGCATGTCTTCCTCCCCTCCTCTCTCTCCTTTCTTTTCTCCACACCTACACCTTTCCCCCTTTCTTCTCTCTCATTACCCTCTCCATCTCCACTCCTCGGCTCTGTTGTCAAATCAGCACAGATATAATTACACTGACACAACTGTGAATTAAACGAGCATTGCCTCACAGGTTCTTTAAATCCAGCATAATATGTCAGACTCACTCAGGAAGTGTTCTGTTGAAGGTGCTGGATGAATTGGTGGCATTTAAAGCAGATCTGTGAAATCTTTGACATGTTTGCTGGCTGCTGTTAAAATACCCCAAATAGTTTTGACAGACATGCTGGGAAAACGTGTTTGCTGCTCTTTAGACATGCTCAAAGAAGTATGTAATTATGTTGGATATTTAGTGTTGTAAAAATATTAGGGGTGCACAATTCAGAAAATGTCACGACTCGATTCAATATTGATTTTTAGGCTCAGGATTCGATTCAAAATCGATTTTCGATTCAAAAAACGATTCTCAATTAAAAAAATTATTCCCAGTATGTAAATGTAGTTACTTTTCTACTGCGATTGCAGTAGACATACAATTTAAAAGAAAAGAAACACAACAAATTAAATGTAGTTTGATATTACTTTATATGTCTTCATACAAAAATAAAAAAAATGTGCAACTAAAAACTGCAAAGTGCCAAGCTTTGGCCAGCTTTCAAATACATTTAATTCAAGTATAAAATAAAACAAATAAAAAGAGCTTTTCGTTTAGAGTTCGGTGGGAGTATAGAGCATTGAAAGAGTGCGTTGGTTGACTGGCATGTTAGGAGGAGGTACTTTAGGTTGTTGTTCGTCCACGTCTTTAATGTTAATCTCCGGGTGATGGCGTACCATGTGAGTTCTCAAGTTTGTGGCGTTTCCAAAATACTTAACTTTCGCTTTGCAAAGCCTGCATATAGCACAATTCCTATCAAGTTCCGTCTTCCCCTCGAGGTTATAAAAGCCGAAATGTGCCCCAACTCTCGCCTTCAATGAGGATGGAGCAGGTTGAATAATTCTTTCAGTGAGGTTTGCCATTGTTTGTGCCGACTAAACTACTTCTGCTGCACTTGTTCTTCTTTTGAAGAAGAGTGCCCAGGCGTCAGTGTGAATTTGACGCAACGCCATCTATGGGAATGGCGAGCTAAACTCATTTCAGGACAATAGTATACACGCCACTAAAAAAAAAAAAAAAAAATATGAATTGATTTTTGGAATTCTATGAATCGATTTTGAATCGGTAGAGCTTGAATCGTGCACACCCCTATAAAATATGACTTAGATCGTGTTAATAGTAACTAACGCTGGTTTAATTTGAACCAGGAAACCAAGCAGTTGTTTCTGGTCATGTTGCCTTGAACTTACAAAGAAAACTACAAGCATCGTGCAAAGAACCACCAAGACATCTGTGTATGAAATTTTGTCCAAATTGGATTTCATGCTGAGAACAGTTTGGTTAGTGGCTGGATCTTCTCAAAGAAATGCAAATTACCCCCAAATCTGCACAACTTCTGCAGAGTCTGATACACGTTTGTCCTGTCTCTGCAGATACAGTGTGAAAGTCAGTCAAAGAATATGCTCTGAATACTTTCGTAGAAAAGAAGAAACATTCACAAAGAAGAAAATAAAAGATCAAGGGGAAAATACACATAGATTAACCTTTAACATTAAAATAGAGGCAGTGGAGACCACACCATCTACTGATGCTACGTTTACACGTGGCCGGCTATTTTCATAAACGGACATTTCAACCTCTCGGTTTTCAGAAAAGTGTTCGTTTATATGTACCCGAGTATATATGCCGTCAACGCAGTCAAGAGCACGCCAGACCTGTAGGTGGCAGTGTAACGAGAAGCTCAAGCCCACGTTAGCCAATCAGAATCCCGACAATTGCAACAACAGCAACCAATCACGTCCTCTTTCTCTCTCTCGGCTGCCTAAACCCCCGTTTGTCTCAGTTTACATGCAAACGTGCAAACGAAGTTTTCCAAAATCTCCACTTTGGTCGGAGTTTTTAGAAATAATCGTTTTCTGTGATAAAAATGGGGTTTTCGTGTAAATGAGAGGCCAAACCGCAGGAAAATCTCTGCGTCTTCCCTTCGTGTAAACGGGGCCTGTGTTAAAGTGTGTTAAAGTCTAACTGCAATTAAATTGAATAAGTTTTGTCTGCTACAGCATACATATCTGCTATGTAAATCACTTGTGCTGTGTCAGAAACTAAAAGAGAAAAATTTATTTATTTTTTTTGGTTCATGATGGTGCCCTCTAATTTTGCATTAATTCAACAGTATACTGTTTCTCCTCCACAGTTAGGGTTAAGAACACACGTCTTATCCTGCACCTTAGCTTGTTGAACGAGCAACCACACAAACATTCACTGAAAAGTGAAAAGTGCACTGCTAATGTCAGTTTGCAGGCTACATAGCTAATTAGCTGTACAGCTGCAGCACATTAAACAACATGTAGCCTAAACATACCTGCAAATGTCCCCTCTGACTAGTTCGATGCTGGTGTGTGGTCCTGCAAATGCAAGCTGCTGTCAGTCAAACACAGACCCGCCCCTCCAGCCAGGTGGGAATGGCTGTACCCTAAATCAGCAGACCCGGACTCAAGGAATATGTGGATAAAACATTAAAGTGTGCAACAATCTGACTGATTAGTATACTTTCAATGTCATTTTATTGACCTATGTTGGAGATGTAACTAAAATATAATGAACTCCATCGGAGGACTTTGCGTTAAGACTGACTTAATTTAGCTCAAAGCACCACTGTGTCTAAGTACAGCCACTAGCACGGCTGTAGATGCTTAATGTTGTCATACAGTCTGGATAGTCAAAACAGTAGAAATGTATAGCAACCCTTGCTAATGCTTGGTGTGATTTTCGTTTTTTTCTTAAGGGGGTCCAGAGATGATATGCCACATTTGATGGACATGGTGTACGAGAATTTAAAAAAATTAAAGACAGCGGAAAATAGTGCTACATTTTGGTACGTGTGCCAGATTGAGCAGGCAAATCTGTTGGCCATAGATTGGCGAGACAGGCTGACGGCTTTTACTTCTGTGGAAGATGGTACACAAAACATACTGTCGTCCTGAACACTTCTAAATATACACATCTTTTTGTCAATAATCAGACTCCAGGGAGTCTTTTATGATAACATATATATGGCTCCACTTGGGTGACAGAAAATGGACTAGATAACAAAAAGTAGGATTTGCATAACTGGCGTGGGTATGGCCTAAATCAGCAGACCTGGCTGCACTCAAGGAATATATGGATAAAACATAAATGTGTGCAACAATCTGGCTGATTCATACATCTTTGTGCGATTTTAGTGGATGAGATCTATCTGGGATAATGCATAATGAACCCCAAATTAAGTTTACCCAAATAACAAGGTTATGAACCGACGATTATAGTGAAGAAGAGCGTACCAGAAACTTGGGTTGCTTTAATCCTTATTAGGCCTCACTAACTTCACAGATCTCTACTGCAGCGCTAAAGCTAAACTATCTGAGCTGCAAAAAGACACCAACAGTCTTGAGGTGTCCAAGGCTTTGGTTAACCTTCAGAGAAGATACACATGCTTCACCAGAGACAAATTATTAGAGTAATTTGGACTGTGAAGATTAAATTCTGCCTGAAAGGATCAATGTGGAATCTAATACTAAAAAAAGTGTCAGATTTGATCATTGGCGAGGAGGATTGAGGATGAGTTTGCCTAAAAGTACGAGATTCATCATGAAGGTTTTTTTTTTTTTCTTTTTGGAAGATAATCTGTCATTATAAGATGAATAAATACATGAAAGACATTTGGACAGACGTATACAGACAGTCTAGTATCATCATCCCAACAACAACAAGACTTTGGATGAAACCAGGCGGTATGTTTCTCTCAGCCTGCTGCTCTGTCTTGTTGTTGCTGATGGACAAGTGACAAATAAACACACATGAAAACACACTGTCACAGTAGACAGATGGGATGATTTGACAGAGATTAAAAACAGGCTTGTTGTTTGGTCTTTTTGGTGTTTTTTTTATTGTTTATTTGAAACATATTTCACTGCCAAATATGAAATGATCTGGCAAGAAGCGAGGGGTAGAGGAGAAGCAAAAAAAGATGTTTCTGTCTGCTCGCTCTGCTTTCACTCGTCTCCTTCCGTTTACTCTGCCTGCTGGCATGTTCAGCTTTGGCTGTGACTCATCGCACCTTCTCAATATGTATGTTTGCTCTTGTATGAATGGTTCAAACCATGGGAAGTGTGTATTTACACATATGCATTGCAGCAGCAACATCAGAGACTCTCAGCGTTCAGATATATATATTTTTTCAGTTATAAAGCAAAGTGTCAAACTAGTAGAATTGTTGGATTACTTTATAGGTCACTTTTATGCTTTGCAGACCCAGATACTTGCAAATCTTTGTTGGTGAGCAGGTATGCTGTTGATGTCTATGTAAGTGTGACACAGATCTCAGTAATCCCTCCAACAAGGTAAAGCAGAAGCACATGCCAGAGGCGTAATGTCTGTTCACTTCACTGCTTCAGCACCGGGTGAGAATTCTCACTTTCCCTCTTACGATACGATACAACTCTTTAGTCAGTTTACAATGAAAATTCATTTTGCGTTCACGAGCAGCTCCGCTCAAAACAAAAAGAAAAGCAAAATTCACACAGAGGTAGACAACAATTACACATATAGTACAAAGATGAAAACACATCAACAGCCATGACAAAGAAACATGTTTGATGATATCCTCGGATCCAGATCTTAATTGGCAGCACACTGATTTTTCGAATCTTCTCAAACTGCTGCTTCCCTTCACTGTGAATATTTGACTTCTGGTTCCGCTGCTTTGTTGACCTACTAAATGTTTCGTAAAGGTTAGATCATTTTGTAATTAAGCACCACTCTGTGCCTTCTCGCTGCAGATCCCAGTGAGACCGTGGTACTTCCCTGCGTGGATGAGTTGTAAGGGTGTGAGTGTGAGTGTGTGTGAGAGCAAGTGAGCGTCAGCGCTCCCACATGGCCTCCATGCAGGACGGGCTGAACTTCACGGCTCCTCCCTACGGCAAGGTCCTGCTGCTGGGTGCTATCGCTGCTGCCTCAGCCTTTGTTGTTACTATCCTCATCGTGGTGCTCTGCGTGGGCTGCCAGAGGTGAGGCACTGCACACGCACACGCGCACACACACACACACACACACACACACACACACACACACACACACACACACTCAGTATGCACGCATCAGTGGTGGAAGTACTCAGATCCTTTACTTAAGTAAAAGTAGCAGTAGCAATACAACAACGTAAAAATACTCCATTGCAAGCATGCATTCAAAATACTTAAGCAAAAGTACAGAAGTGTCATCAGCTGAATGTACTTACAGTATCTAAAGTAAAGGTATTGCAGTAAAATGTCCCCTGTGACCAGTGGCGGAGGAAGTATTCAGATCTTTTACTTAAGAAAAATAGCAATACTACAGTGTAAAAATACTGTTACAAGTAAAAGTCCTGCATTCAAAATCTTAATCAAGTAAAAGTACAAAAGTATCAGCATCAAAATATACTTAAAAGTAAAAGTATGCATTTTGCAGCATGGCCCATTTCAGATATATTATATCACTGTATAACAATTATTGGTGCATTAATGTGTAAGCATCACTAATGTTGCAGCTGGTAAATGTGGAGCTAATCTTTACTACTTTATATACTGCTGGGCATCTTAATCTACAAAAAATATTATTTATTAGTTTATTTACATTTTGTATTTATAATTTGAATCTGCAAAGTAACTAAAGCTGTCAAATAAATGTAGTGAAGTAATAGTGTAATAGTGCAATATTTGCCTCTTGGAGTAGTATAAAGTATCTTAAAATGGAAATACTAAAGTAAAGTACCTCAGATTTGTACTTCAGTGCAGTTCTCGAGTAAATCTACCACCACTGGCACTTACAAGCAAATAACTCTCTCACGCACACACACACACACACACACACACACACACACACACACACACACACACACACACACACACACACACAGTCATAAGATGACTAAGACACACATGGACAGTGACTCAAACTCTCTCTCTCTCTCTCTCTCACACACGCACACACACACACACACACACACACACACACACACACACACACACAGTCCATCACTGTACTAAGTGTCAACCTGTGTGACAGAGCAGTTGTGTTTACCACAGGAAGGGGAAGACACACAATGTTCCCGGCGAGGGTGGAAAACACCGTCTCATGGACATGGTAGGTATCAGGCAACACGCTCCTCCATTTTTTTGTGTTGCAGCAGAGATTGTTGAAGCAACTTAATTCACCAGGGCACAATATCATTCGGTCCCAGTGACCCGAAGGACAACACAAGGATTATGTTCTTCCCTTTACTTTGTTGAGAATTGCTCTCTAAACCCTGTTTCTTGTAAAGTAAGTAAGTAAAGTTTATTTCTAGAACACATTTAAACACAGTTTAAGCTGACCAAAATGCTGTACAAACAAGAACTAAGGTGCTGTATTAACCCTTGTTTAGAGAGCAATTCTCAACAAAGTAACGGAAGTACATAATCCTTGTGTGGTCCTTCGGGTCACTGGGACCCGAAGGACCACACAAGGGTTAACTGGCTTTCTGTGTGTGTGTGTGTGTGTGTGTGTGTGTGTGTGTGTGTGTGTGTGTGTGTGTGTGTGTGTGTGTGTGTGTGTGTGTGTGTGTGTGTTGTCAGGGTATACTCAGGCAGTCGAAGCTGCGCTCCATCAGTAAATCAGACACTGAGATGAACAAGATGAACTGCAATGGCAAAAGTAAGTGCATCTTTCACGTAACAAATCCTGACCTGTGCTGTACTGTACCTTGCTGTTGTCTTGTGAAAAACGTCTCCTTAATGAAATTAAACAGCCTGGTCATGTTTTTAGCTACATGACAGAGCACGTTTTTGCCTCATCAAAGGGAATTCTTGAAGAATTGAAGTTGAAAGTTTTTCTCAACCACATGAGCATGCAGTTGTGGAAGAAGTACTCAGATCCTTTACAACTAAAAGTAGTATACCACAGTCTAAAAATACTCCATTACAAGTCAAAGTCCTGCATTCAGAATGTTACTTAAGTAAAAGAACATAAGTATTATCAGCGAAATGTACTTAAAGTATCAAAAGTAAAAGTACCTGTTATACAGAATGGCTCCTTTCAAAGTGTAATAAAATATTTTAATCTGTATAATAATTCTGTTTTTAACATGTAAGACCAATGTGGAGCATATTTTAGATACTTTGTATACTACTGGGTAGAATAGTGGTATAAATGACTGCAGCATACTGCATCAAATTGTCAAATAACTGTACAGTTAAAAGTACAATATTTCCCTCTGAAATGTAGTGGAGTAGAAGTATCAAGTGATATAAAATAGAAAATACTCAAATAAAGTACAAGTTTGTCAAAATTGTACGTAAGTACAGGACTTGAGTAAAAGCCTCAGAAGAAGAAATCATTTTCACGCTTATTTTAAAGCATGAAAATCATAAACAGTGGAGATACAAGGTTTTCACCCAACAGAATCACTATAGTCTGTGAATTGGCGAAAAAATCGGAAAATTAAGCTGCAGATAAATGACAAGTAACCCTAGCATGTTCTAATTTGGCTCGTCCTCATAATAAATGGCTTGGAGTCCAAAAAAAACAACAGATAATGTAAATAAACATTTAGGTCAACGCTTAACATTTGCGTGATGTCACCGCACACTTTCCTCCACGTGCTCCGTGTCTGATCCGGCCTTAAATTCATGTAAAACCATAAATGCAATTTACCCTAAAACAGAATTCCCATTACCTTCACAACTCAGCCTTATTCCACTGGACTGATCAAGCTTGATTTATGGACATGCATCTCTTTCTCTCTCAAAGACAGAAATCAGAGAGCCAAGACAAGTCCTGGAGCTCCATCACTGACAGTCAACAGGGAACTGTGTTTGTGGGCACAGTGACAGTAGCCTGAGAGGGTTTGAAGAAATATAAGCATATGTCCTGTTTCCACTGCAGTGGAATGAAGTCAATTTGGACGCGTTTTCTCAAAACATCTACGTCAGTTCCCAGTTCACTGTCAGCTCCAGATTTCCTCTCTCTACCAGCGAGAGATTTATTCATGTTCACAAATGTTTGTTCAGTACAAGAAGAGCAAACGTATGTGAGTTCTGTTTTATGGTGGGCATCGGCCCGTCTGTGCCATTCAGAGGCATGTAAAAAGAAAGGTACGGACCTTCTGCTGCTGCCCAGCAGGTCTAACTCTGACCTTCGTTCTCAAGGCAGGCAGCTTCCCCAGATCCCCTCCGGGACTGGAGAGGACGGAGAGCACACTTACTCTGAAGTGGGCCGAAGCTCTTCCACCACACGTACTGACGATGCCCTGTACGCCATGGTAGGCAGGGCCGGGCAGACGGACACCCCGGCCCCTCCGGCAGTCCCCGCCAACACCCCGGCGCCCCCAGACCCAGACGGCGACGTGGAAGGAGGGCTACCCGAACCCGAGGCCCAGGTCATGTCTCCCCCTCACCCTCCGGAGACGGCCGAGTACGCGTGCGTCAGGAAGCTGAGGAAGGCCGACAAGGCACCCCAAAAGAGGGACAGCGGGACGGATATGGTGGAGCCGCCGGTGCCGCCTCCACGACACGCCCCGCCGTCACATCCCGCCCCTCCTCCGCCGCACCCCCATAGCACAAAGTTGCCCCGTAGAAATGTGGATGCCTTCAACGTCCCTGCGTTCCCAAAGGTTGGTAGAGGAACTCTTTTTTTTTTTTTTTCATCTGATTAATTTAAATTGTTTACAAAACAGTTATTGAGCTTTACATGTCATACATTCAATACGTAGTACAGTAGTGAAAAATATCTTCCCACGAGGACGTGGTGCACTTACTAATAGCTTTTCTCTAGCACTTTCAGCTGCATCTCATCTCCATGACAACTGGGCAAACTCCATACGCTGATGAAGACCATGAGATGCAGTTGAAAGTGGAAAAGCTAGTAAGTGGACTTTATGTTAAGATTGTTGAAGTAAAAAATAAAAAAGTTCTTTTACTGGGGTGAACTGGTTTTAACATTGTGTTATTTAGGATTCGTATAAGTAACTTTTTAACCTTAAAAACAGATTATTTCTGGTGAGAGATTATTTTTTATTGGTTGTAAGGATTAGATTAAGTCTTTAAATTTGATTATTTTCATAGGAAGGGATTAAATACAGGGCAGAAAACATGTAATAAAAGAACTATTCATATAAATAGGTGAACTTTTCTCACATAAAGTCAGTGGCCTTGTATTTGATGCCACTCAAAACAAAGGCAATAACACATCTTCTTTGTGTTCGGCATAGACAGCATCATCTGGTAATGTTGTAAAGGATTCAGTTTTATGGGCTGAAGGAAGTGAAAACCTGAGGGGGAGATGAAGTTCACAGCTAAGTTAGGTTGCTCTCCAGAGGTCTGACTGGAGTGGCTGATGAGATCAGCCTTGTGCACTGACTTTACTGGAAGGCCCTAAAAGTGTCTATTATCCACATTATTGGTGTGGCTCTATGGATGGAACTGTTGGTCTGTTATTCAGTCAGTCCAGCACTATCGGATGGATTGCCATTAAGTTCAGTACAGACATTCATGTTCCCCGGAGGATGACTCTTACTGACTTTGGCGATCCCCTGACTTTTCCTCTAGCATGAGGTTGATATTTGTGGTTTAAGTGAAATGTCTTAGCAACCATGGGATCGGTTTAAATTATACTGCCCTCAGGATGAGTTGTGAGAACTAACATTTGCCCAATACTTTTATGGTGTATGACCAAGTTCCTGCTAAAATAATGACAGTCCCATCAGCCTCAGCTGTACTTTGGGGTTAGCAAAATGTTAAAATGCTAAACTGAGATGGTGAACATGGTGAACATTGCCATTGTGAGCATGCTGATGTTAGCATTTAGCTCAAAGCACAACTGTGCCCGAGTAGGCTGGTGTCTCACAGAGCTGCTGGCGTGGCTGCAGACTCGTAGCAGGCGTTCAGACTGAAAACAACCCTGTGTTAACAAAACGCAGGGCTGCGCTGGAACGGATCCATAAATTTGAAGGCTTAAAGCACCGCACAGCGCTTTATAAGTTTATAACTCTGGAAAGTTACCACAATAATCACAATTTTTCTTTTTTACCTGTGGTCGTGATGGTTGCTTGGTAAGCTGTAAAAATATAGCTTTGGAATTACACAGTAATCTACCAGGAATGTACGCTTGTACGTTTTTTTTCCTGCTGCTGTTGTCGTATTGGCCTCAAGGGGGCGCTGTTTTATTCACGTAGGACTAGAGTTGGTCTTAGTTAGTCTTGTTTAAACAGTCTTTGTGTCTCAGTTTGGTGTGAAAAGTCTCTCAGAGATCTTCGTTTTGATTGTTAGTTCTCAGTTAGGCTCAGGTGTGTAACAAACGTCTTTATAATTAATGTTACGTGTGTAGCTCTTTGTCAGCATCGGCATGACACATTAATATGCAGCCTGTCGTCCAGGTACAGTGGAGACTAGTATTTCTGTCAGATTTCCTGTTGATGCTGCAGAGGATCTCCACGGTTGTAATCGTGCCAACGCTGCAGTTTTCTCTGCACACGGCTTCACCAGGTCATCTTAGCACTTCTGTAGACATTTGACTTTGAAGTCCCGGCAATGAGATGTGTTCCATTTGTCGAAGAGTTCTTGGTGATAGTGGGATATTTGTGCTCTCAACGGTGTCACCTCTTCCATATGTTGGCAGCAGCATGAGTGTAGGCAGGCTGTCTGCCTTTACTGTGGGCATAAAGGCTTTGTGCTCCCCTCCAGGTGACAGTGGGAGACCATTTGCTGCCCTGCGTGAGGTCAGTGGGGTTGTGCTATCTGCTGTGACCTGAGTTCAGTAACACACACAGGTCACAGGCTTACATGTGTACGCTGTCTGCTCGCAGGGCTGTTCACCACTGATGTTCTTGTGGATGACGCAACATGTTGAAATTGAGTCATCCAGAATATACCGTAAGCTCCTCGCGTTACAACCTTCACCTGCAGGGAAAATCTATTCATTACTGTGTGAAATAAATCTAATACATTTCTAATGCCCTCTCTTTGCTACAAAAAGAGTATTTAAAGAGGTTAATTTGTCTTTGATGAACATCGTCCATCGTCCGTTCTGTTTTTAAAAGGCTATTTTTTTATATTCACAAATACTCACAGAAGATGAACATGTGACGAGCTCTGCCCCGATTTGTTGTTCTGTTGACAGGAAGTGATGTTCATGGGCAACGGAGAGCAGTACATCTGGAAGCCTCCAGAGGAGGAGGAGATCATGCACCAAACTAAAGCCCTGGGACCACTAAGTGCTCACACAGTGGAGAATATACAACCGGCTGCCACTGTGGTGAGCCAGGACTTTTCAGTCTGTGTATCAACCTAGTTTATTTGTGAAGTTACTGTGTTGAAGCTCCCTGTTCCCCATGTCCCCCTTAAACCTATGATTATAGGTAGCTTTAATATTAGACAAAACACTTTTACAGACTGATTTACAGTTTCCATATTCTGTATCTGCTGGACCGAGGACTTCACTCAAGTTATTTATCACTATTAAATGTATTTAATCCAGCATCAGTTTGTGCCTCTCATGTACAGTATTACGTATTTGATCTAAGCATTTGTTTTGTGAAAAATAAATGCCAGGTGATCTTTTAAAACCCAGAAGGTCGTTTAACAAAAGTACTTTCTTGAAGGTATCTTGAAAAATCCTCAAAGAGACATTCAGTCCACTGCAAAATAAAGATGGTAGTCAGAAATGACACGTCCTTGCTCAGTTTGTACAATGTAAACCAAAATATAATAGCTGTGTTATCATTTATCACTGCGCAATAGGCCTATTGATGTTTTTCTTGTATAATGAGCAAGGCGACATAAAGAGTCTTATCGTCCAGCAGACAGAATATTTTAAAAGATTAAAGGAAGTATTCTATTTCTTGGGAATAATGCTTATTCACTTTGAAACAGAGAGTTAGAAGAACGTGTCTGTCCATTAAATATGAATTAGCTTAGCTTAGCATAAAGACTTGAAACAGGGGGAACAGCTAGCCTGGTTTTGTACAAAGGTAACTTAATCTGCCAAAAGACATTATACCTCATTCGTTTAATTTGTAGCAAAACCCAAAGTTTTAACGGGGATTATGTGCCAGACTATTTCTTAGCGCAGTGGCACAGTGACTTCCTAGAGTTACAGCTGGTTGCCTGGCAACCTCAGGTTAGTGACAACAAGCCCTTAATCCCCGTAAAACCAGTTTATCAATTTCATAATTTAGTTTTTGTACAGATGAAACACACAATGTATAACATATTAATTAGTGAGTTTAAGAGGTGATGGAAGGCAGATTTACTTGCTTTTGGACAGCTGGGCTAGCTATTTCCTCCGGTTTCCAGTCTTTATGCTAAGCTAAGCTAAGCTAACTGGCTGCTGACTTCAGCTTCATATTTAACATACAGACATGCATTGATCTTCTCATGATTTAACTTGTCAAAAATGTTAAGCGCGTTTCCTTTTTCTTTCAAGCCTTTTTTTTTATTTTTTTACAGTCTAATCTCAGCGACATCTTGTTTGACTGCAGGTGGCGGAGATGTACTCCAAGGTGTGTAAACCAGGAAAGAAGAAGAGAGCCGTGCCAGGGTCTCCTCCAGCCAATCCTGGCTTCCGGACCTTGGGTCGCGGAGACCGGGACCGAGACCGGGACGGGGGGTTTAGTGTGGTGGTCAAACCCCAGACGTGGGCCCTTCAAGAGGGCAAAGCAGTGGGAGGGCCCCTGGTAGACCACTGCTACGAGTCCATCGGGACAGAGGAGTGCGATCTGGCCTATGAGAACATGGAAGGTGGCGGCGCCTGGAAGCGAGAGAGGCCCCCCAACACGTGTGCCACCCTGCGGCCGAGGAGGAAGAAAGCCCAGCAGCCCTTGCAGCAGCAGCAGCCCCCTCCCCCGCCGCCCACACAGCAGACCCCCAAGTTACAGCACCTGCCCGCCAAAGCCCTGCTGCTGCCGGGGGAGAACCTGTACGAGAGCATCGGCGACCTGAAGCAGGGCTCCGCCACCTCCAGCACCACCACCATCTTCACTTTCAACGACGGCATGGAGATGTACGTGACAGGGCTCTGAGGCGGCGGCTGCACTGTGACCCCTATCCTTCCACACAAGGAGCTGAGCTAACACCACAAGGAGTGACGGCTGAGCCCCTGTCATGCTCACCCATGCATACTGTTTACATTCAAGTCATAACGTCATGCCTCTCACAGGCCCACGAGGCCTCGGGGCAATAATGTTGATCTGTTATGACCTGGGCTGAACACAAAGTCCAATCTAAAAACCTTATAAGGAATCCAAAGGTAGTGAATAATAAATGAGCACAAGACCATCGCAGAGCAGTCTGCAGGTAACAGTAGCACTTCTATTTTACTGATACATATGTGCAAAGCACAATAAAGTAAAAAAAGCCTAAATTCTTCCTCAATTCTAGCGGGTAAAAATAGTCCTAGCAGGACTCTTATCAGGGGAAAAAGGCACAGCGTTGTGTGTAATCTTTTGGTAGCACTTATCATGAACAGGCCTTCCCTGTAGTTGGTCAAGATGTGATTCAGGACGGAATTAAAATGATATAAAGGAATGAATTACTAATCAAAATTCTTGAACGCTCAGGGACCGAGAGAAACAATTATGAGAGTATTATAATAAAAACTGCACACATTTTGCATTCCTCCTAAAAGCTTCGACTAATTTAGACTATCATTATGTTGACAAACCGACCAGATACTTCCCTCCGTCATGTTTCATCTTACATGGACTGAACACTGTCTCCACTGCCGTCTGTAAATGAAGTGTTTTACTTTGTTGATCCTGTTTCTGCACTTTGCCTGCTACAAGTTGCATGCTAAAAAAAAAAGGGAAAAAACTAAACAAAAAATCAAGCACTGTCGTGTGGTATCTCTATATGAATGTTTTTTTTTTTCTATTGTCGTTGGTTGTTAATTTTTATTTTTTTTGTGTGTGTTGCTTTATTATTCTGTAGCGCTCAAAGCCAGTTAGATTAAGGATGTCTTTGGCTCAGTGGGACTCTGTGCAGCAGAGAGGAGAGGTTATTTTCTCTCACCACACACACAGTACAGATGAAACAAGACTAAAGAGGACTGCTCGAGTCCAAAAGTTGGAGACAGCCCACTCAACCCCCCCCCCCCACACACACACTCACACACACCCCTCTCTGCTCAGTCCTCACTGACATCTGTCGCTGCCTTGTGGTCATATGAATCTGCTTGGGTTTCACCATAGTGCAGCTTGGAAAGTAGAACTGATGTGTATTAGCAAACGCCATGTCCCATCATCACTCCCTCCTCTCTCTGTTATCAGTGTTAAAAATATTGCAGAAAAGACAAAAATTGTGAAGCAAATGGTTTTGCTTAGCGGCAGAGCATCACCCCGAGGAGAACACGCTCATAAAATTTACACCCAAATCCTGGACAATAACGATGATTTCATTTGACCAAATATCCCCATCAAACAATGTGATTATACTGTATGTTGATGCAATGTGTATGTACATTACAAAAGAGAAAGACTAATAAATATATCATCAGTGTCAAGAAATCTATCTTTTTCTATTATGTTTAATTGTGTTTTGGAATGACTTATCTTGTGACACAAACTGCGAAAAACAGCTGCAATGTAAATTTTTCAGTGTATTCTGTTTGTTGTTTTTGAAGCCATGAAGCTACGGTGTGTTCTTGGAAAGCCCAGCTAAGTTAAATGTGGCAGCTAATGTTGTGTGTTTGCTATTCAGACTACAGGGTCTTGTACTCAAAAAGCGTGTAATTAAGTGCTAAAGTGCAAAAGATTGTAATGTTTTATATCAAGATTACTATTCATGAAATGTCAGTCAAGTTTATACTTTTGTAATAAAGTGGCACTTTAAAAACAAGATGTTTCATCTCATAGTGTCAAGTTATTCAAATTTGAAAGACAGCTGATTTTGCTGAGTGACGCTGAACACAACCTTCTCTAAAAGACTAAATATCACCAAGAGTTCACTTTGCCGTCTACTACAGAAGGAACAAAGACTTTTTTTTTTATTCAAACATTTTCTTTTGAAAAAGCTGCCTGTAGATTAGCGTCTTCAGCTCTATAAAAGGAAAGATCTTAACATATGCACTTATAGTCGTGGGGTCAA
This sequence comes from Perca fluviatilis, assembly GCF_010015445.1. NCBI lineage: Eukaryota > Metazoa > Chordata > Actinopteri > Perciformes > Percidae > Perca > Perca fluviatilis. Next base: position 12,303,819 of record NC_053116.1, read on the forward strand.
AAGAAAGAAAATGATTTAAAAATGTATTATTATTTGATATCTAAGGCTGCTTGTTTCTTTTGTCCCTTGCATCTTTTGTGTACAACCTTTACATCTACATTTCGCATAGTGTGTATGTGCATGTGTGTGTTGTGTGTGTCTGAGTAGCCTTCTCGTGTTTTTTTTCTTCTGTGAGAATGTGTGTGTTCACATGCACATGTGCCAAAGTAGCGGGGTCTGCGTCTCAGTAGCTGTGGAGGGGTGCAATGGGGAGGAAAAGAAAAAATAGGTCACCCCTTAAAACAAAAAGCTTGCAGTCAACATCGCAACCGTCTGCTGAATTTTCATTGGCGGACTTGTCTCCATGGTAACAGGTTAACCTTGAGGCAGTAGTCACATGGGCGAGCGAGTCTTCTGCTGTCTTGGAGAATACAGCGTGCGTCGTGTGACATCCGTGATCACAGTGTCACCCGCTCGGTGAGGAGCAGCCCAAAACAAACGTGTAGGAGAGGAGATGCTGTCGGTGGGAAGATGATACAACGTTCACAGCTTTATGTGAGGTGTTCATCTCACTGTGAGGAGCATGAATGACTGAATAAATACATGAATGGGTCTTGCCAGATTCATTGTAGGTACACGACAAGGGAAAAGACTCCAGGATCAGAGACTGAGCATTTAAGGTCCTAAAATCATTATTATTACCAACGGATCACGAGGCGTGTTCGTGTTCGGAGTAAACTATGTGAACAAACCGGGAGGGGGGAAAGGGGGGACCTAGGGAGGCTCAAGGTTTTTATTGCTTGTTTTGTAACGCTGAAATCACATTAATATCATTATCTCACATGTTTCTAACTGAGCTTTAACACCCTGTATTCTGCACCAGATCAATCGCTCAAACCATGAACAAAAAGGATGTTTCCGTGACTGCTAAACTGCCATTCATTGCACCAAATATCACCATATTTTAACTTGTATAAATGAGGTGATTCAGGTGAGGCCGTATGCATTCTTCTGTACTGTGAAGCCACAGTGATTTCTCAAAGGGACACGCTATAAATCACACGGAGAGAAGCTAAATGTGAGCTGTACTGACCCCCTCAGGCTTTAAAGTGCATCACAGGGGGAACTGGACGGCCTATATCTGAACCCTAAGAGTCAGAGCACCCTGGAAAATATTCAGAAGTGAGCATATTACCCTCCATGACCTCGCTCTGATGATCTGATCTACAGCTGGTAGATCAGTGCAGACACATAATGAAAACATGTCGAGTAGAAAGAGGCAGTGAGAAACGACAACGAAATCTGAATTATAGGTTTTCTTAAACCCAGAATTTACGATGTATTATATTATATACTTATAGGCATTTTATGCCTATTGTGGATGTGTAAACCTACAAGATTGAGATTTGTGGTACATTAATATGTTAATAATTAATTCATCACATAAAATCTCTGACAGCTACCCTGTGTTTATTACACAATATATACTGTATATAAGAAATGTTTTTATTGGAGCAGCATATGAATGCATTTATATTAGAGCTTATTTTTGAGCTGGTTGCACCAACTGTTCATACATTCAATTAGCCGCAGTTTGTGCCTCTCATGTAATAACATTACATTGGCGTCACAGATTTTCAGAAAAATTAAAACCCGGCCGTTTAACAACACTTAAACACTGTTCTGAAGGTATTTCCAGAAACCTTCAAATGATCCAAACAAAGATGACAATACCCCGAAATGACATCTCGTCTTGCTCAATTTGTACATGAAATTAAAAATGTAACTACACTTAGTTATATTGGTATATATTAATGTTATCTTCCTATATTTTATATTTCTGTAAAAAAAACAAAAAAACAATAAGAGCAAGGAAGTTATAGGGCCCTATCTTGCACCCGGCGCAGCGCAAAGCCCGAAACAAGTGTCTTTGCTAGTTTAAGACCAACGCAGGTGTCAATTTCCCATCCAGCGCCCACGTCGTTTAAATAGCAAATGCACCTGCGCCCGTCTTTGCACCCAAGGGCGTGCTGGTCTTACAGGGAGGTGTGTTCAGGTGCATTCTTGGCGTATTGCTATCTTGAGGCAGCGGGAAGTGATCGTGCAACTGACCAACAAAAACCTGGTCTAAAGTCAATAGCGCAGCATTTCATTGTTATTTTAACAGCGAATTAGTAAAATGCGCCTAGGCTCGTGCACAGCGCGCGCACACTGTGCTTGTTACACACACAGGGAAGCGAAGCAGCACACAAACATGCAAAAGATTACAAATAAAAATATTACAGTGCAAATCCGCCATCATAATAGCAATGCGCCAAGGTACAAACGCGCCTGGCTTTTAAAGGGAATGGGAGATGACACTCTGATTGGTTTATTGCATGTTACGTCCAGAACACACCTAGGAATTAATGAAGACACTAAGTACAACCCTTTTGAACCATGCGCCCGGCACACGGACCCTTTTTTCCGCCGTCAAACTAACAAAAGTGGATTTGGACACGCCCTAAACGCACCTGTGCCATGCACTTCAAGCCGTGCGCTTAGATCGTTAAAATAGGGTCCATTATGTGTTTTACTAAGTGTAAATGTATGAATCATTAAATTAAAAGGGTTGAACCACAGTATTTACGTAGAGATTAGTAACTGCATATTGACACCCACTAACTGCTAGGTGAAACTGTAGCATAGCTAACTGAACCAACTGACAAAACTAACTTGCGAATATGAGCTATTTAGGTGAAAAGTAAAAGAGTTAATGGGTTTTGGTCGACACATCTGACTTGACACTCGATGATGTAAACTAAAGCTTTTAAATAACATTTCACAAAAATAACACAGTATACCGCTAATAATGTCAGTTGGGGGATTCCGTGTTTTCACAGTTGATCGCGGTAAGACTGTTTTACATGTTTGCTCGCAACCAATTTACACATAGTTGAATTTTAACGGTGCAACCCAATTAACTGGGTGTTTGAAAATATCGAGTAATGACTAATAATCCCATTTACGAACAGTTGGTGCAATCCCGGATAAAAACATGTAGTATATAATAATATTGTTATTGCATTATTGTACCTCAAAGGCAATGGCATTGTTTCACCTCTGTGACCCTTCTGTATGAAAATTATGAACACTCAGTTGTAAATACAACAAAATATCCCTCCTGCATACAACTCGACCAGGACTCATCTGTTGTATAAGAGTACAAAAGTCCATGTACGCAAAAATTGAATATAACAATTTTCTTTTTTTTTTTTTTGCTGGTCTCTGTCTGGAGTGGAGGATGCACAATAACGGGTGTTTTCAAGTAGTGTTTGTATTTTCTTTCACAGTGGCTCACAGATGTGTGTGTGTCAGCATGACGGCTGCTCGTGGTCCTCATCACTCCAGCTGTCGGACCCGTCTGTCCCGAAGTACCGGTCCCCAAAGTCCCCTGAAAACACACAACAGTGGACGCAGAGCTGCTGTGTATCAGCGGGTTAGAGGCTGAAGAAAATAATGAAAAGAACAGCATGAATACACAGTCAAACTAAACAGCTGCAACGGCTGGAAGATTTGGTTATAAGAGCTCAGTGACTGTTTTCTAAAACGATGAAATTGTAATTGAGTCACAAAGAGAGAGACTAATTAATTGGTTTAACATAATAGATTGAATACCCATCTAAATGTCTGCAAGTAATGTTTAATTATGTAATGATATGTAATTATTTACGTTTGCATACGACAGACTGGCCTATCTGATATGCATATTGTTTAGTTTAGTTGCAGTGCTGATCAAGAGCAGTGCTCGCTTCAAATCTGAAGTGACACAAGCATAAAATTAGAATCTGCTGAGACATGAAATGAAATCTGTCAACTTGAAACCCAAACGTTTATTATCTTTCATCTTCTGCAAAGACCGTGGACATTTTTTACTTCCTGCATAAAGCTTAAACCCTGCACGCAAAAAAAACATCCTATGAAATAGAAGTTACAGTTTTTATGTTTAGTCATCTTATTAAAATTAGAGTTCAGCAAATTTTGAGAGACTCAACATGGTCAAATTAGTTCTACTTTGGACAGAATTTCTGAGGCACATGCCTTCTGATTTAACAGCACAGTTACAGAAAGAGTAAGTGCGTGTGTGTAATGGCTTACCGATACCGGGAATTACATGTAACAAGTCGTCCAGACTCTTGTCCACAGCGGTGGTGATGATTTTGACCTTCGGGAAGGCGTAGGCCACAGAGTGAACCCCGAGCTCCGCCATCAACAGCGACACCAAGGCAATATTTTCCTCCTGCACCTCGTGATCCTGCTCAGCCACACACATCACAGCAACAACTGTCAGTGCCTGCCTGATCATCATCAGAGGGATAATGAGTATGTGGAAAGGCAAGGAAATATTTTACATTTTCTTTTTGCAGAAATAATGCTATCTAATCTAATCTCCCAAGGGGATAAATAAACTTCCAATCAATAACCACACAGATGAGTAATGGAATACATGTGACAGACCAAGACGAGAGGGGCTCCTCTTGTTGTCTTACTGAAGAATAATGATGTTAATATCCACCCACCAATAGGACTCGTACTGCCATCATGGCAGCAGCTCCGGTGGAGACCGTGCTGTCCATTAGGATGACATGATCTTCGCTGATGTCTTTGGGCAGACGCAGGTAATGCAGCTGGCGAGGCCAGAGAGGAGGAGACAGGTTACCATGGTTACGAAAGCAGGAAGGGTAGTTACCACGGAGACACACATCATGTGGAAGAAGGAAAAAAATTCAAAATGAATACAATCCAAAAATTGTTTGATGCGATTCTCAAAAGACGCGGCTCATCTTGAAGATATGGATGTGAGGAGCATTCGGTACAAAGCGACCCATGTTTTCTACCTCTGGTTCGCCTGAGTCAATGTTGGTCTGGATGAGGATCTTGCCGATGCGGACGTCCTTGCACACGGCCCTCAGGGCGGGCTCCATGGTCTCTCCCGCCCGCAGGACCGACACACCGGTGATCTGTGGAGACGAGGCGGCGGAGCAAGTGTGATGACAGTAACCCTGTGGACGCACTCGACTGGAAGTTAACAAGACCTTGTAAAACATCACTCACCCCTTTCCCGTTGTAACTGCGGCCCTCGTACTCATAGCCCTGTGGAGTCTGGACTACAGACGGCTGGTAGAAGATACAGAAGATATATCATTTTACTACACAAACTCCCGTAGACGCAGATACAAGAAAAGAGTCAATATATCGATGTATGTATGCGAGAGGCATTTCTGTAGTATACATGTTGTATTACTGTCTCAAAAAAGGGCAGTTTGTTTGCTTTAGGACATTCACCACAACCGGCGTACACTTAACTTTAATGCCAACAATTCAGCAAAGTACTTTTTAAATGATACCTTGTAGGAATCTAGTGGTTTTGGTTCATGTCACAATCATATTAAAATCTACTTGCAGAGACTTGAACTTTGCTTGAGACGCCACATCACAGAGAGCGTTCAGTCCCCTTTGTTGTTTGTCAGGTACGCTGTGACTGTTTTTGAAAACGCTTTCTTGTTGGTAACTTCAAACTTTGACAACTGACATGTGAGAGTTGGCTGCTTAAACGCTTTGTCTTTAGAAACACTATACACTGATATCATTTAAATTCAACTTATTTTATTTATAGTGTGAAATCATAACAGAAGTTATCGCAGGACTCTTTCCAGATAGAGTAGGTCTAGACCACATTCTATAACGAAGAGCAAACTGTTTTTGGTCAAACTTCACAGTGAGACAATGAAGCACACTTACTTTGTGTTCCATCGCTCTACTGTTTTGCAAAGATTCATGGGATATAGCAGGAGCAGAAGAAGACCAAGTGCAGATAATGTTGAACGAGACAAGACAACTTGAACAACTTATCAAACGGGCTACATTGATTCACCGTGCTGATATTTTTAGATAAAAAAAGAAAATGCACGGCTGTGCTCTTTTAAAGGCACTTAGAATAACATCTCACAGAGAATAGAGAAAAAGATAAGTTGAAGATGTTATGAAGTTGACTCTGGAGGTGGTGAGCTGGAGTTTGAAGTTTTTAAAAATAGTCCCTGTATTCAGCTTTGTTACCATGCGACGATAACTGTGAGAAACCCATAATTATAATTATGGCCAGGGTGTTCTTATTATAATTATCTCAAGCAGGCTTCATGTTTCTGCAAGTTGATTTTTAAACTATACTGGTAGAAACTAAAACTGACGGCTGGCTGGAAGGCAGTTTTTAAAACACGGACTAGAGCGGTGAGAGTGAACCGAAGACAGTCAAAGTACGGTGGGCTGTAAAGCCAAACACAATGAGCTAAAAGACGCAAAGATCTATAAAACTGAGGGGAACTGCACAGTCGGGTGATAATTCTCTGTGGGTTCATCACTACAAGTGACCTCTTCCAGGCATGCAATCCATTGTTAATATAGAAATATTGATTATATCCACTTTAATATTCACTTGACAGTCTACCCACCTGAGATGGTAGAAACGTCAGTGCATGTTCTATGAGAAGACGCATTAATCTCTTTGAGTAGAAGATAAACTCATCTCGACTGGTTTCTTTATTCCTGCATTACAGAAAAGGAAGTTATCGCTCATATTATATGAGAGAACTGTTATGAGGACTCGTCGTATTCAATGAGCACAGGTCGGTACCTGATGATGGTGTGCAGGCCTTTGACCTGCGGCGTGCTCTCCAACACGCTGAGCGTCTGGGGCAGCGGCTGCGTCTGCTGAGCGGAGGCGAGGAGCGCCCTGAGACAGAGCAAAGGTTGTTCAGATCAAAAGGTTTCCTGTGTTATTCTGCTACACACTAGACGGCAGAGAGTTATCATTCAGACCAAGTCACTTAACGCTGAAAGACAGAGAGAGTGTCAAGGTCCAGTCTGTGCACAACGATAAAAAGGGCTCTATTTTAACGATCTAAGCGCATGGCGTGAAGCGCCTGGCGCAGGTGCGTTTAGGGCGTGTAGAAATCCACTTTTGCTAGTTTAACAGCGGAAAAAAAAAGAGTCTGTGCGTCAGGCGCATGGTTCAAAAGGGTTGTACTTAGTGTCTTCATTAATTCATAAGTGTGTTTTGGGCAACATGCAATAAACCAATCAGATTGTCATCTCTCATTCCTTTTAAAAGCCAGGCGCGTTTGTACCTTGGCGCATTGCTATTATGATGGCGGATTTGCTGAGCAGGAAGGAGAGAAGAAACTGATCTGCTCGTGAGTGAAGTGAAAGCTTGCAAGCAGATCATACCATAATACTATTTCACATTGTAATATTTTTATTTGTAATCTTTTGCATGTTTGCGTGCTGCTGGGCGTCCCTGTGTGTGTAACAAGCATAGTGTGCGCGCGCTGTGCACGAGCCTAGGGGCATTTTACTAATTCGCTGTTAAAATAACAATGAAATGCTGCACTATTGACTTTAGACCAGGTTTTTGTTGGTCAATGGCGCGATCACTTTCCGCTGCCTCAAGATAGCATTACGCCAAGAATGCACCTGCCCATGGGCGCACAGATGGCGCAGGTATATTTGCTATTTAAACGACGTGGGCGCTGGACGGGAAATTGACAACTGTCTTAAACTAGCATGCGCCGGGTGCAAGATAGGGCCCAAGATCTCCAATAACAATTAGCCAGAGAAGGTAAAGTCAAAATACTTATCAGCATACCTGACAGTGAGCTCACGCTGCTTAAAGAGAGGGTCAGAGAAAGACAATAAAATGGGGTGAAAAATGGAGATAGTGAGAAGACTTCCACGGCTCATCTCTCAGCCCCAAACCCATTCATTGCTGCTGAAGTACATCTTTAAAAACTAGAAACACATGTATAGTCTCATTTTATTTAAATGTAGTTTTCTGCTAACTTCTTTGCAAACAAGAATATTTAGTGCATATGTTGGGGACTATTTTCTGCTGCGGATTAGTATTTACAGCAGCAGGACGGTGTTTGGTGTTTTAAGCCCCAAACGTCGTCTTCCAGGCAGCGCTGCCTGGAAGGCACTAAGATTAGGCAATGGGTTATGTAACCTGACTACGCCAGATGGATTGCTTCGCATTTGCTCGGCATATCCATCTGGGAACTTTCCGTTGGAGAACTTTTGGGAAGGGGCGAAAATACTGGTTAGCTGATTGGATGAACCATCCGTCTATGGTGATAGACGGGCCAAATCAACCAATCAGATCCACGAAGCGTATGAAAATACAACCACAAGCCCGCCCCTGCTGCTGCAGGCAAAGCATAGCTCGTTAGCTCGTTTGTGTAACGAGAATTTAGGAATAAAAGGCCCCATTTCAGGTTCCTGGACCATATTCCAAAAGAAGGATCCAAGAGAAAAAAAGCATTAGCGAGCGGCTAACAGAATTAGGGCTAACGCTGTCTGAAAATACTGGTTAGCTGATTGGATAAACCATCTGTCTATCACCACCTAACCCACCTCAAAACCAACGCTGATTGGCCCGGTCGTTTGGCTAATGGCTCCACATTTTCTCTATCTCAAGATGCCAGACTGATCTGCGAGTGGAAAACTGGAGCTTGCGAGATCAGGACGGTCTCACGAGGCTAAGGGTTATGTGCCTTGAAGTAGACGGTCGCAGCGCTGCCTGGAAGTCGACGTTGGGGGCTTAAAACACCATCGAGCCAGCAGGACGGGGAAGGACTCAAAATAAACTACAGTGAGTACAGTGTGTTTGTGGTAATATAAATTTCACCCAGTGCAACAGAGCAGCTCACTCATGTGTTGGGATGGGTTAGTGATAGCCAGTTCCAGTTTGACTCCAGTTCCAAGTAGGTAAAGATAAATTAACCAGATTTGTTAGCTCCTAACAAAATACTTATTGAATCTTTCATTTTGTATTTCTCTTATAGTTATAGTAGTGATAGTTTTGCCTCTTTCTGACACGATCGTCTGCAAAGATTAAATACGTGGTGACAAACATGTGCTAACTTAACCACACAGCTGTTAATATGACTGAGTTAACTGAATCGTTCCAAAGTGCGGAGACACTTCAGTTAATGAAACAATTTTGAAATGCAATATTTGCAAGAAGGTACTCACGACAGTGAAAGGAAAGGTAAGTCCCCCCCCCCCCCAAATATTTATCTACTGTCCATCATGTTATAGTAAGAACTCTCCCTCTTACTTTAGCGTTACACTGTATGCTGTGTCAGATTCTGTAAAGAAACATTTCACCTTCAAATATTGTATATAAACGTGCATGCAGAAAAATCTGCTATTAATTTACTTGATATTAGGGGTGTAAATCACACATTTTACAACAATACGATATAGATTTTTTGGGCAACGATGCAATATTTACTGATATCACAAAGCCTGCCACGGTTTCCATTCGATTCAGGGGCCTGCGACCGATACGAGACGATACATAAGCTCATTAAACACAATCCGTTACATTTATATATATATTTACACAAATTAACTAAAATATGATTTGACAATTTCATTACTAAGCTCTTCCAGACATTTAAATAAAGAACAAACAATTCTTTTTAATAAAAAAACAAACAAATATAAAGTTGGAATTTCAAAATTAAGGCGCATCTTAAAGATGACGATAAATATATCGATATTTTCACTTTGCATCGATAATATTATTATTATTATCGATCAAGATTGATGTATCGTTACACCCCTAGTTGATATCTGCAGAATGATAAAGTAGAATTAATATAATTTCCACTGTGTTGTTTTTAATTTTGACAGTTTCTGCAGTTTCTGACCCCCTTGTGGTCTGTCTGTGGGATTTGTTGTGATAAGAAAAATATAAAAAAACACCTGACTTTTCCTTTAATTTTCTTTTCCAAAGTGAGAGGAATAAAAGTCTGAAAGGTTGTGATTGAGAAGTTCTGATTTCATTTGAGCTTGAAGCAGGTTACTGTACAAACACTTGGGAGTCTCCCTTTCTGTCTGTTATGTTACAGCTTTAGGACACATGGTGGCGCCACCCTCTTATGTACAATTAGTGTTTTGGCTACTCACTTCCTCCAGCTGGCTGTGAACATGCTGGACTATCAGATCAATGGCCACCATATTCCCACCACCTTAGAAGGAAAAACAAGAAGAGACTAATGTAGCTGGATGTTGTTGCTATGTTTTCTGTAGTAGTAGTAGTAGTAGTAGTAGTAGTAGTAGTAGTAGTAATAGTAGTTTTAGTTGTCTCTAGTAGTGAGGAGGTCTCACCTCTCGGCACAACAATGTCAGCCAGCCTCATGGTTGGCTCAATGTACTGCTCAAAGGCCGGTTTCACAAACTTGTTGTATTGCTTGATGACGCCTTCAATGTCCCGTCCGCGTTCTGTGATGTCCCTGCGCAGCCGGCGCACCAGCCGAATGTCTGAGTCTGTGTCCACAAAGATTTTCATATCCAGGAGCTGCAGGTGGGAAGAACAAACACCCCCCAATGGTTCATTTATATTCGCTTCAGCAAAAGCAGCTGTTCAAACAACAAAACCTGATGGTGATTACTTTACTTCACACAAGAATTCTTCAAAAAGAAAGAAAAAGGAAACCTATTGCCTTACCTGAAGAAGCTCTTTGTCTGCAAAAGACATAATTCCTTCAAATATGATTACACTGGCACCGTACACATTTTTCTGCACAAAGGAGAGAAAACCAACAATCTTCAAAGCTGCTTCAATCTAGCTCTTTTGTAACTTTGGGAAACATTTTTTTTTTTTTTTAATAAATGTTTTATTTAAGTCTATAATATACTTTCAACTATGAAATGGCAATCCACCAAAGAACTGAAGACCATTGTGTTGTACTTTCTTTTTTCTAATATCACAGGGTACAAATTTAGTCTTTAACCAGTGGTTAACCAGAGGAAATCATCATTGAGGAGTTTTCTGTGGAACCGAGACACTTCCATAAAACACAACTCACCCAGTCTTTCTGTCTTCCGTGTGTAGTGAAATCATACACCGGGATCTTCACACTCCTGCCCTGCTTCAGCTTTCGCAGGGTGGCAACCAGCAGCTCAAAGTCAAATGCCCCCGGATGATCAAAGTTGTAGTCGTTACTTGCTGCCAGAGTCTGCTCCTCTGAGGATAAAACCTGTAAAACATTAACGTTCACAGTTTCACAGCATAACTGATGATGTAAAGATTTGAAGAACTCAACAGCGATGTCTCTTCCAGAAATTTTGTATGGAACTATTTTCTTTCTGATGAACTACACCAACTGTAACTTCGCTCAGAAGGAAGCGTACCCATGGACGAGAGGCTCGTGACAATGCAAGATGTAAACATGAATGGCGTCCTCTTCGGGTGAGCTGTAGCATTAGCTAGTTTAGGTGAGCTCGCAGTATCGGTTAGTAGCGCTAACGGCCAATATCTCCAACACTGGGCAACTCGCACCAAAACAAGAAAGAAAGAAAAATAGCACTACAGGTAAGAGGAAAATATGTATTCTTGATTTGGGGGGTGAACTGTCCCTTTAAGGACAAAAGAAGAAATATCTTTTCACCAAATGACGATAACAATAAGGTTTTCTGCTTTTCTTCACAATCTTTGAGTTAAAGAAGTTGAACTTGTTCATAGTCTGTCTTTATATGTGCACGAGCTTCCATTTCTCATGCCATCAAACTGTTAAATGTTCAGGATGGACAGTGAGTTTTCTATGTAACATTGGTGGGTGATCTTGTTTTAACTATGGATGACTGCCTGGGCTGGATGTACTCTAGTTTTTTATGTTACAATGTCTTTGTGCATTGTTTTATGTCAGCTTGTGTCATGGGTTATTCAGCATTTGTCTTAAAATATTGTGTAGTATGTTTTAATATATTTGTTATGTTTTATGTTCTGTGTTTTACTGCGAGAGGGGAAAAAGCTTCCCCTTGGGGACAATAAAGTTTAATTTGAAGTTAAACAGATGCTTTTATGTCCTGTCATAGAGATAGATAAAGCATAAAGAATAGTGTGACAAGCTCTTCCCACTTTCAGCTGTGTGCTAAAGGAAAATCAATATATCATAATTAATATTACATTTTATAATTAAGTGTTTAAGTGAAAATGGTTCGGAATTCTGCAGCAAGAATCTAATAAAACTAAAGTTGACCATATTACACCAGGTTTAGCTTCCCAACATTGGCTTCCGATCCATGTCAGATCAGACTTTAAAGTGCTTCTGATGACTTACAAAGTTGTAAATGTTAACCTACCTGTCTGATCTCCTTCAACCTTATACTCCTACCAGGACTCTCCGCTCTCAGAATACAGGGCTCCTGGATGTCCCCAGAGTTGAAAAGAAGTCAGCAGAACACAGGGCCTTTTCCTATCGGTCCCCTTCCTCTGGAATAACCTCCCTAATGACATCAGACAATCTGTGTCTGTTGAGGCCTTTAAATCCAAACTTAAAAATTCATCTTTTTGCCTTAACTTTTAATTAGGTGCTTATTATCCAGCTGGCGGGTCGCTCTCAGTCTTGTAGTCCTGCGGACACGAATCGTTTCTGAAAGCCACTGCTTCTCAATAACCCTCTGTTGTTTGTGCTCCACAAGCATAACTGTGTGCCTGTCTCTCTCTCTCTCTCTCTCTCTCTCTCACTCTCTACTCAGGCATCTGTGCTGGACCATCGGTCGTCCTAGGACCTTCTCTCTATCTCTTGGCTGTCATGCTTCATTCCCATGTTGGCTCTAGATCGCCATTCTTCAGTAGATTCTCTCTCTCTCTCTCTCTCTCTCCTTCTCTCTCTCTCTCTGCTTGTTTTATTCTCCTATCTGTGTGAATGATGTGCTTCCGTTTAGCTTCTTGTGTGTTTGTGTAGCCTGTCCTCATTCCAGGTTACATGGTGGAGAGGAGGTCATGTGGCTCAGGCTCTAGCTGTTTGGCAACACCTGGAAGCTGCTTGACTTGACCTTTTTATAAATATAAATATATACATATATATATATATATATATATATATTTATATTTATATATATATATATATATATATATATATATTTATAACCTTTTTATAAATATAAACCTTTTTATAAATATAAATATATAAATATATATATATATATATATATATATATATATATATATATATATATACACACATATATATATAAGTTCACAGTCTATGCATCATTTTGTAATATGGATTGTCTGTATTGTAATTTTATTATGTTGGTCTATTTTGTACAAACGGCATTTTATGCTGTACAGATTATAAAGCCCCCTGAGGCAAATTTGTGATATTAGGCTATATAAATAAAATTGACTTGATTTGACATGTACAAAATATCTATACGGAGGCTGTGATCTAAAGTGTTACCACAACAGTTTTTTAACTCCAAACTGTGACAGCAGAGCAGTATAATGAATGTTAATTCATATAAAACATTTAATTTCTTACTACAATGAATCCACAGATAATTGGTAACAGCCAAACAAAATAAGACAAAAAAAAAGACTAAAATGCATGGGATCCTCACCTTGTAGAAAGAATCCATAGACAACAGCACAACCCACGGCACATCCAGAGCCTCAATGATCTTATTGGCCACGGTGGTCTTCCCTGAGGCGCTGCCCCCACACAGCCCTGCAGATCCACACAGCATTTCAATGGCCCATTATGTGTGTTTTTCAGAGTGTGTCTAATGTTGTCTGGCGGTATGCATGTGTGATAGCAGTGAAGTGTTTATGGGTGTATGAAGACAGAAATGCACAGGTTCTGCAGCTCAAAGCCACAATTTGGCACGAAGGTGATGGAAGAAGAAAAGAGTCAGGAGGAGTGAAAACATCATCAGCGAGTGTCATACCGATGACAAAGGCCTCTTTTGACTGCGCTCCGTGCTCGTCATACCAGGGAGGTCGCCCGGCGGTGTAGACGGTGCGCGTGCCTGTGCGGAGCAGAGGAGGCTCAGTTGTATTCAGTGAGGTGCTCTTCCTGCGAGGGGCCCCCGTGGGGGGCAGGAGCCGGTCCAACGAGTCCTCCCCGCTCCCACTGCAAAACAACAAACAGCCGGGCAGGTTACAGCCTGAACACACAGAGTCTACACAGTCAGGTGTACGACTGTATGGCTTCCATCCAGTCTGCAGTATCAAAGAACTGCCAAACTTCCACTTCAACAACACACCATAACTGTAAGATGTAAGGATCACACAAGAATCATCATCATATTATCCTGGACGATGATTTGATAACACATGAAATACAGGTGTTATTTAACACATGTTAAGGACTAAACATTTAGTATGTTGACCTTAAAGTGTTTGACACAGTAATTCTAACTCAAGGTTTACTTGCGGTACGAGCTTTTAACCATATCTCCCAGTCTTCTTCAGCTGATGGAGCTTCCTCAGCGCACCGCCACTATACTGAGCAAATTCCATCCACTGATGAAGGCCGTGAGATGCGGTCAAAAACTCAAAAAGAAAGCCATGAAGTGGACCTTAATTTAAGAATAGTTTGTCAAATGTATTTTTATCTACAAACTACTATAATTGCAGACAGATATTAGATAAGAAGTGGCATGCCGAGCTCTGCGATAGATTTTAAATACATATAAACGGGACAAATAAAGATCTAAAACAATTAGTTGATTAATCGATTAGTCAAATGACAGAAAAATAATCGGCAACTTTATGTGTATAAAGTGCATTCAAGCAAGAAAATAATTGTATTTAAAAAGAAAGGAATGTTACATTTCTGCCTGACAGAGTGACGTCTGAAGAACTGCAGAGAACAACCAAAATATGCCTAAACCTGCGGTGCAAGAAGACATCTTGATGCAGTTACACATTAAACACATTGCTGTGTGATGCGTTAAGGCTGTTTATGAGTTTTCCCTTTAGGTGGTGGGCTGCTGTCCAGCTGCTGTGTACTTAAGCACAAATTGAAGGTACTTGACATTTTATTCTTTCACTCCACTACATTTCAGAGGGACATATTGTACCTCTTACTGCACTGCATTTATCTGACAGCTGTAGTTACTTTACAGATTAAGATTTCACATAGAAAACACACAAAGAAATTCAAAAATATAATGCATTGCATAACAAAACCCACCCAACAATATATATATATATAATATAGTGCCAAAGGTTTCATGGTTTGAACTTCAAAAATGTGACGTCTTCAACGACAGAAAACTAAATCATTCTGAGGTTTGGACAGCTTGGCAGATGAAACAAGACGTGTGAAGATACACGTCACTGAGCTCTGGGTCATTGTGATAGACAAATGGTCACTGTTTTCTCAAACCAAGCAATACGTGGATTGATCAAGAAAATAGCCAGCAGATTAATTCATGGGTTGTGTAAATGCTACTGATGCTCTAACGGACAAATCGCAGTTTTAAATCCCTGTAATTAAGATTAGGCTCTCACACATCTGTTTACTATGGAACAAATAGAAGTCAAGCCAAGCTGTTGCGTCACAATCTGATGCTACATTTAGGGACTCCTTCATTCCCACAGGCACTAATTAGAAACAAAATTAGTAACTCGGTTTGCTTCTTACTGTAACTACATATATGCACACAAACTGAAGAGACACTACAGGCAACCCTCTGTGACTGAGCACAAACAAAACACACCAGAATCCCTAAAAACTCTTGCACTTCCTTCCGACCTCTCAACAACCCCTTTTCAGAGACTATACAGTATTTATAGCTCACACACACACACTCACAACCACAGTGTGTTTGAGAGCTTTGGGAGAAGGAAAACTAGCATCCTTTCTGCACTGAGAGAAAACAACAATACAACACAGTCAATATCTTACCTGCGGTCAGACCTCAGGGACCAACAGCCAGAGATTCTGGCTCCTGCGCAGTCCTGCAGAGTCATATCTGCTTCAGACCAAACCGGCTACGCCCCAGCTCATCTGTCAACGTGAAAACTGACCGAGCGACACTGACCGAAAGTCATAGACGTGTGTAAATGTGTTTCTAGTCGGCTTTCACTGCTTCCATTCCCACAACTGTGGCTCTGTGGAGCAACTGTGGATCATCTGAAAAATCTCTCAATGCTGCTGTCCACGTGTTGCGCTCTCTCTGTGTGTGTGTGTGTGTGTGTGTGTGTGTGTGTGTGTGTGTGTGACACTAAGAGGATCACTGTAACAATGACAGCAAAGAGCTCCTTGGCTGGTATTAATAGAGGCACCGATAAGCAAGAGCATGTAGGGACAGACGTCTTCTACTGATCCTTCCTCTTAGATAACTCATGTGAACCATGGACACACTACAACACCAGAGGGACAAGCATACTGAAATATACAGATAGGCCCCGAGTCTTAATGTTGGTCCAATTGATCGTGACATAGGTGTAATGTAAAATAGTAACATGTCTATCACAGTTCCCCAGAGCTCAAGATGAAGTGGTCAGATGTCTTGTGTTGTCCGACCAAGTCTAAAACTTAAACGTAATCAGTTTACAACGATATAAAACAGAGATAAGCAGAAACCCCTCACATTAGAGAAGCATGAATCCCAGCATTGAAAAACTGACTTAAAGAATGAATCGATTATTACAATAGATGGCGATTCTTTTTCTGTGGATCATTCTGTGAATCATTTCATCGACTAATCGCTTTAGCCCCAATAGTCTTTGTCTTTTCCTTGTCTTAAAGCCCAGCATTAGAGACATTGTCTTAGATTGTTTGAGACAGTGAATTGTAGCTCTATTGTTTTCTTCTAGTCAGGCAAATCAAGTTATTAATATTTATATAGCCCCAAATCACAAATTTTCCTCACAGAACAGTACAACCTATATAATGTACAGCATTCTTACAGCCTTGGTTAAAAAAACAACAACAACAACAACAACAACAACTCCTTAACAGGCAAAAATAAAAGGAAGAAACCTTAGGAAGAGCAACAGAAGAGATGTCTCTCTTTCAGGACAGACATGCAATACATGTACATATACACATGAGACCGGAATAACAATATTATACTGTAAAAGTAGAAATACCTTATTATAAAGATTCTCCACTACCAAGCTAAAATCCTTCATTCATGATTTCATTTATTTAAAATTACATATAGTCAATAGTATCAGCAAGCTTTACATGATTTGAATATCAAAAGTAAAAGTACTCATTATGCAACACTATTCAGAGTTCTACTCTATATTTATCACATGTATGGTATTGGATTATTTCTGTAACATGTAAACAGCATTTTAATGTTGTAGTTGGATGAGGTGGAGTTAATTTTTGGCAAAAATTATGTACTGTCTGGTAGTTTGATCTAGAGCTGAAATGATTAGTCAGTTGTCCTGATACATACGGAACTATTTCTATAATCAATGAATGGTTTAAGTCATTTTTCAGTCTAAAACACCAAACATTCCCTAATTCAGGATTCTCAATTGAGAGGATTTGCTGATGAGAGGAAGTACCTCAAAATTGTATGAAAAGTATTTGAGCAGTGGTGGAAAGTAATTTTACTCAAGTTTGAGGAACTTTTACTTGAGTATTTCCATTTTATGCTACTTTATACTTCTACTCCAATACAATTTAAGAGGAAAACAGTGTTCTTTTTACACACACACACACACACACACACACACACACACACACACACACACACACACACACACACACACACACACACACACACACACACACAATATACTGACTACTTTGTTGATTACTTTTTTACACAATTAATATGATCAGCTCACAATATATGATGCATTATTATAGATTTAACTAGCCAACATTCTATCAACGACCAAATACAATATTAAAGTGTTGCTCATATCTTAATGCATCACTAATAATGATTTAATAATATAATAATATCACACTGACAAGGGGTCACTTTGCTGCATAATGAATACTTTCAGTTTTAATATTGTATGTACACTTTGTTGCTAACTCATGTACTTTCACTTACGTAACATTTAGAATTCAGGGCTTTTACTTATTATTTTGTGATTCTTTAAGCCACCTCCCCCATTCGTAGGTCTTCTGATTATCGTAGCAGTGTGACCTGTGATGGCGTGCTGGGAGAACGCCTCCACGTAGGTTAGGTAGTTGTGTGGACAGTGTTTCTTCAGCCATTTACAAACATCTTGTTGTGATCAGAGCATGACTGGGCGGATCAGACTGGGCTGTGCTGGGCTTGTGTGATGTATTTTTATAGTGTAGTATTTAGGGGTGTTGAAATGAATCACTGCATTGATGCATCGTGATACGGACCGAGATGAGTCTGCATCGATGCGGTGACAGACCGTAATCGATTACTGCCTACTGATGTTACTTGTTTTTACCGGTCGCTGCTTTCTTTGTTTTAGCCTTTTGTCTTTTGCCTGCTGTGTTTAGACTACATTCAGGAAGTGTCTTTTTTAAGAGCAGATACAAAAAGTGGAGTTTACACACACACATACATACATACATACATATACACACAAACACACACACACACACACACACATATATATATATATATATATATATGTGTGTGTGTGTGTGTGTGTGTATATGTATGTATGTGTGTGTGTAAACTCCACTTTTGTATCTGCTCTTAAAAAAGACACTTCCTGAATGTAGTCTAAATATATATGTAGTATATATGAATGTAGTCTATTATATATATATATATATATATATATATATATATATATATATATATATATATATATACACACACATATATATACACACAAGTAGTCAATATGACTACTTGAATTTGTTTTTGAAAACAAATCATGTGTAGCAATATATAATACTGAGGAGGTAACGCTTCAAATCCTTGACAGGATCATCGTAATCGAATTGAAACGTTAGAACAGTGAAGATGCACATGCCTAGTAGTATTGCTACTTATCCTGAAGTAAATGATCTGAATACTTCTTTCACCACTGCCTATTTGCAGCTACCATAGACTATGTCAGCTACAAACAGACTGGGAAATATTGTAGCAGAAGGTTAACAGAGGGCAAAATCCCATTTTTATATATACTTTAGGGGTTTTGCATTCTTTATTTTTAAGGCTACTCTAAATTAAAGAACTGAAAAACCTAACAGAATAATAATGAAAACCGACACATCTATCTTACGACTATATACTTAAAGGTTTATTGAAAAGTATATCGTAGGGATATTCTAGTTGTTTCTTAACAGTGAGTCCGTGACGCACGACTGATGTCAAACTGCAGCTCACCTACTTCTGAAGAGCTTCATGTTTCCAACGCATTTGATGAATCTACAGCTCCCTGTCACTATATAGTACAATTACTTAAAACATACAGAGAGGGGTTTTTAATGTAATAATATTGATATCAGAAACAAGTCAGGTGTTTCTGCTTTTTAGAGGAGGTGGAGCCAGTGTGGTGAGCGTTACATTACCGGAACAGGACGCTGCAGTAGACGCAACACAAATTAAATATGAATCATTTCGGTACAGAGAATTCAAACACATGTAGAAAATACTCCTAGCATCGTGTACCTGTCTGAGCGGGACGACATTATTCTCCGGCACTCCGTTTCAATAGGGATCTTGCGACCACGGAGCCGGCTTCGGCTACAGCCATGGATGGATTCCTTCTTAACCGTGCTGAGGGATTCTGGGTAATGTAGTTCATCATCACGCGCTTCCTCACAGCTGCTCTTTCAAGGGTAATGTTACACAATCCTGACCTTTACGTGGACATTTGCAAAAAATAAAAAAATAAAAGCACTAATATTTTGATATTTTTTTATTATGTTTTGCTTTTTAACATAAAAAAACTTAACAGAGAGAGAAAGAGGTAGAGAGAGTAAGAGAGAAATGGTTAATAATGAATCACAGAATAGAGCAATAAATTGACAAAGCAGATTGTCTCGTGCTTTTTCATCACAGTTCATAGGCAGTCCGTAAAGATTGTTTGTTTGTTGTGCAGAGAGGGAATGAAAAGCTGCCAACTTCCACTCAACAACATCCCTCTGGAACTCATATTGCTGCTCGCTGGATGGATTTATCCCACAGATCTTATTCACATTTTTATTTGGGTAAATATCCCATAAGTTCCACTTCTTCAAGCAATCTGGCTATGATATCCTTCCAAAGGAACCTGTGACAGAGAGAAACATTTATATAGTTTTGGGATTTTTCCAAACATTTCTTTTTGATCAATTTCAAGATTGATACACTCTAATGTACACTTAATTACAACATACGGGTAACTTAAAAAAGACTGAGAATGGAGGGAAACTGCTGATATATTAAAGATATTTCCTACCTGACAGAACGTGCTACCCAACTTTTAACCACATTTATCGAGGGAGTAGGCCAGCCTGATACATATTTCCTGCCTGACAGAATGAACTAAGCTACTTTAAATCACATTTATAGAGGAGGTAGGCCATCCTGATACATATATCCTGCCCGACAGAATGAGATACCCACCTTTTAACCACAGTTACAGAGGTACTAGGCCATTCTAATATATATATAATACTGCCTGGCTTTGTCCAAAGCCTACCAGCACCTCGGAAATCTCACTTATTAACAGGCATTATCTCAACTGTTTTATTCTTACAAAAACTGAAGTGTAAGAGGGATTATGTTTTAGAGAATGTTTGTCCAGGCAACCAGTTGCGACTCCAGAGAGTCACTGCCCCCAGCCTAAAAACAGTCCAGCACACAACCCCCCACAATCTACAGATTAAACAAACAAAGATATAGCCTGTCGATTAGTGAGCTTCAGAGGTGCTGGTAGGTGCATTTTGTTATCTTTGGACGGAGCCAGGCTAACTGTTTCCAAGTGTCCAAGAAACTGCTAGCTGAAGTTTTATATTTACAGACATGAGAGTGGTATCAAACTTCACATCTAATTCTCTCCCAGAAAGTGAACAAGTGTGTTTCCCAAAATGTCTAACTTTAAAGTCAAGGTTGGAGAATGGAGTCGTGAAAAGTAAAAATACACACCCTCGCTTCTGCTGAGCAGCTGCAGGTTGCGTCCCTCCTCCTGCACCTGAAGCTGCAGCACCTGTTGCAGCAACTCCTGCCGAAGTGTTTCTTGCACTAGTCCCATTCTCTCCAGCTTCTCCCCATTCAGTCGCAACAACGCACGGCCTGGAAGGTAAAAGCAAAAATAAATGTCGCTTTCATTTTGTGAGATTTTAAGCCACCTCCCATTCGTATGTCTTCTGATTATCGTAGCAGTGTGACCTGTGATGGCGTGCTGGGAGAACGCCTCCACGTAGGTTAGGTAGTTGTGTGGACAGTGTTTCTTCAGCCATTTACAAACATCTTGTTGTGACCAGAGCACGACTGGGCGGATCAGACTGGGCTGTGTTGGGCTTGTGTGATATATCCCATAACTGTCACTGGAACGGTACTGCAGAAAGACAGACAGAGTTAAATACAGAGAAGATAGACATATGCTGTATTAGAAGAATGGTCCAACATTTTGTGAAATACACTTATCCGCTGTCTTGCTAAGAGTTAGATGAGAAGATTAGCATAAAGACTACTAGCCTGGCTCTGTTCCATAACATCCACCCTACCCACACCTCTAAAGCTCACGTTAAAATGACAAATTGTGGTTTTATGGAGGGGAACAGGTACAGATGCACATAGACATGCCTATACAGGAGGAACTGAAAAGGTAAGCCCTCTATAAAGAGCGGTTCAAACTCATTAAAACGCACAAGGATGACTGCGACCGCATGTGTATGCAGATCAAACACGCTGCACAGATGTGAACTTCTAAGTTGTCTGGAAGATCAGTGAACATGCAGCAGCAGCAGCTCCTGCAACAGCAACAGCACAGCAGGAGGGGCATGTAGGTCAGTGTGATCATGAGATCCAGCTCTTTAGTCTTAAGAGATGTACAGGATGTAAACCTATGAAGGAATAATCAAACTGGGCGTTTGATCAGTCAATCAGTTTTAAAAGATTCAGTAGGTTCAGCGTTTCTCCAACTCAAGATTTTCTCAGATGCAGGAAAGTGGTGCTTCAAAAAAAGAAAAGATAAAAAGAAAGGCTGGCTTACGAGTGGAGCAAGATTTTTGCTAGAAGTCTGCTTAATGTGTCAGACAGATGACTCTATCTGATAAAGAGGAACATTTTTTTAGAGCATGTTCCAGCAAAGAAAGATTCTTAAAATACAATTACTAATATATTGAAATGCCATCTTATTAAAGTATTTCTCTTCTGAAGCTAATGTTTCAGTATTGTGCATTTTTACATTGTAATAAGTTGTTTTTGTGTCCATTTGTATTCATCCATCCATTTAATATCTACAACTCATTATCCATTACATGATCTGATGAAACACTCCGAGCCATAAACAATAACATTTCCTGTTTGGGAAATAGATCCTTATGTGGCTTAAAATCTAACATAATGAGTTGTTCTTCAACATACTCTTACAGAGCTTAAACAAAAACCCAGCTGATTTTTCTCCCTGTTAATTTAATGTCTAGCAATTAAACCAAACAAATGGTTCAAGTCTCATTATCCGTGATTATTGTGAGTAATATTGTCCAACACACCGAAAAGAAATAGGTTACATTAAGCACAGAACAAAGCAGCTCACATGGCACTTCACTGCCCACACAGAGAGTAGAAACAATGAATAATCATCAGCCTTGTTTAAATGTAAAACAACGGTTTAACCCTCCTGCTGTCTTCCTGTCGACAATTAACTTGTTGTCCTTCCGGGTCTAAATTGAAAATGATTTTTATGTTGTGCTTTTTCCAACGTTTTAGTATGCTTTTAACGCTGTTTTAAACATTTTTTGTTACTTTTTTCAACGTTTTTTTTTTCATTAATGGTCAACAAACCTAATTTAAATGACATTATACATATTTTTGAGTAAAAAAAAAATTATTTTGACTAATAGTTAAAGTCAGAGGATGTTGAGTGGATAATCACAGACTGGTATATGTTAAAGTTTAGTTAGGATACGGTTTGAAAACCCTTTACACATTTTTTTGAAATGCTATAAAATTGAATAAAACACCCAAAATTCAATGAATGTAATTATTAAGTGTACCTGCAAAGAACGTTGTATGGCTTCCATACAACACACATATGCATCCAAGTTTGGGCAATCTGGATGAAAAAACCCATATTTCTGATATAAAAAAACTTTGAAAACAGGTCAAATTGGACCCAAGGACAACACATGGGTTAAATAAAACAAGAGGATACGTTACTCCCTACTGTGTTTTATACAAAATATCACCACAATCAAAACAACATTTATTCTGTTAGTCTTTCCAGACAGACATCAATATTTTACATATGAGGATACTTTTATTGCCCCCCATGTAGAACAAGTTCAATTCAAAGAAGTGAAGTACTAAGGGAGGTTTTAGCTGCATAAAGAACTAGTTTTGCTCCTAAAAGATGTGATATTAATGGAGATGGAGATGTTGTTGTGATGTTTTGTAGCAGTGTTTGTATTGTTGAGTCTTATTGTGAGAAGGGATGTCAGAAACTCTGTGTATCATAAATACATGTGAACGTCCGGAGGAGTAGCTACTGCTGTTGTCACAGTACATGGAGCTAATGGGGATCAAAATAACAGAAAAACAAAGAAAGAAAGACACATTCAGAGCAGCAAGTTTGAGTTTAGTAGTTTTTTGCCTCCTGACTGACTTCCAATCCACCATGGTCCTACAATTTATTTTATTTTTATACTTCCTGCTCTACACTTAAAGAACACTGGGTTTCATTTTTTGTCATTTGACTTGTACCTTTCAACTCCTTATGCATTCTGCAAAACTCTGCATTGCTGCTATTTGTGAGTCAGTATGTGAATATTTTGACTTCTGAATTTGGCCTTTGTATGGATGCATGTATTCTGAATTATCACACAATGTGTAGCACTAAATTCAAGAGTTATTGTAATGGAATTGTAATGTTTCTTACACATTTCATATGAAGCAAACAGTTTCCTCAATTCATCAGAAATAAACAGCTGTCTCAAACAGACAGCGTCCAAGTCGAGTAAGTGATACATTATTTGACCAATCAAATGTCAGATAGTTATGAAAAATGGCTATTACAATATGCTAAAGCCAAAGATGATAAGAACATAGCTGGTCCAAAATCCCCCAAAAATGTCCAACTGAATGAATTGTGTTGTTGAGAGAGACTATAATGAGTGTTTATGGGTTTTTTGTGCAAACCAAACAAACATTTACAGTATACTAGTGAGGAGTCTGTGGTTGCAGAGTGGATACAAGTACAACTTGTAAAAAAAAAAAGAGTAAATAAAACTAGCTTAAGGATGAAAAGCTAAACAGTGGAAGAAGTGAAAATACTGAACTTCACATGTTCCCTCCAAACACACAACACTGATTAAGTTTTTGTTCCTCAAAACAAAAATAAACCAGCCACTACATTATGTGCATCCAAGAGGATTGAAGCAAACAAACGATGCATTGTGTACTACTCTGTTATCAGCCCAGCCCAGTTCTATGTTTGCAGCTTTGGCTTCAGCTCATTACTGCTTTTTAAAGAGTCTTTGATGGGGTGAACACAAAGACATGGGCTTTCTGACTAGCAACCAAGGGCTTTAAATGAGGACAGTTTACAGCACAAATGGATCGTCTCTCTTGACGGCGAGCAGGCAATGATGTTATCAGATAACGAAAATCAACTCAAATATAAAATTCAAACTGGAACAGAAAAGCTACTGGAAGTGGATCTGACGATGGTTCACATTAAAAAAAGGCTTAGCATACTGTTTATTACGCTGAAACAACAACAGGCTGTATACCGTCAAGCATTCGGTATCATTTCTTTCTGCTGCCAGTCAACAGTGTTGCTGCAGCACAGCGCAAGTGTTGGAGGACCGGTGCTATTTAAAGCCATACTAAAAGGCTGTTAGAGCCCATAAAGCCCCTAGGGACAGAGCAACGTCCATTCTCTGCTATCAAAGTGTCCATTTGCAACAATGTGTGGTGACCGGCCTCATTTGCCAGACTTTTGCTTTCAGACTTTTCTGTACAGAAATCTGAGCGAAGAGTTACTGAACACCACTGAGGATCATTTCCATGTATGCTCATGTTGATAAGACAACAAGGACAATATTTGTTTTGATGAATTCTTAAGCATTAGATTTGTTCTGTGTCAGCATGACTTTATGTCAGAACGCAGAACACTGCTACTTTCTTGCTTTTGTCATGGAGCTATAATGCTCTCTTATTCCATTTGATGAAACCACTACAGTTAATTTAAATCACAAACATGATTTGAACATATTAAGAATTATGTTTGGCTCAATTGAAGTAGAGAGATTCACACAAACCAAATGCCAGCACTTAGTGATTTGAAGTCAGAGACATGTTAATTCTCCTCACTTTTTGTGTGAAAAGACTTTAAGAAACATGAGGGGGATGCTGATACTGCAGCTATTGTTCATATTTTTCCTTAAAAAAAAAAAAAAGATGAAGCCCCTATGTCCTACACACACTGACACAAGCTGTTTTTTTTTTTTTTTAACCAACAGAGTGTTTATGTACCATTGGTGATTTAAGATGTCTGTCGTACTGTTAAGTTTGTAGGCAGGGGGCTATAGATAGAGTTAGTTGTGGTGATGGCTAATAACTAGACTGTTAAAACTCAAGCA
Organism: Perca fluviatilis; assembly: GCF_010015445.1. Taxonomy (NCBI): domain Eukaryota; kingdom Metazoa; phylum Chordata; class Actinopteri; order Perciformes; family Percidae; genus Perca; species Perca fluviatilis. The sequence goes on from NC_053116.1 coordinate 12,329,336, forward strand.
GCTGGTAGTCATTTATCCTCATCAATCTGTATTTTAGCCCATGATTTAAATCATGACACAAAATAACATAGGGAGTGCTCAAATCACAGATGATACCAACGGCTAAGGCCAAGGATACAATACAGAGAGGTTTGACACAATAATTTTATAGCAAAAATTCAAATTTCTCATATACCATATCTGCTTGACCATGGAGAATGAAGATAACCCAGGGTATATCACACAACCACGTTGTGTGTTCAGTACCTGCAGGGCCTCTGTGCCCGGCTGCTGCAGCAGCTTCACTGTCCTGCCTCCTGCGGTTTTCTGCCCACGCCCATCATGCCAGGTTAGATTCCCACCTGTCCGTCGACTCAGCTGGTGCTTGAAGCCCTCAGGCAGAGCCCTGTACTCCACAGCTGGCCTGCAGAAACTGAAACTGGATGCCGCTGGAGAGATAAAAGCAGGAGGTGTAATGGTAAGACAGCTGGATTGACATGTACCCACTGACAATGTAAAGACAGCATGCTCTGCAAAAACACTCCCTCAACTCTGCGTGACTTGAAAGCAAAAGCCAGAGTCGAACCCACCTAGACACCCTGTCATTCAGGGATGTCATTATGAAGTACCTGCTCGTACCTGCTTTAGCCTACTGATAGTAAGCAGGCATGAGGTAATGCTCAAAGTCACCTGAGCCTGCATGAGCTCATGAGTAACTCACGGAAGTCAGATTTCAGATAACACTGTTACTTTTTGCAGAGCTTATAGGTGAATGTCGGAGCTGTGAGACAAGCCACTTTCTCATCATTACGAGGAGGCCTGCAGGCAGACATCCAAACCCACTGAACAGCAGGCGGCTTCCCAACATCCAGTAATTAAAGAAAGTGTGGAACTACAGTAAACACGCTGTTACTGGCACAGATGCTGGTAGAAAGCCACGGGTCATTACTGATTCATGTGCCAGATTGGAAGAATTTTCCTACCGTGTCTAAAGCATGTGTGCAGCGGTGTTTGTGTGTGTGCGTGCTAACGTGCATTTTCAAAACACTTAAAGTGAGAGGAGAATTTCAAAAGAGGACATAACGAGAGACTGTCAGGGGGGACGACGGTTGGAGGAGATGAAAGAGTGTCTTTTGGTTTTCTGGCTTCCGCGCCTCTCCTTTCTGTCACTCAACATCTCCCACCGAGAGCGGAGCAATGCTGAGTTCTGCAATCATCAAGGCAAACCAGCAGCATCAGATGATTATGAATACAACTCTGTATGAGATTTCTGTTTCTTTGAGGTGTAACTCCAAGGCTGCGTATGCATGAACTCTCCTTCAGTGCTATTACTCCCCCAGGCTGCTGCAGTAACCATAAACGAGCCCCTATCTGGGATTAAACAAAATTTAATTAAGACCACTTGTCAGACTGAGTTTTTTCCATCCTTTAGTTTTCCTCGTCAACTAGCACACATATAGATTGCCAGCACCGATAGAAACACCCGTGAACAAAAATCTTACTAAACATGCTGTGAAGTGTCAAACCTCTCTGTAATATGTTTCACTTGGTATTTTGGTTGAATCTGCACTGTAGATTAAACAGAAAGCAACACATACTGTAAGCAACACTAGCTGTTTTTTTTTTTTTTTTACAAAGACTGATGCATTCATAATAAAATAAAAGATGCAAATCACACGTCCAATTGAGAGCAATTTAAATGCAATAACTGACCACAACAACAGTCACACCATCAGACTGGAGATATACTGGTTCCTTCTGGCGCGCTGTCCGTTTCAGCACCAAGTCATTGACCATCAGCAGACCACCCTGCATCCTCCTCTTGTTTCCTAAAGACACCATAACGCTTCTATACAAAAATGTTCATACACCGCTGAGGTCAAAGTTACCGAGCTGTAGTGATGTTTCCTACGTTTTTTTAAATAGTTTTCTACGGTTTTTGGTAGAATGAATAATGTTTGACGTCATACAGTATGTAGTGTAAGCTACTTTATCATATTACTAGCATTTGTCATTTCTCATTATATAGTAGGCTACAGCAGGCGTTTTGTCAACATACGCAACCACTGGCAAACCGGTCATACGAGTACTGAGTTAAACCAACAAACTCATGCTCCGTGCGTTCTCTATGTTGAAGTTTCCATTGAATGGAGGCTATTTCAAGGACACTTTCGACGAATTGATCTAACTGTAACCCGCAGAAAGCCGCCTACCGTCCACAGCCATGGTGTTTCCGTGCCGTAGTGGATCTAGTGAGAGTCTCCCATCGTCTCCGGTGACCGACACACAGGCTGCGGGTCCTGCGCGCCCGCCTCTCCGCGTTGTGTTTACCGACAAAGTTTCAGTGAGGTCTGGCAGGAGGAATGACGCTCCACATCCTCTCAAGTCTCAACTGGTTTGACTGGGGGAAAAATGCCTTCAAACCGGCTCACGTCGTCCACCGGTGCCAGTCGCTGCTGGTGTCTGCGGACTGAAGTTGTCGAAGACACGACAAGAATGTCCCCGAGCAGCTGGCTCGCGCTGGCTCCGCTGGCTATATGGCGTGCGCGAGAAGCGCGCGTGTGCAGTATGTGTTTGTGTGTGGTTTTATATCTTTGTCGTGAGAATCAGACGCGCGGCTTTTTCTCAAGAGCCTGCATGAGCGCAGTGAGCTCAAAGTGCAGCCCCGGGGCCCTGTAATTATCGCAGCCAGTGGAGACTCTGAAAAACAGCCGGATGAAAAGGCTTCTCATCACTGCAGCATCCACCGTAAGGAATTCCCCCTTTGCTTTTTCTTAAAGAAAGGCAGCTCTGTGAGCGCCTGTGGGCAGTGGGCCCTGTCTGAGATGGACTCTCTATGTGGGGTTTGTCCAGAAACACTGTGCCCCCCCCCCACACACACACACACATACACACACATTAAAAAAGAAAGAGAACAAGGGCAAAACAAACAAACAAACAAACAAAAAACTCAATGGTAAGACTGAGCTTTAGGAAAATACGAGGTCACAAAAAAGGTCACAGCAAAAACTATTTTATAATTGAATAAAAAAATGGCGAGGTAGAAAAGGGAGTAGGCCTACAAGGTCCAAAGTCCTATTGGCTCCCATTAGGGCCAACCAATAAATAATTCCCACTTTTGCCATTTAGCATAATAATCATGACCTCTTTAAATGTCAAATGCTGCCATTCGTCCAGCCTGAGCAATCCATCTACACTAGAAGCATGAGGAGTTTTCCAATTATTAGTAATATATGCTCCGTCACCAATACTGTCTGAATCAACTAAGCATCGGCAGAAGGGGCACGTGGGATCTCCCAGTACAAATAAGTCATAGAAAAGACCTGAAAAGGAAACTGGATTTTGTTTATCCACTGCTACAAATCTTGCTGAGCTTCGGGAAATAGCTGAGGGATTGTCCATGAAGGGTCTGGACTAAAATATATTTCATGGTTCTCATCTGTGTATTTATAAATATCTCATACTTTTACATCAGGCTGCTCTGGTTTTGAAACGGTTTGGTTGAAATCTACAAAACAGCAAAACAAAAATGCACTGACGCATGCAGCTGCATGTGTTATCAAACGGTTTTATTTTCTGTACAGATGGAAACATGATTGTCCTCTTGAGACAGATTTTGGCAGGGGACTAGCGGTGCAAGTGGGATGATTCAATTGAATTAAATGTTATGTTTTTATGATGAAAGTTGATTAGAGAGATCAAGGTGAAACCCACACAATATTACACAGAGCTGTGCATGGCACTTGGTCAGTGTCAACAATGAATGTGTGCAGGCCTTCTGTTGTGCAGCCATAGAGAGAGACGTTTATCACTGGGTATCTGCAGACCTCCTGAGTACTTTAACCTGACTTTGACCTTGTAGACTTCTGAATTCACCAAAACAGAATACAAATGTTTTCATAAACAACTGATACTCAAGCCTTTTGCTACCGCATCTCTGCTTTAAGTTGAACAACAGAAACACAATATTTTGTATTATTCTTAGTCAAAAAAGTGAAAATTCCCACTTTGTGGGTGGCTCTTGTGAGCGGGGTATGAGGCAGGCAAAGGTGTGGTAGGCTAGTCTGGCTATCACCAGACCAAGACTGAACTTATCACCAGACCAAGACTGAACTAACTGAAATTAGTCTGGGGGAGTCTGCTCCGTATTTTCTACTGCACAAGATTCGTGATCAACGGGCATAGTTCAAATGACTCTGTACGCAATTGGATAGTCCTTCAACCAATCAGACCAACGATCCGGGTGATGTAGCAGCGACAGCGGCATCAACGGGTTGCTGCGCTTCGGTGGCCGCTATGTTGAAAGCAACAAGAAGCTGCTTGGTCGCTTCTCTGTCGTCATCGTGTCAAACCCACCAATAGAGCACCAGGTGGATAAGCCAGTTTGTGATTGGTCCCCGCAAAATTGTAACGGAAGCAGGATAGATAAACGTACAGGTTTCCATCCTGAGCTGCAGGGCGAAATCAAATCGCCGGCAGATCGGGCTGGGTTTACCCAGTCTAGTGGTAGGCTACAACTTGTTAACATTTGCTTAACTGACTCTTTGTCCTTTAAAGAGAGCAGGAGATTCAGTTCTGGCTCTCTCTCTCTCAATCCTCACAGCCAGAAAAAGTTTCCTTTTGATTTCAGTTACATTGAGTTTTGTTTACTTTATTATTTACCCATTCACTTACACTCATGCACTCCTTACACCACTGATAATACTGATTTACATGTTTGAGTTTAAATAATTATGGGTTAAATGAAATTGGCTTTAATTTAATCCTTAATTCTGTGTTTTTCTTTTGTAGTGAGTTTTAAGCTGGTTCATGACAAAGGTTCAGTACGTTCAGTTGGTTTTATTTGATATCTCACGACAATGACACACAGATAATAATCAATCTCCCCAAGATTAAACTCAATTACTCCCCTTTAAAAGTTCAAAGGCAGGCTAAATTTTGACATTTTGGGGAAATCTGCTCATTCAGTTAGAAGACAAGATCGATACCAACTGTGACGGAGGAAGTTTTTACTTAAGTAAAAGTAGCAATATTACTGTGTCAAAATACTCTGTAATAATTAAAAGTACTGCATTGTACAAGTGCCTACCCATTATCAGGAAATTGTACTAATCAAAAGTATTCATTATAGACAGTTGTTGGTTTTGAGCAAACTATGGCTACTTTTTATCATATTTTATTCGGGGTGGCAATCTCACAGTTCCATTCAGAAATAATTTGTGATTCAAAGAAAGCTGGGCACTAGATTTTGGCTCTTACTCCAGTGCACTGTGTGCCAAAACATTGACTTCTGTCCTTTGCCCACTGAGCTGCAAACTGACAGGTAAGCCAACAACTTGGTGAAAGTCATAACAGGAAAAAGCAAAAAAAAAGGTCTGATAGAGTAAGCAGCTTTTTTTTTTTTTTTCTAGATCAACTTTTTATTTATTGATTTTTTTTATGTAGACATACAGAACAGAGAAATACAAACTGAACAAGAACAAAACCCCTCACCCACCCCCCACCCTCTGTGGTCTCGAGGAAAATAAGACAAAATAAACAGAAATCACACACCTTGCTTAGTCCCTCTCCTCTAGGTCATTAGGTCTGATATTTGTGCTGCTGCGCTTTTCCATAGGTCTATAGTCGATGATTTGGCTTTGTTAATCTTTGCTGTAGAAAGCTCAAGAATAACTATGTCCAGAAATACGCCGGGGGGGGGAAGCCAGCGCTGAGCTATAATTTTCTTGGTTGCCATTGAGCCGGCTAGCCAAATTTTCCTCGGTCTCCCAAGCAGGTGTAATTTGGAGTCATTGTTAAGTAACAAAACAATCGGGTCAGTAGGAATTCGACATCCTCTCACATCAGATATTATTGATGTTGTTTTATTCCAAAACTCATGCACCTGTTCACACTCCCAGACCATATGCAGGAAAGTTCCAGTTTGTTCAGGTTGACAGAACGTGCAATAGGGAGTGGGAATGAAGTAAGAAGCTTTTTTATTTAAGTACATAAACTTGGAGGGATATTACAGTCTTCTTCCTGTATGATAATAAAAAATAATGTCATTAAAGTATAATAAAGTATAATTTCATGACCAACAGCACTGGTTAAAGGCTTTTAGTAAAAAAGCATTTTCATCTCCCTCTCCCCTCTGTGGATGTGTGTTGTAGCCTACCATTCTTATCATTATTATTAGTGCATAGTCCTCATGTAATTGAGTGGTGGATTGAATAAACACCTGCTCAGCATGAGACTGCAATGCTAAAGCTCAAGGAATTCAAACATACACAAATTCTACTTCATATATAGTATATTCCTGAGTAGCTGCAGATCAGTAATAGGCTCTCTGAATGGTATTCATGAAGGCTGTATCTGCTAAAGCAAAATAAGAAAAAAGAAGAAAAAGGTCTTATCAGTGAGTAATCAGAGTAATTGAAAAGTACTCAGTACCAGCCAAGTAACTCTACATTTTTCCAAAAGGTAACAAAATCCACCATCACCTCTAAGGCTCACTTATTTACATGTTATATATTTGCTTATTCCATACAAAACCGTGCAATACAAAAAAGTGTAATAATGAGTTATAGTTTGTGAGCCTTTGAGGTGCTGGTGGGTAATTTTGGATGGAGTCAGGCTAGTTGTTTATGCTAAGCTAAGCTAACTGTCTCCTGGCTCCAGCACAGACATGAAAGTGGTATCAATCTTCTCATCCAACTCTCAGCAAAAAAGTGAATAAGCTTATTTCCCCCAATGTCAAATAATTCCTTTAAGGCATTTTAAGACACTGTAGTGAACACAGTACTCACAGCAAACATGGGTTGCAAATAAGAAATATATCTCCAGATAACAAGTGGCTCTTCTAATTCTTAGGAACTTAAGGATAGGAGTGGAGTGCTGCACGGCAACATATTTAGACCTTAAATTTAAAAAAAGTTTTAAAGGACCACGAGACATGAGGAATGAGGAAATATATCTAATTGATTGATTAAAATTATTTTGACTTACATTGCAATTGCGATATTCACGATATTGGAGGGAATAGTAATATAATCATGGTGTGTGATTTTGGTATGTACCAAAGAATGACTTTTTTCTTAAGTCTGCGGAATACGACAACAACACTTTGACAAATATTAAGCCCCCCTGCGTTTTGATATTGCACAGTCCATGATAAAATTGCGATTAATTGTGCAGCCCTATTTATGCGTCATATAAGTAACAGGTAGTTTGAGGATGAGGGGGAAGGTGGAGGGGGCCCAGAATGCCATTCAGTTTAATTGTGTGCCATTCTGGGTGGCTTGAATGTCCTGATTTAACATTCTCTCTTTGGGTTTATAAGAATCAAAAGATGCCGAGAGTGGCTGCAAGGCGGAGTTCCTTGCTGTCTTTTCATTTTGCATTATATGATTGATGTTTATTTCAAATGACTCCACATGAAATCTGCCAGATATTCTCTTACATCCTCCCACAATTAAATGCCTGAATAAAATGCAACATTCCTATTCACCACTGGTGATTCCTGCCTCATTGGCTCTGGCCTAATTTTGGTGGTCAAAACAGTGGTCGCAGAAATACGATGTTTATCCCAGTTACACCACAAACAAACATGGGATTATAAACCCAGCTGACTAGTTTGAGATTAATTACGAGGGTGTGGGTATAAGCAGTTTCTGCAGATGTTTCTAAGGCAACACAGACTGGAGAATTGGTGCTTCTCTTAAACTTTAAGCATGTACACATTTGGCGGTTAAACCAAAGTTGAAGAGCACCTAAAATAATAGTGTTCAATTCACAGGAAATAATAGTTTCACAAAAACTATAAGTCTCAAATCATTAATAGTAGTCTATAAGTACACTGAGCAGCTGACTTTTGTTTTAATGTTAAAACAAAGGATTTTTTTTTGCAATTTAGCAATCACTTTTTTATAGTAATTCCAGACGGATTGAAAAAATCCTGCCCAAACGTTAAACTTATCGTAACACTACGGCCATGAGGCAGAGTTAATAGTTTCTTATTGAGCAATAATTTTACCCACTTTTGTAGCGGTTGATAAGAACAAAGTTAGAGCATTTGGGAGAGCGAGGGTAGAAACTGAGGGAGGGAGTTTCTCCTCTTCATCAACATCTAAACCAGTAGTTAACACAAGAGGGCAGTCTCATTCTGTGTACAGAGAGGCATTGTACTGGGCAATTGTACTGCAATATTTCACCATTGCTCAATATTATATTTACAAAGCCAAAATTACTTAGTTATCAGTACTACTACTACTACTACTAGTACTCTTCATCAACAACATCTAAACCAGTAGTTAACACAAGGGGGCAGTCTCATTCTGTGTACAGAGAGACATTGTACTGTGTGATTGTACTGCAATATTTCACCATCGCTCAATATTATATTTACAAAGCCAAAATTACTTAGTTATCAGTACTACTACTACTACTACTAGTACTCTTCATCAACAACATCTAAACCAGTAGTTAACACAAGGGGGCAGTCTCATTCTGTGTACAGAGAGACATTGTACTGTGTGATTGTACTGCAATATTTCACCATCGCTCAATATTATATTTACAAAGCCAAAATGACTTACTTATCGGTACTACTACTACTACTGTTTACTAGGGGTGCACGATTCAATATTCATTTTTAGGCTCAAGATTCAATTCAAAAACAATTCTCGATTAAAAAAACGATTCACAGTATGTAAACGTAGTGACTTTTCCCATGTGATTGCAGTAGACATACAATTTTTGAAATTCTATGACTCGATTTTAAATCGGTAGAGCTTGAATCGCGATACGAATGAGAATCAATTTTTTTGCACACCCCTACGGTTTATAGTTTGTTAGTTTACTACGGTGTTTTCTACTTTATTGGCAACTGAAACGGATGCAACCCCATTATTATTATTATTACACTGTTGCCGTTTGTTTCATGCTTTGAAACCAGTGGTGAAATGTAATTAAATACATTTACTCAACTTCTGTACTTAAGTACAATTTTGAAGTACCTGTACATGAGTATTTCCATTTCATGCTACTTTATATTTCTAAGCAAATGATGTACCGACAGCTTTAGTTACTTTGCAGATTCAGATTATTGCTGCAATATGATACAGAACCTCCAGTACTGTAGTACAAAAATTACCATTTAGCCATCCATCCATCTGTATACTACAAACATGGAATTTATTATGGAAGGAATTTCAATGCAATTCTAAACTCCATACAATATTTTCTACTGTTTGTCCAGGCATGCAGGAGGCCGCATTATCGTCCCTCTTTAGACCATTAGATGGTACTGAATTAGATTTTGTATGCATTTTGATTTCAATACAACACCACAGTATAATACTGACTTACTGTGTAATTTAGGTTTGTTACATTTGCTTCTGAAACTAAGCTCGACAAATATAAAACTATATGGGACAGAAAATGGACTAGAGCCAACTATCCTTAAGATACGTGTGTGTGTGTGTGTGTGTGTGTGTGTGCGCGCATGTATTGTGTGCGCATGTGTTGGCTGTCTCCAGATGTGTACACACTGCAATGAGTCTGGCAACAGCAAACACAGTCAACTTCTTGGTCAATGTGTGAAGTGTGCCGTGACCTCTGGCTTCCCATGTGGCCACCAAATTATGTTTGTTCTGGCCAACATTTGTCCTATTTATTGACTAAATTCTTAAGTTGGTGACACCTTAGAATCAATTCTAGTACCAAAAGCAAAAAAAGGTTCAGTCAAAAACTTCAACTAAAACAGAACAACCTTACATAAAGAGATAAAAACAACCAAAATACATTTAACTGTGGGTGCACCGTCACAGGAAACAAGGTTCAGGTTTGTGAAGTGTTGAGACCAATTACTCTTGTTTGTTCTTTTACGCAGCTGTGAACATACAAGAGCGGATATAGGCCACTCTAAAACAAACAAACAATGCTGCAAATTAGACGGTTTCTAAACCTGCATTTGTAAGATTTCCATGTTTTCATTTGTAACAAGCAAATAAGTGACGCGATTTGGGTCAAAGAATGTTCAGAATAAGGTTCTCTCGGGCTCATAGTGTTGGTTAGGTTCACTTTAGTGTGTGAAGAAACTATACAAAATGTGTAAACCTTTCACACTCTTTAGATCATGCTCCAACTCATCTGTTATTCCATGCAAGTTTAAACAAAATGCGGAAAATGGACATCATATTTGAGCCGGCACTGCTGGGAAAGCATTGCCAAAGCCACATAGTCCAGTAAAGCACTGACTTTGTTGAAAAGTAAAGACACACATAAGGAGATTTACAGGCCAGTTCAGAATTTAGACCGCTAGTGTTAAAACTAAATAGACACAAAGGAATAGGGAAGGGATAAACACCAATGCAACTACCCATTTATGGTGTTCTCTCCTTTTTTCATGCAGGCTAATTTGGCCTCACCCTGTTCATAATGTGGCGATGTCGAGACGTCCATGAACAGTTTAAGCCTGACGTATGCGTTATGACGGGCAGGTGAGTGGAAGCTAAAACAGCTGTAGCTGTGTGATGCCATTCAAGGAAAACTCTGGGTGGAGCCGCCACCGGCTTGCAGAATAAAGCTGCACTTGTTTCACAGCACCAGAAAGTCCGAGCCTGGATGCTGTGTGCTCTGCAACATGCTTCACATGATACAATGAGAGCTTGTTTACAAATCAGGAGGGTAAAAGAGCTCACAGAGAATATGTAACACACACACACACACACACACACACACACACACGCACACAGAGTTGTGTATCTGCACTGAACAGGGTGTTTCCAGGTAAAAGACCTGGTACAAACAGGAAACAGGAAATGGGCCTGCTTCTGAAAAAGGGTTAATCAAAAGATCCCTGCAAAATAATGGACACAGTGTTACTTTTGTTCAAAATTAGGTCATGTTACAATGGTCACAGCAAAACATTTTTTAAGAATGTGTGGCATTAATGGTGACCTGTACATATACTCTATATATATATAGAAGTTAAAGTCCTTCAAACAAATCTAGATGTACCTAAAGTATCAACACTCCTCGTTCTCCAGGTGGAACTAGTTTTAACCACTTTATATACAGTCAGATACTTAGTCCATTGGTTTCCGATTTAAGGGTTAGGCCCTTCCAAAAAAGGTCACAAGATAAGTCTAAGGGGTCCTGAGATGATTAATGGGAGAGGAAATTAAAAAAACAAAGTTCTGCTACACAAATCTGCATTTATTGTCATAACTTGTATCTAATCTTTGCTTCTTCTTTTTAAATATTGGATAATTTAATTCCCTTGGGCCTCAAACTTTAAATTAAACATTTAGAAGAAGTGAAGTATAAGAACAGTGCTTGAGTAAATGTACTTCCTGCATATGCTAGAAAACACAGACTTTCAAACTGTGGTATTTTGTTAGCTCCATCGTCACCCACCTTCCTTTGGACTATCTGCATAGTCACAGACAGCCTTGTATATATATATATATATATATATATATATATATACAGTACAGGCCAAAAGTTTGGACACACCTTCTCATTCAATGTGTTTCTTTATTTTCATGACTATTTACATTGTAGATTCTCACTGAAGGCATCAAAACTATGAATGAACACATATGGAATTATGTACTTGTGAAATAACTGAAAACATGTCTTATATTTTAGATTCCTCAAAGTAGCCACCCTTTGCTTTTTTTGATAGCGCTGCAAACCCTTGGTGTTCTCTCAATGAGCTTCATGAGGTAGTCACCTGAAATGGTTTTCACTTCACAGGTGTGCTTTGTCAGGGTTAATTAGTGGATTTTTTCCCCTTATTAATAAAAAAGCAAAGGGTGGCTACTTTAAAGAATCTAAAATATAAGACATGTTTTCAGTTATTTCACACTTTTTTGTTAAGTACATAATTCCATATGTGTTCATTCATAGTTTTGATGCCTTCAGTGAGAATCTACAATGTAAATAGTCATAAAAATAAAAGGAAACGCATTTGAATGAGTGTGTCCAAACTTTTGACCTGTACTGTATATATATATATATATATATATATATATATATATATATATATATATATATATATATATATATATATATATATATATATAATATAATATAATTATAATAAATTGTACATTTTTACCTTCTAAATTAATCACATGCTGCCCTGCATTCTCAGCTGTAATAGAATAGAGGAACAGGCTGGACAGAAAAGCATAATCAACAGTTTTAAAGACCAACACAAAATGCTTAAAGCTGTTAAGAACTTTACTGTAGTACAAGTCTAATTTGAGGGCTTTGATTTTATTCACAAAAGTGTTTAGTTTGCCCTCAAAAAGCGGATTCTGTAATCCATGCAAAAAACCCAATGCAAAAGCTATCACTTAGTAATTGATTATACATGCAGTTAAAACATGGCTCCGTCTAACTGGCCGTTAAGTGTTTAAGCTGTGGTACGGTGGGGTTGCCAGGCGTCTATCTATACTCAGGGCGGTGAAGTTATACAAATGTACAAAGACTAGTGTTGTGAATGAATGTGTGGGCTTGCGGGGCAAGGCACTCGGGCATGGGTGTGTACTGTCCCAGCCTTCAACACAGGGTATTTGTTTTTATTTGTTTTCAGTCCTGGAGGTTTGCTGTTAGGTTGCGGTTTAAACTGTGTCAATGTGTGAAGTAAAAGAGCCCAAGATGTTTCACAGATCTCACTTTAGAGACTGCAGAGCCATCACATAACCTCAACGATATCATCACAGATCATTCATTCTAGCATTGAAAAAGATGTGTGGACTCCAATGCTGGACAGATTTCACACAATATTATATATTTTGAGTATGCTAGTTCAGTACCACACAATATATGACACTGTACTAGAGAATTTTGATTATTGATTAATCGTGTATATCCTTTATCAAGCCACAATACCAAACATTCTCTGGTTCTACTCAAATTAGCTTTTTGACATTTGAAGATTTCAAGTTGTGGAATCTAACTACAGTAAGTACATTTACTTAAGTACAATGTTGGGGTACTTGTACTTACTTCAGTTCAATTTCATGCTACTTTGTAGTTCTACTCCACTACATCTGGAGGACAATATTGTACTTTTTACTCGACTACATTTATTTGACAGCTTTAAGTTACAGATTCAGATAATCAACTTATTAACTATGATGTATTATTATAGATTAAACTACATGGCAGTATATAAAATAGTAGTAAAGTAGTAAAATCACACTATACACAATACAGGCCAAGTCTTCTTCATACTCTAAAGAACAAATAAATAATGGCTGACTACATCCACCTGTCATCTTGGATTATTATTTATTTCCGCTATTACCCTAAAATGTTAAAAAGAAAAACTGCCTATTTTGGGACAAGGCCTGGTGTTGTACACTCTGGATGTGATGTGCTATTTCCCCTCTGGTGTGTCGTGATGTCACCATGGGAAAACAGCTCATGGGAATTCAGCCTCTGCCCTGATTGGCAGAAAGCAGCCTTCAAACTAGATGTAGATGTAAGGAAAACTGGATTTTCTATAAAGTTGAGTACTACAGAATACCAGAGGAATAACGCTAACTGTGAAGGCGAGGGCTCTCTTCCCTCCTCCAGTGTCACTCTGGTGTTACTTTGAGGAGGTTAAGAGGGAGGAGATATGCAGATGGTGCCAGTGGGGCCCTATTAATGGCGTCTGTAGTCCACCAAACTCACAGTGGACTGTTGTCACTCTAACAGAGTCCACCACACCCACAGCCAGCAGCAGGGTCAACATTCACAGGGTGGCATTCGGCTTTATAGCACAGCAAGAAAAAAGGTTGTACCGCAGAGACCTCTTTTTCTGATGTCAATTTTGTAGCCTTTTTTTCTGAGTTTGTGTGTTTTGAGATATACAGTATTGTTTTGTCAGAGGCCTGACACTTCAAAAATTTCCATTTCATGTGGATGGAGTGGAATATTTAGGGTTTTACTTGCCCTTGACAGAGGAATACTTTTTTGTGAGATAACCTTTACCTCAGTTTGAAGACTCCTTTAACTAAGCTTTTTACTTTTAACACGTGGATATTCAAGGATGCATTTTGTGATGGCTGTGAGTCCTTTTGTTTTCGTGACTCTATTTTTGTCACCAGTCGAAACCAAGTTCTACAGACCACTCCAGTTTAACCAGTATAAATCTGGGTATAGTCAACACCATGACCAAGGGAAACCCACCAGCAGACACAAGTAAGTTCTCTCTCTCTCTCTCTCTCTCTCTCTCTCTATCTCTCTCTCTCTCGTGCTCTGAAGAATCAAGTCTACATCACTTAAGATCTTAATTTACATTTAGCTTTGAGTGACAAAAACTTGTATTTTTAAAGCCAACTAGAAAATCATATTTATGTGTCCCACCTCTATCCTGTCATCTTTTATCTCCTCTCTCAAAGGAACCACTGTGCCTATGTGGTTGAAAAGACAGTGTCCTTCACCCTGCAGGATGGGGCAGCCCCATATGTCAAAGCTGAGTACAACAAGTGTTCCTGGGGTCAAAAATGTCCAACTCTTCAGTGAGTAAACAAGTGCTTACTATGTCAAGTTGATATTTAAAAAATAAATAAATTCACATGACCTCAGGGTACAAAATTCCGCAGTGAAGTGTACGTTTCTGACTGATGGTTGGTTGTTCCCCTCAGGTATCATCTGATGTACAAACCAATCTACAAGGTGGCACATAAAACCGTCACAGAGCTGGAATGGCGTTGTTGCCCCGGGTATTCTGGTTATGGCTGTATGGAGGGACATCCAGTTTACCAACACCCTATGAAAATGATGCCACCATTCAAGGGCCCACCAATGAAAGGCCCACAATTAAAGGGGCCACAGTTCAAGGGTCCACAGTACAAAGGTCCCATGTTCAAGGGTCCCATGTTCAAGGGCCCACCTATTAACACTTTTGTGAAGGCCAACCCATGGAGTCAACCCAAAGGACCTTCCACCGGCAGTTTTAACTCTTACCAAATGGGCCACTTTGGGCCTCCGAGAACCTCCTCCTACCCAGACACCTCCTTCGAGCCTTATCCGTCTGAGCCAGAGCCAATGCCAGAGCACCAGGAACCACATCAAACAGAGCACCAGGAACCACATCAAACAGAGTACCAGGAACCACATCAAACGGAGCACCAGGAACCACATCACACAGATCACCAGGAACCACATCACACAGAGCACCAGGAACCACATCACACAGAGCATGACCAAGAACATGAGCATAGCCAAGGACCTGAGGAACATATACCAGAGGAAATCCATCATCCTCCCTCTGGTGGTGACCAGCCCCAGGGTGAGACCATAGGTGTGTCCTAATTCCAAACTAAATACTAATTCTAACTGGGATTGACTATCTAGTGTGTTCACACTGGGTAGTGACAAAATGGAGCATAGTCACACTTTTTAGAGTCACATTGGGCTCTGAAATACTAATTTATCATTATTTTGAACTGAATTGAAACTGCAATAACACCAAAGCACAAAGCACAGTGTATTAGGTTTGTCCCAATGTTAACAACTTTCCTTTCTCTCTTTAGGCCCAGCTCTAGACAGCGAGACAGAGGAGCGAATATATCGAATGGAGGAGGATGTGCGACGTCTAAACCAGGGTCTGGAGATCCTGAGGGGAACTGTGAATGGACTGGAAGATAGTCTACGAGCCTCGCTGAGAGAGGACGCCAACAGGATGCTGTCAGCTCTGCTCTCTGCTGCCCCTGGTCCTGTTCCTGCTCCAGTTGTAGCATCTGGTCCATCCACTGTAGGGTTTGTAGAGATTCCTGGGGGAGACCCTGAGACAGAGGGTCTAGATGGCAGACACGTGTTTCCAGGCCTTACAGAACTGAATGGAAGGGTCGAGGAGCTCAGGACAGAGCTGCAAGCCAAAACAACAGAGCTACAGGAACTCAAAGCAACAGTGACGGGACATGATGAAGCACTGAAGAAGACGTTGAATAGAACAGGGTTGGTATCAGACTCCAATGGCAATCTTGGGGAAAATGCCCAGAAAGCTATGGAGAACTTGATGGATGCCAAGCTGAGTGCAGCCAGGACAGAAATTCTTGGTGGGTTCGAGGAACGTGTAGAGAGTGCAGAGGGCCGATGCAAGGAGAAAGCTGGGCATTTGGGTGGTCAGTGTGAGAGGGAGAAAAGTCAGAGGCAGGAGCAGATGGAGGATGCTCTTGAGGTAAGTAACACACACTTAAGAACAGAGCTGAGAAACCTCAAGGCACAGATCCATGGTTTAAAGGCTACAGAGAGCTGCTCTGGTAGACTGAGTGGACTGGTTGAAAGGGTGCACATGCTGGAAACATCAGTGGCAGGCCTCAACCAGTCCCAGGGGCACCTGAGAGTGGAGCTGGGTGGACACAAGGACCACATAGAGGGAATGCTGGAGGGGCGTCTGGGGTATGTAGAGGCCAAGCTCAACCTGACTGGGCAGATTAAAAGTGAGGAGTCTGGAAGAAGGAGGAGTGTCACAGACTCAAATGAGACAGGACAGGGCATGGAGGCCAGAATGGAGGGTAAAATGAGGGATCTGGAAGACCGTTTACTGACGGCTTTAGAGGAGCTGGGTAATGTCACTGCCCCTGCACTGCTGGAGGGTCATGCTGTTCCCACTCTGGAGACAGAGCTGGAATCTCTCCGAGGGAGACTAGAAGTGGATGTGGACAGAGTGCAGAAGCACCTGAGCAACCTTGAGATTCTCTGCTCCTCTTCCTGTTCCTCACCTCAAAACCCATCTGCTTTCCTGGGAGACTCTGCTGTGCCAAGTGCTAACCTGGCAGAGCAGCAGAATGTGAAGGAGGCACTAAACATGCAAAGTGACCAATTAAATAGCCTCAACGTAACACTGCAGAACATCCTGAGTCGTCTGACCCTCAGGGACCAGCAGAAACAAGCAGAGGGAGAGTATCCCATCCAGGGAGAGCTCACAATCCTTAAGTTCAATGTCCGCTCAGTCAACCACACCCTCAAAGGCCTCCAGGATTCTCTGGGGACAATGGTCCACCAGGTGGGTCAAGCCAACAGCTCCTGGCATGAGAGAGAGGCTCGTCTGGCCCAGCAGATGAAGGGCGTGGTGCAGCTGGTTGGGCATCAGGCTTCCATGCTCGGGGCAGGTGAGCGCAGACTGATCCGAGTTAAAGGTGAGCTGCAGGAGATGAAGAGACGACTAGCCGATGAGGTCCGGGGCTGCCGGAGCACAGCTATGGGGGTCCAGAAAGAGGTAACTGAGGTTGGAGGGCGTGTTACCAGTGTGGAGGACCAGTGTAAGGGCCTGAATAACTTGGCAGAGGACCTGGAGAAAATCAGGGAGGAGCTGGAGAGACAATCGAATGGGCTTCTCGTGCAAGTCAATGGGACTCTCTCCAGCCATGCTCAGCAGCTGTCGGAGCTGAGAGGCGGACTCAGAAACTGCACTTCCCAGGTAGAGCCAACACAACAGAGTTTGGAGCCAGAGCTGAGACGAGGGGACACCTTCACTTTGAATTAGTTTAGTTCATATGGACAATACTTTTAAAAAATGAATGAAAGAGGGGAAATACTCTGCAGGTTTAGTAGGGGTCTACTAAACCTCATCTTATTATCTGAAAAAAATACAATGGTTTTGAACCTGCACTGAAATAATGGGTTTAGTTAGCTTACATTATAAATTGAAAACAAAAATGGCAGCTAATTCCAACTGTATTAATAACACAGACACGTGAAATTGAATCACGAAGGTGCTAAAATGAAATCTTTGTTTTAATGGACCTTTATTTAGAGCATCAGAGATTGAGGAAGAGAAAAACAACTGTAGAGCTTTCTGTAGGTTTCTGTAGAGCTTACATAGAAATTATTGTATGTAACGGTTGTTTACCAATGTTTACAAGTTTAAGTTTTTGTATTGATTTTTCTTATGTCTAGACTAGAAGTATACGAAATATGTTTTTATATGATTTCAGTTCTTGAACCTCCCTTTCTATTTTGATTGTATTCTTGCATAAAATGTTAGCATTTCAAACCACATAGTTTAATTTCAAGGTTTATCAATACCAACAATTCAATAAACACGTTTCTTTACTATTTGTGTTTTCTTGGTTAACAGATGTGTCACACAAGAGGTGTTGTATGTATGTTAAGGTATTGTCTCACCTTAAATTTAAAACTAGTCAGGATCTCAGAGAATACAGAAACTAGTCATGTTTCACTTTAGAGGTGAGCAGTGCTGATGCAGAGAAGTGGGGAACCACAAGAGGGCAATAGAGAAGCATTAATACTGGTGACTGCTGGGGACTAGGGAGACTTGACTAAAGCCATCTTCATGCAGCATATAAATGATGGTCTCCTGTCCAAAAATTAAGTTCACGGGGACAGCTGGGACTTGCTGCCAGAGGAAAATTACAAATTATCATTTTTGCCAAGGTGATACAAAGAGACGAGGAGGACTTCAGTGCAGCCTAGCCTATTTCATATTCTCTCTCTCTCTCTCTCTCTCTCTCTCTCTCTCTCTCTCTCTCTCTCTCTCTCTCTCACTACCAGCCCAGCTTCTGAACACAGTTCTCATTGGACGTTACAATAGAGCGATAGGTGACCTTGCTTAAAACCCTCGCCTGTTGGTTCCAGTTCCCCTATAGACAAATGACAGCTGTGTGGGAGATAAGCCCACTACTGTGTGAAAACAGTTTTAACCCTTAACCAAGACGTATGTGGTAAATAATAACTCTCTCTCATACACACACACACACACACACACACACACACACACACACACACACACACACACACACACACACACACATATTACACTGCTTCCAGAAGCAACTTTTCACACACAACCCACAGACTACTTTTCTTCCATTTCTTAAAGTGTAAAGATAAACATTAATGCCAAGAAAGAGAAATAACGGTACTGTCTATAAACCCATACAAAGAAAAATAAAGCGTTCTCTCTCTGCTACACCACATTGCCTCACTACTTTTCCGTTCTATCTCTATCATTATTTGGGTCTTCTCATTTCTTTTCAGTATTCCTCCTATGCCTCCATTAAGCTCACACCTCGCACAAGCTCAGACAGCAACTCATTAATCTTGTTTGTTTCCAAGTTGACACTTGGACAGAAAGGGCAGTTGGAGGGCTCTGGTGAATTTGTCTCCTCTGACTCTAGATTCTCTTCGCTGCTCATTCGTGGATCCGATTCGGAGTTATGCTCCCTGCACAAAACTCAAACTGTCACTGGCTAAGGCATGCAGCCAAATCTCAATAGGCAACGCTGGCACAAAGACAGAGGACAAAGGATATTTGAGTAAACAGAGGGCTGCAGTGGTCTAAAACATGAATCATCCTATATAATGTCCTCTGTAGATGCTTAAGGTGAGAGAAGAGGTTGTGTCCTCATTATAGTGATTGCCAGACAGCAGACAGGGTGGATTCAATTTGGCTCAAACACGAGAGGGTTACCTCAAATTAAGGACTCAGAGATTCTCAGTAATAAGCCCCAGGATTTGACATTTTTTAAGAAGCAGTAAAGCTGTGTAAAGCTGTACTGGAGCTTTTGTCCTCTGTACAAAACAAGGTAAAAAGTTGTACTACGCTCACAAAACATTGTGAAATTTAGCATCATGAATGACTTAAAAGGGATACTATGTTAATGTGGCACCTATTTCCTTAACTAGCTTATGTTGTGTCAAGAAGTTGAAATACTGAGTCCTTGTCAAAACACTTCCTTATGTCTTTGCTGTGACACTCAGATGGATTATAGCCAGAGTTAAGTGCCTAAACTACAACTTGGCTCAGTCCTCAAAGTGAAGGGTAGATTAAGAGAAAGTAGGATAGCAGAGGGGAAATTAATTTATGCCTATGGAGCAAAGATCTTCCATAAACATTAAGATTTTATGAGTAGGAAGTAAACAAAGGTACACATAAGTACTGTACATCTCTGGACTTAAAAATGTATCATATGTACATCAGATGGATGTACATCTGATACAGAACAACAAGGTACTCACATGCATGTGTGGCCGGACCGGCTATGGAAAGAAAGAACAGAGAAACTCAAATTACAACACACATAGAGGGAGTGTGACTTCATTCTAAGCTCAGGAAATGTCGTAACTCCACTATATCTTTACATAGCAAATATTTGTTTGCTGGTATATTTATGTGCTGAATTCAGCTCCTTTAAGTGACTAAGAAAATCTAAATTAGCAAACCTATGTACAGTATGCGCAAGCAATTACTTTTCAATTGGTTTTAGTTCAATCAAATGTACCACTCTTTTCTGTTCTTTGAAACTCTTGAAACTATGTCACTCCCTTACAAAAACAAGCAAAGACAATTACTGGTATGAAAAGTATTTTCGCAGCTGGAGGACGAATTGAAGCAGGACTTTGAATGCAGGACTTTTACTTGTAACAGAGAATGTTTACACTGTATTGCTGCTTTTACTGAAAGATCGGAGTACCTTCTAGAGCGCTGCAAGCCATCCAGTAGATGTTGAGACATTTCAGTCTGGACAAAACTGACGGTGAAACATGAATTTACAGCACTGCTCTTTACAGCTTTCTGACAGCCCTGCAGCCTCGGCACGGCTTAGCGAGCGAACCCACACTCCCTTAAGCAGCTTTCCATGACTGTCAGTCTGGGAGCGGCACTACTTCAGACAAACTGCATGGGTGCGTGCGATAAAGTAGGATGACACAGTGCTTCAGGTGTAGTTGGAATGCTCCCTACTAGGACTGCTTTTACTGTGTGACCAGTAAATTGGCTGTTAAGTGGCTGTCACATTCATTTTAGATTCTTGAGGGTGTGCAAGCCAAAAATGTCACCATCCAGTACTTTGCGTAAAGTGCACGTTGTCAGTCATCGTCTGAAACCCACCACGTACGGGATACACGCCTGCGAGTGGCCCGGCTAGGGTCTGGTTGGCTGGAAATCTGTCTGAAGGCACAATCACCTACTGTAAATAATCTAGTTCCAATTGCAAATTATGCATCAAACGCTTTGTTATTCTCAATGCATACCAACATGATCATTATTATTACCAGCAGCAATTGGCATTCACTGAACACAATTATAAACTATTCATGCAGCTCTATTTATTCACTGTGAAAAATTAGGACCATGATGAAAGATGGTCAAAAGCTGTTTAATATCGTAGTCACACGATAAGAAGTTCTGACTTTTAGCTCTTATATTATAGCTTCACAAAGCACATCCTGCAATATTAATATTCTCTATTTTATATTCAGAGAGAAAATCATTCAAATGTTAAATAAGATCCAAATCTATCTCGACATTGTTACAACAGCGCGTTTTCTCTCCCACAGGCAGGGCCGCCGTGTTTCTTTTAAAGAGAGGAAGATCATCAACCTGGTGGCAGAGACGATGCAAAAGCTGCCTCTGGACCACCAGAGAAGCACAGGAGCTGACGGAGTATAAGGCTAGCAGTCTCTCGCGTCTCTGTGGTCAAACCAGCTGCTGCTGAAGTTGGCTTGAACCCGTATTCTGACCTTTATGGTAAATGCATTGAAACAGCCCCAGGATGCACAAGTGACTATGTCCTGTTTTTATAACAAGGTGTTAACAAAACATAAATATACACATACACACATACATACACACACACACATACATACATATATATATATATATGCACATATATAGAAATTAATTTGATTATATTCACAGGAAGTATAAACATGTTACCTTAGTCCCTTATACATTTAGAAATCCCACTAAATTGTGAGGGAAATTACTTTATTCTTTGATTTTGGCTTGCAGGAAAAAAAAAAACATTGACACAAATTTCAATTAAGGACAACTCTGACTACTGACTCAAAATCAAGCATTTTTACTGTATCAATTTGGAAGATTTCCAAAATCTTAGGGGAAACAGTGTGACTAATTCAAATATATGATTCATATGTGTGAAAAAAAAAAGTGTTTAGTATAGCGGGAAAGCAGTGACGGATAGAGGAAATGTGGTGGGGAGTGGTACTTTAAATCATCAGTGACACTCAGAGCTTGCCAGTATAATGCTGATCCCTTTCTTCTCTTTCTTTTCTCCCTTCTCTTCTCTCTTTTTTCTTTCTTTCCCCTTTTCTCTTTTTTTTTTTTCTCTCTCTCTCTTTTTTTTTGGCTGGCCTGCTGTCACTGTGGGCTTTTCGTTCTACATCAGTGGGGCTCGGTGCATCTCCACAATGACGATGAGTGCATATTCTGTATGAGAGAGTGAGTGTGTGGCCAGCTGGCTCGATGTGTGCAAGTATGTGTCATTGAAGAGGAGGAGGATACCTTAATCAGACCCTTCCATTGCTCCTCTCTGTCTGTCTGTCTGTCTGTCTGTCTGTTCGTGCCTCCTCACTGTCTCCTTGTCGGTGGCTGGCCAAGCTCCTCTCCCTTGTGTCCTGCTCTCCACCTGGCCTCCATGAGTTTAACTGAGGACAAGCCATTCCTCTATGGAAGGTAAGAAGCACAGTGGTCGAGTGTCTTTTTGGTTTCCAGGGTAATGCAAAGAATATTAGACCAAAAGCGAGATCGTTAATGATGACGCATATGTTTCATCTTCCAAATTTTGCTGATGTTGTTTTGAATGGTTGCTTGCAGCTGACATCACTCTCAAAAACATATTTATTCTGTTGTTTTCTCTTTCTTTACTTGTATTTTCTGTGCAAAGGTCTGGTAGTCTTTATTCTCACTCGCAGAGGTTGTTCATCTTACAAGTCGCCCTCTAAAATGATAACATCTGGTTGTGTTAAAGGGGTGTTTTCTGATGGACATCCAGGCAAGGTTCAAATACCATCTCAAGGAAGTGAAAACGGATAGTGCTGGCTTTAATGCTGATTAAATGAAGACAGACATCACAGCTAATTTGTGGGATATCAGGCAGGATTAGCGATGAGGTCACCGATCATCCCTCTGTAATAAACAAAAAAGACTGCTTTCCCTATCTTTTAGTCAAAGTCGTAGTCAGTCGCATTACTGACCGTATATAAGACATCCTGTCGAGTTGATCTCAGGCTGCTTGCCACACAGTATTTTGATGGACATGTGTGTCTGAACGCATGAGCTGCCTACTGTTATTACCTGCACAGCTATGTGAAGGACGATTCATTGGTTTGTGACTCTAGCTTCACGTCAGAAGGGAATATGTGTTGACAGTGATCGATCACAATGCCAGAGTACGATGTCTTTCTGTTGGATACAACATGATATAACAAAGTGAATAACCTTCCAACTGGAGACAAATAAATAATAAAAAAGCTGTCTGAGGCAAGACAATTACCCATCACTGGCACAAGGATGTTTGCTTTCCCACACTAAATCAGACTGAGCTTATGTAACATGTTTGTGTCATGAAGGGGAAGCAGTGGTGGTAGAAGAATGATGATACGACTTATTTATTTTGCATTCTTTGCGGCTGCTTTCCTTCTGATAGGCATGGAGATCGGAGACTCAGAGTTAACGAGAGAACAAACCTCTTAAAGCCCCATTAACATTAAAGATACTCGATGGCATTTTAAACATGCTAATCTGATTTCTGTTTATTGAGCAGGTTATGAAAATATATATGTTTGTATTGTTTGCATAAGAACGTTAATGACAAATTATCTCTGTACCAGTCGGATAGATAAGAGTCCCCGCATCTCTGAAACCACATAAGTGCCACCACTGTCCTACGATGAAATCCTCCTTTATCCCCCCATTTTTATTTTACTTGCTCCTATCCCACTGGCTAAAAAAAAAAAACAATGCAAAAAGACAGCAATTACAAATAGTTTTTAGTCCTCCTCTCTACTTTAAAGTTGATATTGTAAATAGTTTATTTGTAGGAAATTATCAACAAATCTATAGCATTGACTGTTAAGTTCAGATCACAATTTGCTACAAGCCAAAGCCACATGCTAAAGAATATTGTACAAGAAAAGCAAGAAAACAAAAGAAAAATGTGAGTGAACTGTGTGCGACTCAAATAATTCAGTTTTACCTGAACGTTTCGGCATTTATCACGTGATCATTCTCCACGGTCATTACATAAGATATGTCACTGCATTTCCTGCAACGTTTGAAAGAGTTGCCCCAAACCACTCTTTGTCATGCTGCTGAACCACAGTGTAAATATTGTACTGTGACTGTGTGGCATTCACTTGTCACTGTCAGTCACTCTCAAACAAGGAGGCAGTTACACACAATGAGGGTGAATACAGTGCACTTCAATCTCACCAAAGGTCACACATGGCCCTCAGGGGATGTGTTGCACAGCACACTGTATGTCTGTTGCTTTGAAATATTGCACAATACAATGAATCACAACTGTAAAAATATTTATGATACAAATAGTTTGCTTTGCACGCAAAAATTTGGAGTACAGCTGCAATGATTAGTCAATTAGCCGATCGAAAGAAAATTAAGCCGCAACTATTTTGTTAATCGTTTCAGTCATTTTCCAAGCAAAAATCCAAAACAAGCAATCCGAAGATGTCACTTTGTGCTCTGGAAATGTGTGATAAGAATGTTTCACTATGTTCTGAAATTTTAGAGACTTAACGACTAATAGAGAAATTCAGCAGATTAATGGATAATAAAGAATCATCATTAGCCCTAATGTGGAAATGTATATCCAACTGTAATTTATAATTTATATCTAACTACAAAACAAGCTTTTACACTTGTTTTCACTTGGTCAAAAGAGCTGCATGTTGCAAACAAACAGCTAAGTAAAGTAAGCAAAAAATATTAAAGATAATTGAAACATGTTCTACATACACTTCAGTTTGTAGCTAGACTAATCTTAAGACTTTGCTAGCATGTTTTTAACAGAAAAAAAAGGAGTTATATGCTAAAGGTTTCATAAGGGTCAGATTTAAACACAGGTCAAAAATTGAACTAGCCCACTGGCAGCCACCGCTCATGAGCTCATGCATGTGGACATCCTAAAATGCCTGTCAGCTGTTAAAGCTACAGGCAGGAAAAAAATGAATTTCAAGCAAGGGGGTAAGCTTCGCTTCAGAACTCGAGCCATCTATGGCGCCATTTTGTTGCTACCTGGCCATCACCTCCTGTTAGCATTCCGCTGACCGCCATTTTTTTTTTACGTCACTTGACTGCGAATAACTTTACATCTGAAGCGTTTAGAGACTCTATTTGTCCGGAAGTTTATTTCTAAAGAAACACGACAATGTATAAAAGGCTCCATTACCTTGTACCTCACGTTATGGCTCCGTAGCAGACGTTTTTGTAAAAATAGGCTAACGATTGTGTCACATAGTAGAGGAATTACCGTATAGTACAGGATAAGCTTGCAGGCAGTTTGGCTTATATGAGCTGTTTAGGATTAATTACTAATGTTAACTGGGCATTTTCGTTAGCAATAATTAGCCTGTGCCTATGTTATCTCCTTACATATACCTACACTCTCTGTCTCTGTAAGATTGGGAATGATTGAGATTTCTCTTGGCGCAGCTACCAGAAGACTTCCAACTTTCAGACACGTTGCTCACGTCACATTCTCTCAGTTGGAGGCTGCGCAGTAAAGCTGGCCATCACCGGAAAAGTGCTTCTAATAGCCTTCACTGGTCTCCGTCCAGAGCAACGGGGTCTGTTGGTCCATTATATACTGTCTATGATTTCAAGTAGACTGAGACCACTTCCTGCTGCTATCCCTCTCCCCTCTCTTTCGCACTGGCAATGCATGCACTGAACAGCCAATAGGAACGCTCTGTCTCTCTAAAATGACCTGTTATTGGCCTAAATCTCCTGTGATGGATACATATTCTGAAGCCTGAAAACAGATCCAAAGAGGAGCTGCTGAAGTCTAGTTTTCTCTCAGACCACTTGAATTACAATATGCTGAAAGATTATTATGGATTTTTTGCTCATAATGGCTGCTTATTTCCTCTGACCACATCTATTTAAATGTTATGAGTGACAGTCTTAGTTTCCGTGGCATTACATCAGTCTCACAATTTTGATGACATGCTGCAGAGAAACTGCAGATAGATCAATTTAAATGTCTTCCTTAGTAAATTACACAGTCAAAATATCTCCACAGAGACAGAAAGCATGGGCAAATGGGTCAGGGTAGAGGGGGATGAGGTGTAAATCTGCATTGAAAATAAAACAATGGAGTACATAAGCCAGGTCAGCAGGCAGTATATGCTTTACCCCCTCCATCTCATCTGGAGGTCAATGTCCCTGCTCCAATTAATCACAGCTGAACAGAAGAGTTATCCAGCCAGGCTCAGTGACATGATAACAGTAGTGTCACAGCTCAGCCAGTCTCAAAATACTCATTCTGTCACAGTGGACCAAAGGCACAGTTCTGCTGGTTAAGCTCTCTTTCGGCCTACCTCCTCCCTCTAGCTTTCACACTCATATGGCTAAGGGTCGTCTTGGTTTTGTTCCTCTGGTTACATAAACATGCTCAGATACAGAGTTCAGCTCAGCTCAGTGTCTGTGTTCTTCAAGGCGTTCGTTTGTTAAATTAAGCAATACAGATTCAAGTCAAGTGCTTTCTAAATAATGCCGTTTTTAAATAATCTGGCGGAATACTGCTCACGCAGGCTTGGTGGAGGCGCTAGAGCTTAAAGACGAGCACACTTGGGAGAGAAGCATCCGCGCACTCTGATCTGTGCAAAAGTTTTTTTGATTAATGCAAGCTTTAAATCTTCCAGGCGTGACGGCTTCTGTCCAAGAGCTTGCCTAGATTATGCAGTATAGCATGTGAAGTTTAATTCTGAAGCTGAACTTGTAGGACAGGTATCCCGCAGCACCCACAAATTGTCTTCTAAATTGTATCGTCTGTTGTGACAGAAACAAACAGGGCTGATAAGGAGGCATTGACTGTGCTATCGAGTAAAATAGTTACTGATATTGATATTTAGGAATACAGAATATGCTATTGCTATGAACTCAGTTGCTCATTTGGAGGCTGCAGCTTGTGGTGTTGTTTAATTGTATAACTTTACACTGACAGTAGTCAGACGTATCTCCACAGCGCTGCGGAGTAAGTTCTGGCTACACCACACAAACATTGTCCAGGATAAGAGAAAAAAAAAACGCTCTGGGTTGTTTGCATTTCTTTAAACCAATTACAATCGTCTTGGAGGGGGGTAAAATGGTCTTCTTGGGGGCAAACTCTGGACCCAGAGACGATGGCTCTGCAAAATGGTCTCGGGAAGGAATTGTTCTTACAGTACAGTAAACGTGAGCTATTTAAATTAGCTGTATACATGGTTAAATAAAGGTACACTAGTGGTATTTTGCTCTTACCAATGTCACATGTATTTTGTCCATAGCAACCCCCGCCAATCTGTCCTAAAACATCCCAGTTAGATAGTAAATGCTGTTAACTTATTATCTGTAAATCTTTACAATCATTACCAGAGAGAACCAAGCAGGTCTGCCTTATTGCACGATCAAAATTCTTTCTTTTTTTCTTTTTTTTTTTAAACTTGATATTTTCAGCGTGTAGCTTGAAGTTTGTTGTTGCTTCCTGTAGAGAACCGAGTTAGACAACGGCAACCCGCGTCACCGGAACAACCGGCAGCGCCGAAACATCTGCCGATTATCCAGACTATACTTACAGGTGTTTATATCATTTTTGTACACCCCATTTATATCAAAAACTGTAGACTAAATACCAGAAACAACAATGGAGAGCAATAGCATCACAAACTACAGCCTCCAAAATGTAATCAATTATTATTATGTTATTATTGCAGAGTGTTGTATTAGACATAGTTGTAGCCTATCTCTAGAGGATGGATACCCGAGCCGGGCCGGGTTCGGACAGATAGTTAGAAATTATGTTCGCGTTCGGGTCGGGCTCGATCACATCAGCACGATAAGGCATTGAACATTTTAAATTTAAAGAAGCTTATTATGTAGGTGCGCGCTTGTGTTAACGTGCGCTTGTTGCCCCGTGTGCGCTGATGCGCTCATCTGTTGACATTTCCGAATGCCTTCCTACAGTTGCTTAATAAAAGCGGGCTTTCCACACAAATGTGTCATTAGTATGAGAAAAAAACGAGATTGTAACTAAGTCGGGCTCGGACATAAATATCTTAATGCCTGTCGGGCTCGGGCCAGGTTCGGTTACTGCTCTGTCGGACGCGGACCGGGCTCGGACAGAAAAATGCGGCCCGATCCTCACTCTAATATAGGTGTACCTAATAAACTGGCAACTGAGTGTCCTGGGCTTAAGCACATGTGATAATGAATATGTTTTCTTGCTAACAGAATCGTTCATTGTGCTGACATGACAGTGGAGTTCTTGGATTTGAGTAGCACTAAAACTGGTCCGAACTACTTACTCTTCCTCAGCTCAGACTGACTGGACATTTTGTCATTGACTGGTGTGCTGACTGGCATCATAATGAGGCCTTAGTCTTTATCCTGTGTGATTGCCTAAGTTGCCTCTGCATTACTTTTGACAGCACTCCAGGTATTGCACTACATTTGTCCCTGCAGGGTGCTTTCCTCCCGGGTTCCCGCATCATTTTTCATTCTTCTATCTAGCAAAGTGACGTACTGAATAGCAATCATGCTCCTGTTTACAGATCGCTGGCCAAGAAGATACGGATTGCCTTGGTTTCGTGTCTGGCTCATAACAAAGGGCATGAGTACTTCTGACGCACTTCAACTGATGCTGACAGCATATACTATTAAGATTCTTCTAACAATCTATTAGCTGACTTTATCAGCTCTCAGAAATTCTTCAGTACCCGTGGCAGAATGAACATCTCTTACCTCTGCTCATTATGTTTCTATTCTATCACTTCTTGTGTCTGTATCGCATTTGCATGTGTGTGTGCTTGTATCACCTTTTTTCCATCAAATTTGAGCGCATGTTGTCTTAATCGTTTTGTTCTCAAGCTCTAAATCTCTCATCTCATACTTCTGTTGTAAATCCTGAAAGAAACAGTCTTTCCAATTCGTAGCATCTGTCAATCCTGCTTTGTATTTTTCTATTTAATATGAATTGTCCTCGTTTTTTTTTTATAAAAAAAATAATAAAAAGATTATTTTCTAATAAAATAAGCTTTTCATCTATTTCTACAGCTTTAGGCTGTAAGTAATGTGCAACAAAGACAGTAAGAGAGCACAGCTTGCACGGCATACAAGAGATAGCATTTTACATGCATTGAGAAAAAAGCTGGAGAGTTGATGGTTTCAACCATGCAGTGAGGAAATATCTTTTGCTACTGTAATTGAACACTCTTTTAACAACGTTTGCACCCTTTAAAGTGTTTTTCAGCCAGGCCGACAACATCAGTGGAGTGAATTCTTCAACGATTGCAGTTTTCACAATTAACTTGTGTGTCCTAATGTTTACGGCATTTTAGATGGGAAATGCTTCAGACACATCTGTTGTGTTTAACTCCAGCATCTCCGAGGAGCAGGACATCCTCATGGGTTCACTCTACAGCGTCTTTTGTAAGTCCACAGAAAAAGCTAATCTCTACTGTGTTGATCTGTCGCTGACTCCATGCACGCACAAGTAGGGCTGGGTATCGTTCAAAAATGTTCGATACCAATACCGTGACTTTGATAACGGTTCCTGAACGATACCTCTTCTTTTCTTTCCGATACCAATTTTATAAAATTCATTTTAACAACAAGAAATTACAACATTACACACTACGGCACAACTCTTTATTTTTTTATTTTTACGCTCCTACTACGTGAGCCCTGTCTCTGTGCGTAACATAGAGTTTCCTGTATACCTCTACAACGTGTAACGCTAAACAGCCAATGACCAGCATTATTAGATCTTGGTACCGTAGAAGCATGCTGCATGCTTATTGGCTCACTGACGTTGATGACAGTCCCTCCAGAAAAACGTGATTATGCAATTGCATAATTCAATGCATAATCAGCCAAAGTCCGCCTATTTATGCAGGGGCCGCATTTTTTCAAATACGCCGCATTTTCGCCGCATAAATTGCCGATTTCCGCGAAAAATAGGCGGGGCTTGCATGATTTCATAATCTCCGCATTTTCGTGGCAAAAAAGTTACATATATCTTAGCAGAAAGTTGAAAAATCTTGCGTTTACTTCACACAAGAGCAGCCATTTTCCCCTGTTGCCATGGGAACGTTATGAAGTGACGTAATTACGCGACTTGAACATCATCGAAAAGCAGGGTGTTGGGGGACTCACTTTTTTTTCTCTTTTTCATCAAACCGCAATTTTTGCAAGTTCCCGCAATTTCATCGCATAATGCTGCGTTCCAGACACAGTTTTTAACGCGTAAGTTACGACTTCAAGTCACGACTCACGAGTTGGTAGCATTCCAGGCAAAGTCACCACAAACCCTTCTACCTAGCGGCTACATAACGTTGACGTTAGCTATCTAGTTACTTTACGTTGCCTATTTATGTCTATTTATTTCTCCTTATCACTGTTAATAAACGGCGTCTGTACAGCATCAACGAGGTCGCCATTGTTGTTTATGTGTGTGTGACGTCAAAAACTGTAACTGGGAGTACAACGATCTGGTACGAGTTCACGGGTAGTATGTTACGGGTTTGACTGCCGTTCCAGGGCACTTTCACTGGTAGAAGGTTGTGAAAACACGAGTTACGGGTTGCCTGGAACGCAGCATAAAATTGCATAAATATCCCGCATATTCCATCGCATTTTTTAAGAAAATGTGCTGCATAATCAAGGATTTTCGCCCGCAACAATCACAAAAAAACTCTGCATTTTTCTGGAAGGACTGTGATGAGATTTACTCCTTAGGTATTGAAACCTGGTATTGAATGACAAGGCATTTTTCGATACTCAATACTATAGAGGCAATTCAGTCGGTGCCTAAAAAGTCAAATTCCAATTTGGTAGACAGCCCTACGCATGACAAATCCCTACAGGTGCACAACTCTTTTTGTTTTACAGGTATACTGTCCCTCATGGGCAACTGCACTCTGCTGCTTGTTGCATATCACAAGCGGTCGACCCTGAAGCCAGCTGAGTTCTTCATCATCAATCTTTCCGTCAGTGACCTTGGGATGACGCTCTCTTTATTCCCACTGGCGATACCATCATCTTTGACACACAGGTATCTCACATCCCCCTCTTATCTTTATTTTATTTCTCCCATCTCCAGAAACATCCAATTCATTTCTCAGTTAACAATTAGTTGACTGTAAATGGCAACTGTTTCGATAACAAATTGATGATTTACGTCAGGGGTCTTCAATGTTTTTTAAGCCAAGACCTCTTAACTGAAAGAGAGACGGATCAAGGACCCCCTACTACATATATTGCATACAATTAAGTTGCATATTAAAATGGGCCTACAATAACGTTCGGGCAGCCTAAAGCCTAAAATACCTTTTTATAGAATACTAAGCTATTAAAATAATTGTTGGTATGATTTTATAAATCATGTTTTTACACAGTGATTCCTTAGGATTAACTGGATTTGTGGATATCTACCTCAGTGACTACCTTACCCATACGCCAGTAAGCCTATCATCAATTAGTTTTTTTCACAAATAGGCTGATTTATATTTGCTAATAATTTGTTGGATTCATGTTAAGACATTTACATTTTTGAAAAGACTTTCAAAAGTTGCAAAGAAACAAGTTAGACAGTGTGCGGGAGTTTCTTTGCAACTTTTGACTTACTTATCCCCCTGATTAACCTCAATTTTAAAGATTAAAGATTAAAGATCACAGACGACCTCTGCAATTATTGCTAATGACTAGAGGTCCCCAGGTAATTCTAGTCCCGTGCAAAATAGGGTAAATCACTATTTCCTAATATTGTATAGACCAAACAATAAATCGATTAATCAGGAAAATAATCAGCAGATTACCTGATAATGAAAATGATTGTTAGTTGCAGCCCTAGTCTCCATCACATTTCCCTTTGTTCCTTTTCCTTTCCTGTGGACACAGGTGGCTGTTTGGAGAAATCGTCTGTCAGATCTATGCAATGTGCGGAGTACTGTTTGGTCTATGCAGCTTGACCAACCTCACAGCCCTCTCCTTAGTGTGCTGCCTTAAAGTCTGCTTCCCCAGCCATGGTGAGGGGATAATAAACTAAACTGACGAGCATGATGTTGCCAACCATAACACATTTGATCACAAAGCTGAACAGCATGACGTTTAAGGAAAACAAATGACCACAAATAACTGCAAAGCATTTTTTTTGTATCTCCTGTCTGATCAGGTAACAAGTTCTCCTCGTCACACGCCCGCCTCCTGGTCGTCGGAGTGTGGTGTTACGCGTCTGTGTTTGCTGTAGGGCCCTTGGCACAGTGGGGACATTACGGCCCCGAACCTTATGGCACAGCCTGCTGCATTGACTGGCATGCACCCAACCACGAGCTTTCGGCTTTGTCTTACATTGTCTGCCTTTTCGTCTTTTGCTATGCACTGCCCTGCACCATCATCTTCCTCTCCTACACTTTCATTCTGCTGACAGTGCGAGGGTCACGCCAGGCCATCCAGCAGCATGTGTCACAACAGACCAAGACCACCAATGCACACGCTCTCATTGTCAAGGTCAGAGGATATGAGTGTGTCACCTCAGCATGACTGACTTCAGGTTTAACAGTTGACAGGATTTGAGCAGGATGTGAGACAGTAAATTATTTAGAGGTTATAAAAATGCTTTGCTGATTACTTGCTTTATCTTTGTAGAATCTTCCCATACGTAGCTATCTGTGTGTCTGTGCAATCATTAATAATGGGATGGAATAGATATTGGTTTACTTTTCCACTGGTATGAAACAAACAAAAAATTGTCTGCATGTGATGTTTTTGTCGTATGTGTATCTCTGTACGAGGGTCTGCATGTGTTTCTTCTCCCTAGCTGTCAGTAGCAGTATGTGTAGGCTTCCTGGGTGCCTGGACTCCATATGCTGCGGTGGCCATGTGGGCTGCTTTTGGAGACGCCACACGGGTTCCTGCTAATGCATTCGCACTCGCCGCCGTGTTGGCCAAGTCTTCCACTATCTACAACCCTATGGTCTACCTGCTGTGCAAGCCAAACTTCCGCGAGTGTCTCTACAGAGACACGTCTATGTTACGACAGAGGATCTACAGGGGAAGCCCCCGGTCCGAACCGAAAGAACGTTTCGGGTTGACCTCGCAGCGCAACACGGACATGAACATCTCCATGCGTTTCTCAAATGGACAGCAGGAGAGCTATGGGGCGTGTCTGCACTGCACTGAGACTGCAGCCCCCTGTCATTTGACCGCACCCCAAAGGACTGCCTGCGTCCTGACAGGTTCCAGCTACACAGAGGTGACAGTTAGCCAGCTCTCTACGAAACCACAGGCTGATTTTCTCTAGTGGTACAACCTCCTTCTTTCATGAAGCAAACAAGACCAGACATAAGCTCACAAAGACAAGAGAGAACACCAGGCATGGACAACAAAACAACAAAGGGCCTGCACAAGTTATAGTAAGAGTGTGTCGCCAAGACTTGATAGAATAGCAACATCACAGGCTTGCAGGGCAATGGCATCCTTCCTGAAAGTCACTCATGAATGGCCCTTTCATTGTGAAGTTCAAAATTCATTGTGAGATTCAAAATCAGCATTAACTTCATCACTGAAGATTTGCCACAGAAATGTATGCATGTAATGTTTCAATGTCTACATCTGTGTCCGCCTGTTTCCGGTCTCATTCTAATATGCAGTTATTAAACTGGGTTTTGCAGGAGCAGATCCAACTCTTGGTGGCTTCCAGGTTAATTAGGCAAATGTGTGACATTTCAAAGCAGCTCATCATCGTATGCATAATGTCAGGATAAGCCATGTTAAATATCTGGCAGGCGCAACAAAACACAAAAAGAGATATGTAAAATGAGGATGTAGAAAGAGATGAAGAAATTGTGTATGGTCCTTCCTGTGATAGCAAGACTAACTAACGTTAGTATGTTACCAATTAAGATCAAGCTCTGTTTTCTGTCTCAAGTGTTGCATGTTTGCTGACACCTGGGTGGGGAAGATGTTAAAGGGATACGCAACCCAAAATGACAGATGCCGTTTTCTGTAGCAGCCAATTCAAGCCTTCAAAGAGGTATTTGATGCCTGTCATTCTCCTACTGTAGACTGCAGGATGAAACAGGCAAAAATGACTTTGCACACTGTAAACCTTAAAACTCTAATTTGGACGCTGACAGAAAGGTCAATTTCACCTCATATGTAAGCATTCATTTTGACAGATATTATTCAGAATTTTAAATTAGTGACAACCACCCACCCTTTTTTCTTAGAGGATTCCTTAACTCTTGTTGTTGTGGGACACCTCTAATATCCTAATTGACGATTTAAATATTTTCTTAATTATGTTTTTGAATATCACACATTAACAGAGGTGCAAACACAGAAGTGTCTATCATCTCTAACGCATATTATGTATGCCTATTTACTGTAAAATAAATAAATGAATAAGCCATCAATTAAAATAAATCTCTTTTGATTTGAATCAATTAATAACCACGTCTGATCGTACACACATCACTTTGCTATATTTAATTCTACTGTCCCTGTACTGTGTTTAATGTCTTTATGTGAGCATATAAAGCGAAGCAAACTGTATGTGTTGATCAAAACCAATTCTTGTGCAGCTTAATTTACTAAAGAAATAAAAACATTGAATAATCGTTGTTGTCCGATTATTTTGGAGAAACAGGAACTTGTCGTTGTCTCACATAAAGCCAGGCCTCAGATTAGAGCTGGGCAATATATCCATATTATATCGATATCGTGATATGAGACTAGATATTGTCTTAGATTTTGGATATTGTAATATTGTAATATAGCATAAGTGTTGTCTTTTCCTGGTTTTAAAGGCTGCATTACAGTAAAGTGATGTCATTTTCTGAACTTACCAGACTGTTCTAACTGTTCTATTATTTGCCTTTACCCACTTAGTCATTATATCCACATTACTGATGATTATTTATCAAAAATCTCATTGTGTAATTATTTTGTGAAAGCACCAATAGTCAACACTACAATATCGTTGCGGTATCGATAGAGTTATTTGGTCAAAAATATCGTGATATTTGATATCGCCCAGCCCTACCTCAGATTGTTCAAAATCCTTTGATATGATCTTTTCAGACTGAGGGGAATGGTAAAAGAGGGTAAAAGGGTTATTAAAATGAGAAACTTTTGAAGGACATCTTTTATTTCCAACCATTTGTCTGTTCTAAAAATAAAACCTACGTGACTTGAGTTTTCCCTCATTTTAATTATCTGTGAGCGAAGTGTTGCTTTGGAGACATTAACACTAATTATTAATCCGAGGGCACACCGGGTTCAAATTCCCTACCAATCTAATTTTCTACAAAGGAGTGTATTAACATTATTGGCAGTACCTTGATGAGCTCTCTGTTTAAAATTCCTGGGTTGGTGTGCAACATTTCCAGATCTCCTCTCACTTTTGAGGCAAACGCTTTAGTGTTTCACAAGACACTGTGACTGAAGGATTAAGATAACACAACCAAATATGCATATGTATTGCAAATAATACCTACATTTTAGGAGAACGTGTCAATGTCAAGTGTCTAAAAAAAAGAAAAAAGAAAAAGAAAACAGTATGTTTCCTATTACTTAACTTTGAGTAATTAGCTTAAATAGCTGCAAAATTGTCCATCCATCCATTCATCCAATTATGTGTCTACATTAACAGAAAAATCTGTCTGGCAGCTACAGCCGTGTCATTCATTAAGAGTTAAAATCAATGCTAAACTTGGTAGATTGGACAAGAATAATCTGTGAAGGGACTC
The DNA here is from genome assembly GCF_010015445.1 of Perca fluviatilis. Taxonomy (NCBI): domain Eukaryota; kingdom Metazoa; phylum Chordata; class Actinopteri; order Perciformes; family Percidae; genus Perca; species Perca fluviatilis. The sequence continues at coordinate 12,365,036 of NC_053116.1, forward strand.
TCTTAGGGAGTTGAACATTTTAGTCACATCTTTGTTTGCTACTAGTACTAAGGCAGCATTTTTGGAGGAGTATTTTTGAGCACACTGACCAAAATCATGATGACAGCAAAGCTACAGCTGGGGGGTTGCCAACCCTATGAAGAGAATGTGCATTCAAAAGCAAATATAAGAAAGAGAGTTTAAATCTGAGATATACAAAACAGAAATGTGTATATCCAGGATTTTTCCTGCTTAGAGGAATTTTTGACGCATAGATTTTCGTCAAATAAGGTAACACAGACTCCTTTCAGATTGCCTTTCTGTACGCGGACCAATAATGCTTATGGGTAGGCACCCCCCAAAGGCCCTTTCTATCTGAGCCAGGAAAAACACTGATATCTATATAGTGTATTATCTGCTGAAGAGATCTACTTCTATCAGAGCTGACCTGAACTGGAATTAAAATGGAAATGAAAACTCCAATGCCAGCAGGGAGCCTGAGCAAATATGCATAAAGTATAGACTACTCAGATGCAAAGTCATTTTTTCCCTGTGTAAAATAAAATAGAGAGATCCTGAGCTTTTTATTTGCACTCAACATATAATATTGAAAAGGAAAAGGAATTTAAAGAAAAAATAACTGATATGGTGCACAGACAGACAGACAGACACACACACACACACACACACACACACACACACACACACACACACACACACACACTTCCAGGTGTGTTTTCCAGGTGATTTCCTTTGATTACTGTGACTTTTTATGTGTGAGACTCTTCATTTTGGACTATGTGAGCCTTTAAGAGAGATGGGCATTCCACAGTTACAGTAACACAATTATAAATATAATCCCATACACGTTTTTGCCATTACAGATGAAATGAGAAATTACCCAGCACACAAAATAAAAGCTTCAATTAAGAGTTGCTTCACAGACAATGACTGTGGAGTTTAAAGAGTGAAAGATCCAAAACATTGTACTGCACAACTTCATCCTTTATCTCACTCGCTCTCTTGAAATTCAGACCATGGCCTACCATACCAGCTGTTCTTGTGCAGCCACACTACCCGGGGCACCAGTTAACACAATTTTTTTTTTTTATCTCGGCATGTTAATAATTCTCGGCCAGACATCGCTGCCTCGGTGGTGACTTGAGGTCAACTTTTGTACTAAGTATGTTTGAGAGAAGGAGAGAGAGAAAGAAAGAGTGTTTAGGCTTCTTCATCCTACCTCTTGGCTGAGAAATCCACAGTCCCGTCTGACAGGTTCCATCTTGACATCAACACCCTCCTGCATTAATCAAAATGTAGCTGGTTATGACTGTGCACTGAAATAAATAATCAAACCTATAATTAACTAATCCGGGCTTAATTTACCAAACACCCATACTAGTGGTTTTTAGTATGCTGCATGTACTTGGGAGTTCCAATAATGTAGAGCTGAAACGATTAGACAACTGATCAACAGAAGAAGAAAAAAAATCAGTAACTAATCATAATAGTTACTGATGTATTAAGTCATTTTTACATTTCTTCATTTCAGCTCCTCAATTGTGAGGATTTTCTGATCTTTTGATTTTCTTTTTCACTGTTATATCATTGTAATTGTTTTGCAAGCCTTTTGTATTGGGTTTTATTTGATTGCCTTTTCTATAGTTCAATTACATAACAGTGTGATAAGAGGTGAAATTTAGATTCAAACTCATTGTGATAGCAATGCACAGGTCGTTTCTTCCTACTGTTGCTACAGGTCTGCATGTGTCAGTGTGTTCAGGTGGCCTTGCTGTATCCAATGCCGCCCTCTACTGCATTCAAATGAAAAAACATCAGGAACAACTATCAGCCAAACTACTAAATCGCCTAGGTATTTTTTATGTATAGGCTGATTTATGTTTGAATAAATCTACAATTATGCCGGTGTAGTGAACCACAGTGAGGTGTTGTGAACGCAACTCCGGTAGTCCAGCAAAACTCCTCCCTTAGCTCCTCCCTCTGCCCAGGTGCAGTATAAAAGCCCTCAGCTGGGTCAGTTTAGTGTTTTGCTGGTCCCTGGTGGCGGTTGTCTGCTGAAGATGGTGAGCAGGGTCCCCATTTTTAGTCTTTCCTGGTGATTTAAAGTTGTCCCCCCAACTAACATGTGCCTTTTTGTGTTTTAGGTTCACCTGTTGCTGTTCTGCTTTACTTTTTGTTCAGTTTGCCGTTTCTTTTCTTTAGTTTATTAAGTTTGTTTACTTTGAATATATTTCTGTTGTTTTGCTTGAGTATATGTTCTGAGATTGTTTAGTTACCAATGGGGTTGTTGGTTTTTGTTAATTTTTGATTGTTTCAGGAGTGCCTTTCTTTTGTCCCTTGCTTTTTTGGTGTGGCCTGGGTGTCCTCAGGTGGGTGGCTAGGCACAGTGTTGGAACCTCGCTCCTGTTGCATGCAAGTAGGCACTGGGACTCTTTTCGTGCATGTTTTGTTGTAGTGTTTGTACTGTTGCCTCCCAGACTAGGGAGACGGGGTATCCTTCCCAGTAGTCTGCCCACACTGAAGCCCCAGCCCACTGATTGGAGTTCATTATATGCATTTCATTGCATTTTTTTTAGTATTGTTATAGTTTTCTTCTTTTTTAGATCATTTTTGTTAATAAAAACATCTGTTCTGTTTTACCTACGGTCTCTGCCTTATCACTTTTGAACCTATGTCCTTATTAGAATTTGGTTTTCATATTCTGGGGTGAAAGTCCCCCAGGTGGTGTCTGTCCTAAGTTTCCTCCCCTTGGTTGTCTTTAGTTTCCCCTCCCAGTATTTATATATTTAAAATATTCCACTCCTCGCCACACCAGGATAATTGAAAACTTCTGCAGGTTGCAAGACTTTTAAAGTGACAGCCCAAATGTCACTGCTGCACCCTCAGACCTGTCCTTTCTCCACTATTCAGTAAACCAAAAATGGCATTAAATTATTTTTTTGGCACTGCCAAATATATTTGGAATGTTAAATTATGAAAAACTGTGTACATATTGCATGAACTACAAACCATATCCTGGCTTACCACTTTACATGCATGTATGATTGACTGCACACGTGTGAATTTAAACTTTCACAAATTATCAAATCTAGTGGTATTCACACAACATGGTGATCATTTTAGCAAATATTTATTCTTTTTGTATCTGGCAAAATATGAGAGCAGCTGTCAGAATTTAAGACCTAAGACAAAACCGTTTTAAAGATGGCGCTCCAATGTGGATTTGGCATACCATAATATTCTAATCCTAGAATAGTAGACCAATTTGGAGTGACACCAAAATGGGCTATATACTCCTAACACTGATGGCTCTGTTGTATTCAAGTGTCCCAGTGAGAGTAAGTGACAGTGAGCTAAAATGGAATTCAGACATTATTCATTTCATTATTTACGCCTGTGCTTTTCCTACGGTGATCGGTCAAAATGTTTTGAGTAAAAAATTGCTGAAGATCGAGAGCCTTGGAAATGACCAAATTAACTCACTTAATTATGCTGCTTCTAACAAACACCACTAATTTGACAATTACTTTTAAAAAATGTTATGGTTATGGTTAACGTTAGCTTAAAACAATGGAGTCACACTGACCTCTGTGTTTCTCTGAAGCAGTTTGAGCACATCTCGCTATGTGAATGTATAGCCTCTAGCTGAATTGTTTTTGTTACTGCATCTTACAGGACTGACTAAACTTTTAAATTACCAATTTTGGCAAGATGTTAACATTGTAAATTCGACATAAAGAGCTGAAAGCTGGACACCTGTTTTGGAAATCATGTCACAAATGGTCACAAGTTGCTAACGTTAGTTTACGGCTAGAGGTGACCGCAAATATGAGCAAACCGAGGGGAAGCAACGTCACCGGTAAGATTTCTTTGATAAATAGTTAATATGCTACAGAATTATTTATTTTTTTAAGTTTTATTTTTATTTTTTACTAACGTTGCTGTTTATATTTATTTTTTTATAGGTCACTGTAGGTCATTTATCGTGTGTCCTGATTAAGAATATCGAAGTTGTAGTAAGAATTTACACAATAAAGTTAAAAAAACACAGTCATCAATATCGATTATCTCACGTCACTTTCTGATGTGAATAGTAGTGCCTAGATAAAATCGTTTGGTCAACCCATAGACGGTATATAAGGGTCAACCGACACCAACCTTTTTATTTTATTTTTGGCGGAAGTCGCAGTTTATCCTCGCGGTGATGTGCACGCTCCAAATGTCAACCATAGACAGTATATAAGAAGTCAAACCGCGGCACTTTTCAAAGTTAAGGTAGGCAGATGCAATGTGTATACGTTAATAATTTAATTCGCAATTTAATCTTTCTACCTAAATAATTTACTATATTAAAAGATATTCAGCAAAATATGTTTAGCTAGCTATATCTAAAAAAACAAAACAAAAAAAAACAGTCGCAATTTAACGTTAGCCAGCTAGCGATAGTTAACGTTACTAGCAAACGCAGCTAGCTAGCTAACGTTAGCCAACTTTGACCCTAGAAGTTCAAGCTCATTTAGCAATAACACTTCACTGACTAAACGGCTAACTATTGTTCTACCAAGTCACTGTAACGGCAGCTAAATTAATATAGCCGCATTTATCAGACACGTGGGAAAGGTTTAGCTAATCATTGTTGTGTTTGTGACAGGTGACAGCTAGCTTTGGTGTTCCAACATGATGTTCTACACTCAACTCTTCACATCCAAGCGGGGGCCTCTAGCCAAAATCTGGCTAGCAGCGCACTGGGAAAGGAAACTCACAAAGGCCCACGTATTTGAATGTAATTTAGAAACAACAATCAAAGACATCATTTCCCCAAAGGTAAAACATGTCAAAACGCATGCCCCAAAACTCCCACATAATGTAATAACTTACACAGAAAGTATGAGTGCTGTCTAAGATGTATGTGTGATCTTGTAGATGAAAATTGGTTTGCGGACATCTGGTCATCTGCTCATTGGTGTGGTCAGGATCTACTCCAAGAAAGCGAAGTATCTCCTTGCAGACTGCAATGATGCCCTGGTTAAAATTAAAATGGCATTCAGGCCAGGTAACATCCTGTTTGTTTTGTTAGTGTAAATCCTTTAAATTGTAGAGACAAATAAAGGCAACACAGGGTTGTGGTTACACTGGGCTGGCTGAAATGTTAATTATGGCTGTGCAAAGGTAGGGAAGTGACAACTATGACCACCTGGATGCATTCATTAAAAGGGAAAAGACAACATCATCTAAAATGATCATACAGTTGAATCAACACCTCTAAAACAGTTTAAACAAAACTGAACATCATTCATAACCCTTTATGAAGGTAAGATTTATGGCAGGGCTGGTGTATTATACTGCATCAGTTTTAGCTAGATGTATCTAATAGGCATGGGCCAGTATGCGATTCTGACAGTATGATAACCTTCAGCAAAAATATCACGGTTTCACAGTATTACGGTATTGCAGTGACCGCTATAAATGTATTATTTTTTAAATGTCTGGTTAAAAAACAACTTTTTTCCCCCAATGAACAATGAATGTATTTTATTTTGAACCACTGCACACTAGCAGGGAGAGGGATTTCCAAACTGCACTTTCTGTCCTTGAAGACTCATAACAGTATGACAGAACATTTTAGTGGTTATGAAACCGTGACTTTTTCAAACCTCAGTATACCTTGGAAACCGGTAACCGGCCCATGTCTAGTATCTAATCACCTGGCAACTGATTGTAAAGACTGGTAAATACTTTCCCTAATGAAAACAACCACCAGAGGGTGACATAATAACTTAACTAACTTATTTTGGAAGGAAAGGAGTTCAATGCAAGAATGTTGTGTGTATGTTTTTTTCTTATGTACAGTATCACACAGACTAAACTGCAGCTAAAACATCTTTTTATACATACCCAACAAGTAGGTTAAGAAGCATCTCTAATTTCATTAGTTCAGCTGACAAGTACCTGTGTGTAAAATCGTTAAGACTACAAATTCAGATGTCAACTCGACATGACATTTTAGTACCTGTAAAAGCTCCAAAGAAATACCTCTTCGGTTAAATTATTTATTATTATTGGTTGCGGTTCTTAACTAATTTAGTTCTAAATGCAGTACATATTTGTATAATTTTCCCTGTTTTTCTCTCAACACACCAGGTCAGACAGATTTGCCCGTAGAGGGGCTCGAGGCAACACTAAAAGCAATTACCTTGATCGAAGATTTCACTGCCTTTGATGCCCAGCTACCAAAACCAAGGTACCATTTTCTCCTATTCTCCAATAAATCCTAACCTTACATTGATATACTGCAGGTTTCTTTGAGACATGTCACCCAAGACCAGAGGTGGGTAGAGTAGCCAAAAATTGTACTCAAGTAAAAGTACTGTTACTTCAGAATAACATGACTCAAGTAAAAGTAAAAAGTAGTCATCCAAATAATTACTTGAGTAAGAGTAAAAAAGTACTTGGTGAAAAAACTACTCAAGTACTGAGTAACTGTTGAGTAACGTCTGGTTTATTTTTAACACAAACATTCAATCAGACGGACAAAAATACAAAATAATCCTCTTTAGGCAAATTATAGCCTAGTTCATCCAATCAATAAAATACATTTTAATTAATTACAAAATAGCTTAGATTAAAATAATCCAGGTAAATTCAAATACTTCAAAAATAAAATCAATAAAATAATAATACATAAAAAATAAATAAGCACAAGTAACACAAATTTCCAAACCTTTATACTTTTTTTTTACCAGGTTCTGCAGGCAGAACTAGAACAAGGTAATGTAGCTGCTGTTTGGCACTTTTACTAAGGTAAACATGCTTTCATTATGAGGCCAGAGGCCTGGACTACGAAGCAAGATTTGGTTTTCTGGTAGGGAGCAGGTTATGTTGGAGATCAGAGATCAACCGGTGTAAAAGCACCGCATACTGACCAATCAATACTCGATTGATAACGGCGTCACCGTTCTTAGAAGATCAGGCGGAGCTCGGGGCGAGAGAGAGAGAGAGAGAGGTGCGCTCATACAAAAAACATTTAGAGACCGACAACCCCGTTAACATTCCCTGATGGGTATATTTATGAAATATATAGATTTTAATGGGAGGGAATTACATAGCGGCTATTTGTCGGCTTCTTGAGCCGTGTGTCACCAATGCGCACAGCGGTTTGAATTATGTTTTTTATATTTTTTATTTTCTCTCACGATCGCTTCCACTGCCAGGGTTGCAACTGAAATAATAGGCTAAAGCAACGGCAGTTTATGGAAAGCACAAGTGTAATTATGGTCAGATGTTGTGCCTGACTGATGGGGAAGTGATATTGATAATCGTTGTGATGTAGGCTAGCCTACGCATCTACAGCGTCGCCTATTTATTTATTTTTTTGCCAGCTGTCCTCCTGTTTTAGGAAGCAGCGACTGTATTGCGTTTTTGTCTGTAAAACCGTGTCTGTGTTCTTCATATTTATGTAGAATTATAGTTTGCTCTTCTTATGTAAAATATGTGGCTATTGGTCATGTTGTGCAAACATCGCCTCTTTTATGTAAACACGCGCCGCTAGATTGGGAAACCCTGGGTTGACTGAACTAGTTGTTAACCACCGTTATATATGTCAGTGGTCGTGACACAGTTGCGGGACCGCGGTTGTTAGGTTAGGTGAAGCCGGGTAACTGAAATAAATCCAGGACATGTTGATCTGGCCTCTGGGGTGTTCCTCCTCATCTGTGTCTGCATTGCCGATGGTTGATTCTGACATTGTCATTTTTGTTTTGCTGCGACTGTAAAGCTAACCCGTCCCGCCGATGAGATTGAGTATGGTCACGTGACGAGACTGCACAACTACGTTTGATTGGTGAAACACAGCCACGTGATAGAGCCTTTAGCGGAAGTCTCTCTCTCTGTCAAAATAAAACATTAAAATGAGGCGAACGCGGGGGATAAAAACAATGACACGTAGAATACCAAAGAGGTCAAAAGAAAAGTAACGACCTCATTGTAGCCTAATGTAGCGGAGTAAGAGTACAGTTTCTTCTTCACAAATCTACTCAAGTAAAAGTAAAAAGTATAGTGATTTAAAACTACTCCTGGAAGTATAATTTTTTCAAAAACTTACTCAAGTAAATGTAACGCAGTAAATGTAACTCGTTACTACCCACCTCTGCCCAAGACTTGGCACTTTAATAAGCACAGGTTCATTCACAGAAACTTTTTGTTCTTCTTAAATGACCATAATTGTTCACACTGTTCTCTTCATACTGGGACACCAGTAACATAGATGTCGTGGACCACTTTTCACTGAACCAGTGTCGATCAGAGGAAATCACTCTGAAGGAGGATTATGGAAATGGCTTTCTGAACATGGTAGATTTCGGTAAGAACCAGTTTGTTCCCATATTAGGGTACTTTCTGATTTGATGTGAGCTAATGCCATTTGCCTTGGTAGTATAGAGCATTTTGGTATATTCAGCGTACTTAAGTATTTGCTATGTAGCCAAAGCCTGATATATCCCATTTCTCTGTGCCATAGAGCTCCATTGTGGTCCAAAAACAATATAATATGTTTCTTCGTGATGATGAATTTAGGTACTTCTGCAATACTCAACTAGCACAGCAAATCCACAGCTGAAAATAGTCCCCAATGAATAAGTTATTTACCCTAGCTTTTTTAGAAAACAGTTTAGAAATGAAATTATATATGTGCAACCTTCTTTTAAAGATTTAGATATGCAGCAATGAATATGCTTGAGGCTGATTTCCACTGACGTGATAAGAAAGTTAGAAATAGATTGAGAGACAGACTAATGCATTGTTGGTTTTGATCTTTTCATGGGATTTGTTGACAATAACAAAAATATATGACATCAACCTTTTCCTTTTTAAAGCATGGTTTTCTGTGCAGAGCAGACAACTCATACTGACTGAATCCCCCCTTTGTGTGCTTTCATGGGTAGCAGATGAGTCCCAGAGCCACCATGGTGGGCTAATGGATATGACATTCCAGAGCCTGACTCAACATGGAGATGCTTTTGGGGATGAGGATAGAGGATTCGACCTACTCGGTAGGGATTGTGAATTGATCAGGATAAGTTTTGCCATATTTTTGTCGAACATAATGTACTGAAAAAACAATATTACAGTTTTTCACTGTTTTTTTACTGTTGTTAATAGTGGGCTTTAACCTTTCGCCAAACTAGACAAGTACTATGTCAGACTATAATGCATATAACAACAGTAAACCGTATTATGAAAATATCATTTTGACACAGAAGAGGCCAGAAGCAGACATTCTACCTGGCTTTTATGTCCTCTGAAGAACTAGTGTTCATGGGCTGTGTCTTTGAAGGGTCCAGCCTCTGAATTGGGACACAAAGAAAAAATAGCATCTGAGAAACCGTATGGCCTGACTGCTCATTTTATCATGATAACCAAATTAGAAAAAGGTGTCGCTTTGTAGCAAGAAAATCACACTTTTATTACAGATTACATTCAATTACTAAAATGATCTACTGTAAATCTTTGCCCTTGTTATGTCAATGTTGATTATTTTGCTGCTTTACAAAAATAAATAAAATAAGAATGATCGATTCTTTTAATTTTTACTAACCCTGTAGACTTTCTGACAAACCCCACTGATAATGTTGAGTCCACCGACTTCATCCCCGAAGAGCCTCAACATGAAAATCCAGAGATCTCTGCACTCAATCATCAACAAGGTGATAATTCATCATGATAAATATTATATAGTACAGATGTTATTTACATACTGTTTTTACTGTCCATTAACATTAATGAAAAGCATATCCATTTGAACTGCTGCCTAATAGTAGTTCAATAATTATTAGTGCTCTGCCTGTATTTTGTATTTAACTGGGTGGATGGTGTAGATGATGATTTTGTTTGATGGTACAGCCGCACCAGTGGATAGTTTTGTTCATAAAGACGTGCATTTAGACTTATTTTCAAACTCAAAGTAGACTCCAATATGTTTTCCAGATGCGGACAAAAAGATGATGGTGACCCCTACACAGAGTGAGACCACCCTGCTCGCTAATGAGGAGGAGGCCTTTGCCCTTGAACCTGTGACCATCACTCGTAGGCACAACCAAACAACTCTCAAACTGTGTTCCTTCAACTCATCCTTCCACAAATCTACTGTATTATGCAAAGCATTTATTGCTGGCATCCCTCCCCCTGAAAGCCTAACCAAACTCTTAAAACCGTTGACCTGGTGTCCATTCCGTGCCACACAACGAGGCTCTTGATGCAACAAAACAACTATTCCTAATGACTTTCCCCGGTTTCCTTTCAGCAAATTCAGAGAAAAAGAGGGGAAAGAGGAAACGCAGGTTGGTTGTGGACCAGTCTAAAGAGCTGACCAATGACTTCATCAGAGAGCAGCTTTCTGACTATTCAGATCTGGTTGCCCCATTGGACATGGCCCCACCAACCTTGCAGCTCATGCAGTGGAAGGAGAGCGGAAGTGCAGACAAACTCTTTACACAGCCGTGTACCACTGTAGCAACTCCACAGATAAAGGAGGTAAAATAATGACAAATCACTGTAATGTTTGTCTTTCATCTTAAAAACAATCTATCAATAGTGAAACATTCAATTGAAATTACTGCTGACAATTAAACCTTATTTTGCCCTTGCAGCTCTTTGCCAAGAGTATTTTCCAGGGGAAGTATTATGGTGCGTGTGAGGAGGTTGAGATGATGCGCCAGGATGGACAAGAAGGTAGGAACTTGCACAAGCAGTGACAGAACTATAATTTCTATAAACGATAATCTCACTATCTATAATGTACGGAGCCACTAAGGGGACATGAGCAAAAAAACAACTAAACTTTAGATTTGTTTTCATGTGCGCTGCTTTGAAACCCATTTTGCGCTGTTATGAACAGAGCCAGTGCCACTGTCAGCAGCACTGCAGCAAAGAACTCCGGTTAGAAAGGATGGCGGCTAAAGAGGAGTTTATATAGATGCCAAAAGGCTTCAATTTGTCCTAAGAGTCTAAGTGCCAAATATAATTAGGCCCTTTAGCAAAGTAGTTTCGGCGACGGAGCCGTCTCCTCACTCTGAGTTCAACGGGGACAATCTAAAATGCTAAACGTGAAAAAGCTTAATGTGGTTTAATGTACCTGAACAACGATCAATCATCACCAAATTTCTCTCTCATATTGCTCCTCATAACCACTGAAATTTGGTGATCACTGATCGTTGTTTAGGTACATTAAACCAGGTTAAGCTTTTTCACGTTAAGACTTATAAAGCCCATGAGAACCGTGCTCACACAAAACTTTCATGAAAGTTTTGTGTGAGCACGTGAAACTAAACTTTAGATATTTTTTTTTTTGCTCATGTCCTTGGGGCTCTGTACTAATGTATTGCTGGTGGAAAAAAATGCAATATCCCCCATAGTTGTATCCTCCAGGGTTTCCTGCAGCACCTTGCAGTTTAGGCGGCTGCATAAGCAAACTGTCGGCACGTCGGTACCACCAAGGACCAATTCACTTTAAATCAAACGGTGCCAAATTTCGGTACCCGAGAGCGCATAAGCGTGAGCTGACGTCTCTGCATCTTGACAGAGAGCGGAGCTCCGACTGCTGACACACACACACGCAGAGCTGTGGTGCCGACGGAGCGAAACAACGTCAACTTTGTTAAAGTCCCAGTGAGTCACGGCAGTGCCGGTAAAGTGGTTGCAAGTTTTTTCTTTTCAAAACTCCACGCAGACGGCGTATATAACAGCGAGGTGAAAGCTGTCACGGTATGGGTTAACGTTAGACTTCCTCTGTTACAGGCAGGCACCGCTGTGTTCACTATGCCCTATTGCCTGACTGACAGGCTGAGAGACAGGCCTCCCCCATCTGACAGCAAACCCCACCCTACCTCCTTAACTAACAAATTTTCTATGGGAAACCCTGTACATTATTGATAATTTATTATATTTTGTGCACTCTTTTGTACAGTATTTCAATTTGTTTTGGTCTTATTTTAATTTATTCATCTTGTATTACCTTTTTCTATTTTAGTCGGTGTGCTTTTCTTTGGCCTTAACTCTTTTTACTTGACTTAAAGAGCCTGCACAAGAATTCCTATGTGCCTGGACTGTTTGGTGTATGATCAAATGACAAAAAACAACAACATGAATTTTGTGTTCTCTGTTCTGCATCTCCTGTCATGCTATAGTTACATGTAATCTGCTTTATGTGTTGTATAGTTCAGAGGGACATAAGCGCCCTCACCACAGACAGCGTCAGTATCGTAGATTCATCAATAGATCCAGAAAGAACCCACAACACTGAGCTGACAGACCCTGATCACATAAATGACAATCAACGTGGGAATTACTCAGAGCTGGCACAAGTAAGCATTAGCATGCCGTGTGATGAGAAGGATTTAATTCTCATTTATGATACTTTTTCACCTTTTAATCTTCGATCTATAATCTGTGCTGTGTGTCTGTCAGGATGAAAACGAGTCGGAGTTCACCCATCCAGAACTTCCATCAGAAGACTCCATGTTTGTCCATCCGTCTTGCATACAGCAGGAGACTCAGTCAACTTCCCTCCACACTCAGGTGCCTGTGAACACACCAAGGTTATAATCGTTAACGAAAACAAACGAAATAACGAAAACTAGGTGGGAAAAAACTGAAATAAAAATAAAAACGAGGCATTACAAAAAAACGATAACTAACTAAAACTGTAATGTCTGTCTGCAAAACTAACTAAAATAAAATTATCGACTAAATGTCCTTAGTTTTCGTCTATGTCAATGTCTTTCATAGAGCAAATAATGTTATATCTTTCAGAGTTGACGTTTCTGACCATAGACCTGTTTTATACAGTCTACGCCGTAGACATATATAGTTTCTGACTGGGAACCCAGAAATTCCGACATTCCATGTCAAATTGAACACAACATAGTCCGTGCTCCTCGCCTGGCATCATGTCCATATGTGCACAATTTATTAAAGGGAAAAATCCCACAAATTTGAAAGTACATTTGAGAAGCGTGCACAAGGATGCTAAGCTAGCTTACCTTGACAAGGTAAAGGAGAACGCAAAGCCCCCTTTCCCTGAAACAGAAGCTAACCCCGGTACAGGGCGTGGATGTATGGCTACAGGGCCAGGCAGCATGACGGAGACAACCGCAGGACAGAGAACACCACAGGTTAGTAAATACGCAGGAACGCTAAAAGCGAGGACGAAGGACGCGTGGGTTAATATGTTGATTGATACTGGGAAGTCTACACAACTGTGTGACTCGATTGACTTCAAAAATTTCACCACTTTACTCGAACCAAAGTTCAAAACACCTGTAACAACAAAACATCATGTACAGTATGTCTTCTTTAGTCTGTTGGCTATTTAGGTTTTTTCCTGGCACACGTCACTTACACATTTTGCACTTACAGCGGCGTCTTGTGTAGGCTGTTTACATATTTGTGCTAATCAAATGTAGGCTACATTTTATGTAACTTACGGGTGTTATTGTTGAATACATTGTGAATAGCCTACATATTTCTAAAATGGTATGATGTTTTTGAGTTATTATTACACAATACTTTTTCTGACCTTTTTGAATCTTGCCCCTGTCAAATAACCCATATTACAAAAAAAGAAAACTGAAACTAAACTAAAACTAAGCATTTTCAAAAAATGTAAACTAAACTAGCAAACCCGCTTTAAAAACTAATTAAAACTAAACTGAATTTGAAAACAAAAAGTCAAAACGAAATAAAAACAAAAACTAATGAAAAATGCAAAACTATAATAACCTTGGAACACACACAGTTACAAATAGAACCAGGGCAGGGAATTAGACCCTGTCGGCCTCCAGATTTCACTGGCTTTATCATTGAAAGTGAACAAATAATGGATTGTTATCTGGGAAAAAAAATGGCTGGTACTGTAAACAAACTACAAATGTATTAGCGTTTGCCAGATGGTGTGTGTTAATTTCCCATGCTGCCTTGGAGATGTTCCTGGCATCCCTGACTGAAATATGGTCCTTTTCTAATCTGCAGTCTATGCTCGACAGCCAGGACTTTGAGGAGAGGAGGATCAGCAGGCGTACACAGAAGCTTCTGAACACACTAAAAGTAAGGACCTAAAAATAAATGTTCAGGTATTAGAATGACAGCTAAACCTACCGCATCTTACATTTTCTATATGTGTAAAGCCTGTATGTTGATGACACAGGGCTGTTGTTTCAATGTTAGGCAGTCTCTTTCCCCCAAGGCAGATACAAATCTATAGTCACAGTGGGCAGGGATTTAAAGGTGAGAAGGCTGGGGCAGGATTAGGGATGATGTTGGGAAATTAAATTGTGTGTGTGTGTCCGTGTGTGTCCGTGTGTGTCCGTGTGTGTCCGTGTGTGTCCGTGTGTCCCCCCGGCAGAGCCAGAGCAACAGTGTTACCACGTTTAGCCTGGAGGCACTCTGTGAAGGAAGCACTCGCTTGCAGGCTGCAACCACTTTCTTCTGTCTTCTGGTCCTGAAAAAACAAGAAGCCCTTCATCTGAGCCAGAGAGCACCCTATGAGGACATCCTTCTTACTCCTGGACCGAAGTTCTACAATTAGTAAAACAGAAAACAGTTTCTTTACAAAACAGAGATGCAGTTCTGGTTCTACTCGATCTGCCTCATGCACAAGTGTCACATGTTTGCGTTGCTATGTCAGGTTCCCAGGGTAAAATTGTATTTACTCAAATAGGTTTCTGGGCGGAATGGTAAAAACAGCTTGAAAGAAAGATCTAACTTTATATTATACTGTGTGTCACACACACATTAGTATACGTGTGTGTCTTAAGACTTGTAAATATTTTGTTTTGTTCTCTGCACTTTTCTTTAGTAAGAAATTGGGAAAGTATCAATGAATCACTCAACTTCTCTAAGACTCTTTGCCAGACTGTTTTTATTAGGCCTGTGGCATCCTACAGTATCTGACATACTAAAATATTTTAAATAATTGAGTATTTATTTTTTAGTGGTCAGTAACATATGGCATTAAAGTTATTCTTGGGATCTTTTAGGACTGAAATTTCCGGCATGTTCAGTTAGTGATTTACACCAGTTCCTCTTCTATTTATTATAACCAAGGGTTTTTAAGTATGTATGTAAGACCTGCTATGCACCAGGTGTCACTTGAACCCTTGTTGTGCAAAATGGACATTTCATTATAAGCAAATGTTGCAAAAAAGTATTGCTCTAAAGTACAGGTATTATTTATATCTATTTAACATTGTTCCCTGTTTCACTGCACATATACATGTTTTCTCGATTTGGATACATTTGTATAGCATTAACAAGTTTGAATTTGATGTTACTAAAGTTTGGGATATGAAAGTCAATTCATATATTCAATTCTTTTATTCTCGCGGTCAAAATATATTCAATATCCATATCCATAAAACAGAGTACTTACTTCTGTACAGCACTGAGCTGTACCCTTAGCAACAAATGGGATGACTGATGTTAAATTATACAGTATTAATAGACGCAAATTAAGTTTATATTTTTCAGCCTACAACTTCTCAGTTTGTATGTCATCCATTTTATTTTCTGCTCATTGCAGGCCTGACATCACACATTTGGGGGCAGCAAAATAATTTTCTTTTAGCACACATGATAGTAGGAGATGGCCATTAATAGAGACCATATACTTAGAAGACACAAGAATGGCTTTACAAAACTGGACTTCCCACTCGTTCTTGGGAGTTCATTATATAAAATGTCTTGAATTTACAGTTTAAACCACAGTTTTTGAAATTGGTAGTTATATGTTAATGAGTTCTCATCTTCGTCATTGTGGATTGTATTAAAATAAATGCATAAATGGATCTGGTGTTAATGTAGCCTATTTCTATTGGAAAGGAACGAACTTTGCTCTCTGTGGCTTGCATTAGTCAGTGGATGCTCCTCTGCCACATTCATCCATCATCTATCTGAGGTGTTGTACACGGTGTACCAGTCCAGCTGGATACTTATCACCCTGCCCTCCCGTCAGTGGTTCAAATGAATGGGCTTCCTAAACTACGCCTCCTCTGTCAGGCAATATTATCCCAGCGGTCAGCAGTCACTAATGTGCAGCGGAGTCCTGCCAAATCAAGCATTATTATCGCCGACCCCTACTGTCACTTTAAGAAGCACCGATGCAGCAGACGCAGTTGCCTCATTTCATCTCCGGGCTCCATGGCTGCAGGATGGACTCTCATCAGCAGCATCTTTTCTTCCTGTTGCCACCAGGGACTGTTCATCGACCATCAAGTCTGGCGAGAACCGAGGGTTTTCTACGATGCGCAACTTCCACCTGCCGAAATGGTAGTGTTTGATATATCCCTGTTAAAATAAGCTGTGTCGGTGTTTGGAGTGTGTGCAGCTTCCACCGGCTTTTGTTTTGAGATTCCGAGTTGTATCCCTGTTCAGTCGGCTAACCGATTTAGGACACAACTGGGACTGTTAGTCAGCTGTTTTTATCTGAAGCTGCGTTTTCTTTTATGGAAAGAAACTGCTGAAGTGTTAGATGTCCTGTTTAGGGATTTCTCTTTAGTCAGCTGGTTACGCAAACCAATGATGACACTTTTTTTTGGAGGGGTGGGGGGAGCTTTTTAAAAAACATCACAGCTGGCCTGCCTGCTTATCAAACACCGCTTAAAAAAAGGCAACATTAGAAAAAAAAACTTGCGATTTAATCCCATACTGAGTAGTCTATTCAGTGACACATCTCCGCACCTTCTGATGCGTATCCTGAAACATGATGGCATCATCAACCGACTATCTCATCTTCACGTCTAAATGCGGCTTTAAGTACAGTTTCATCCACCTACTGTATGATGCTCGCCTCCACAGTAAACACTCATACTCACACTTACGTAAGATGATTGCGTATTTCTCACCAATAACGTCGTTGCCACTTGTTGCGCAGACAGAAGAGAGGGAGGTGAGATTTCCTGTTTCGTTGTCCTAGAATTTAAATATAGGACAAACATTAATATGCGTCCGTTTCGCTTAGACTTCATTATTAGTAGATTATAAGTCTGTTGTGTCTGCTGCCACTACAAAGATGTACCAACAGCAGGTATATTTCAGCAGGTTCGCTATAGAGCTGCATTAGGACAGGGACTTTTTAAGAAAGATGAGAACATTTTGTCCCCCACCCCTTTTTTTTTTTTTGCTTTAAAATAGAAGTAAGCTTGTCCATAACTGGAGTGACAGAACTACCTGATAATGAGAGAAAAACATATTTTTCTACCATTGAGGTCACTGAGGTCATGTCCTCTGTGATTATTCTGTGAATGTTTGAGGGTTTTTAATAATCTAGACTACTTTACATTCTACAATTAAAAACGTACACATGGTGGATATTTTACAGGCTAATTTCAATATTTAGACTCAAATAGGACAGATTCCATGACAACTAAATATAAACAAATAAGGACTAAAGAGTTAGGGTTGGCTATCAATATCGGTGCCTATAGGATATCAATTTAACAATAGATATCAAACTACTCAATGCAGTGAAAACAAAGCATTACTTAAATAAAATAGAGACTACATTTGGAATACCGAAATATCTGATAAAAAAAAAAAAAAAGAGTAAATAAGCCTAAAAATGTGACCAGATATTACCAACTTTCACTACTTGGGTCTTGTCGGTCTGTACCCAGTTTTAGATACCCACTTTCGATACCCACCTGTAAATGTATTTTCCCCCTTGCAGGATCAATTAAAGTTTTTCTTCTTCTTCTGCTTCAAAAAGACAGTAATTTTCCACCATTTTATTGCTGGTTGAAACAGCATTTAGTCCTTCATGTTTGGGGAAATAAATTACTATATACAGTAATTGAACAATTAACCGAATCAATTAAATATGAAAGAATCTAATAATTAAACACGTTGTGGGGGGGGGCTTTGCTTGGACTCAGGACTTAAGTATTGCTAATATCCTTGCTACAACACTGCTAATATTTCTTTTTCTATTTCTGAGACTTCTGGAGTTATGGGATCTAGAACAAAACAGGTCTAAATCATATATGCGTACACCCCTGCCCTATTAACAAAAAAGGAGGCAGGAAATGGCCACACTCAGCGTTTTGACTACCAGCCACGAATTGTCAGATTTTCTCTGATGCCATTTGACAGCAGTTCATGTGAAGGTTTATCATGTTTATCTGCGGCTCTGCAGACAGGGAGGACACAGCTCAGAGAGAGACAGCTGCACTGACTGGGAACTCACTGTGCCTTCTTTGTGTCCGCACAGAAAGGCGGCTTTATTTGCTGCTGGCCTAGACTATTTTTTTTAATTAGGGTTGGGGTTAGACTATTGTCACTGACTTCCAGTAAAGAAGCACATAATGGCCACACGCAGTATCCCACAAGTTGAAGGAAAAAATACATTTTCCTTCAGTTTAGTTTGTTTTATGATTTAGATTATTATTATTAGCTGATTTGCCTCTAATGTGGTTTTGTAACGGCTCTTACGCTGCAGCTGTGAGGGCTCCTAGCGTCCCTATCTAGAGACAGCTGTGGAAAGATCGGAGGTCCCTTGCACATCAATGTCTCTCACTCCGAGTCGAAAGCCCTCCTCAGGTCAGCGCAGGTACCGTTACGTCCTTCTCACACACCTGTAGTTTCAGAATGATGCCAAAGATCGGACATTTTTGATTTTGGGACTTCTCACTGTATTGTAAATAAGTTTAATGTTATCTCTACCTTCAAGGCGCTCAGTGGGCACTGGTGGCGGCGGCAGCGTGCGATGTTCCCACAGTGATGCATCCAGTATCCACACCTATCCCGGTCGGGTTAGGGCAGCGGAGGGCAGCCCCACAGCCCGGACGCATCCTAGTACACCCAGGTTAAAATATTACTCATAAATATGTTAATATGCCTCCAGGGCCATGTCCAACAGCAGTTTGATTTACACAAGAACTTTAAAATACCTTTCCATACGCGTGTTGATTCAGGCGTCAGGCAAAGCACACAGCATGCAGTGACAACCATGGGATCAGGCCCCCGACCCCGGAGCAGTACCTTACCCCTCTGCAACAGAAGGAGGTGTGTATACGACATCTGCGAGCCAGACTGAGGGACAATGTGGAAAGACTACAACACAGGTGGGTTCTTTTTCTCCTTCGTTATCTTTTGAGGGGTGCTAGCTCAGAAAAAAAAACAAAACATGCTTTGCTTTGTTTCTGTAAAAGACAAAAACTCTATTTACTTATCTTTTTTTTTTTTTTTCCTTTATCAGAGACTGTGAAATAGATGAGTTGAGGAGCCAACTGTACAGGATGCAGGAAGACTGGATAGAGGAGGAATGTCACCGTGTGGAGGCCCAGTTAGCCCTGAAAGAGGCTCGCAAGGAGATCCAGCACCTTCAGGAGGTGGTTGAGACAGTGAGGTCCAACCTGAGTGTCCGCGAACAAGACCCCCATGACACGCACAAGCCATACTCAGGGTTGCAGGGAGCTCGGCCAGGGGGGAGGTCTCGCTCCTGTGGTTGTTCCCCAGCCAGCACTTTGAGTCGCAGCAGCACCACCCACACCCGACTGAGCAGCGAGGCTCTGCATTTGGAGCGCAGCTCGAACGCTCCCGAGTCAAGCAGAGAGTCTCGCCCGGCGGGACAAACCCACCTGCTCCTGGAGGCGGCCCTCCTATCAGAGCAGCTGCCCCCACAAACCCGCATCCGAGGCCCCCCAGCTGTGCCACGCTCTTCCACCTACGAAAGGCTGTGCAGTGGGGGAGCGGTGTTGCCGATCTCACACTCCTGCCACAGTCTCAGTAGCAGCTGCAAGTGCAGTGGCCACACCTACCCCCCCCACCATCACTTGTTCCTGCATTTACCTCAGGAGGAGGCCCCAGTAACAACTGCAACTGCAGCTGTCCCTGCTACCAAGCCCATCCCTACTCCTTCTCCTGCAGCGGAGAAGAAGCCAGAGGTGCGCTCCCAGGCCTGCAGCCCGACCATGACCTGGCTGTGTGAGGAAAGCGGTGTCCAAGAGCTGAGTATCATTTCTTTAGCCACAGCAGACATCACCCCTTCAGAACCCCATCGCTTTCCATCGTCTTTACCTGCTGCGTTCCCTCCTGAGCATTCCTACGGCGTAGAGCCACTACCACCCGACAGACCAGAGGAGGTAACAAAGATGCCAGGAGAGCCCCACAGCTGCCAACCCCACCCTATAGCTCCACTCCCAGAGAGGCAGGACGCTGTAGTAGTGGAGATAGAAGAGGACCATGAGGATGAAGCCGAAGGTACAAATGAAGATGGGTATTCCCCTCAGCTCTGCCACTGGAGCCGGTACTTCCTCGTAGATCTGTTGGCGTTGGCGATGCCAGTGGTGCCAACCATGGCGTGGCTGTGTCGAGGGGGGCCACGGGAAGTCATGCCGGTGTATCATATTGGCTCCCTGCTGAGAGGTTGCTGTGCTGTGGCTCTTCACTCGCTGCGCCGCCGGGGTGCAGGCAGAGGACGCAGGCCTATCAGCATGAATGGAACAACGCCGATCTAAGACTTTCTTGCTCTCTCTGACATAAAGATTACAACTCCCAACCTCTGCAGGCACAGCCACAGCAATGCTGACTTTATTACAGTTTGGCTATGCCGTGTGTTGGATATCTCTTATAAGATTTCTAGGTTTTACATAATGCCCTTGTGATTTTGTGGTCATGCCTTGCCTTAGAAAACAAAGGATTAGTTGTCCATTATTTCATTACTCAAATACACTTACTGCTACTGCCTGCAGATTAAGTGGTTGTCTCTTTATTGGAATTTGCATGTAACCCACAGTTTGGTTGGGTTCTCTTGCTTGAATTAAAATCCCCTACCAGGATTTAGATGATATCCTCTGGGCAAAGATATTCACTAAATGTTATGAAAAGAAGCAAAAGAGAATTGTCTCAAGTTAAATGTTCCTCTATTTTTATCATCACATTTTTAAAAGAAATTGGTTAAAAGGGAAAGGGAGAGTCACATTAATGAAATATGAAATGAAAATGTTCCGCAAAAATCAGAAAAATAAATTACAGTCAGTACGTCTGACTTGTTCTGAAGTAGTTCATAGATTTAAAGAGCACAGTGAGTGTAGGCAGCAAAGTTTTTTACACACATGAAAATATCGACTGTGGTTGAAAGCTGTTGGGACTTTTACCTTTTGAAAAGCATGTGCATTAAATCTAGTTCTCAGGTGCAGAACAGACAGGTTATTGATATTTTTGCCAATAAACAAAACGTGGGAGTTTAAAACTGTGCAGACTCTTTTTCTTCCTGTCGGGACATTTACCCTCAACATTATTTTCTTTGCTTGCTAAAATCTATTATGTATCAATGAACCTGAAAATAAAGAAAATCAAAAATAAAGCCTAGAGGCGGGTGTGTGAGCAGGGCATTCATATGCACATGAGTTCCACTGCTCCAGTCCTGAAATGCCTCATCTGGTCGTGTATCTACAGTTACATAATTCTATAAAGCTTATAGGAGATAAGAGCATACAGTAGATTGTGATCCACACAGCTGAATGAAGGACGCGATGAGCTGTTTTGTTTACGGACTTTATGAAGAAATAACTTTTTTGATACAGGGATATATTTTCTAATTTTAAATTATCTTTGTGCAGCTGCAAGTAAAGACACTTTGTGTCAGTGTAGGTTGTTTTCACAGCACTGTATTGCAGTTTATAATAATGTAGTGTATGTATCATAGTTGTGAATACTCACCTTACAAGTTGACTTTTTGTGTTTCAACCGAAATGGCTCGATTGTAAACTATGATGTGAAGTATGTGTGGTTACCGATGTCAGCCTTTTTATGCAAAAAAGCTTTCAGGGAACTTTCCAACGAGGTTTTGCTGGTTGTTTAATCAATGATTAAGCTTAAGGCAGAAGAATAGCTGTCAAATTCAAACTTCAATGGAAAATAAAAACTATAACGTATCTATGGTTGGAGCATGCCATATTGTTTGAACTTCTCACTATTTTAAATTTGTTAGACTTTGGTTCCAGTGCAACTACATTTCCTTCACGTTCTAAATTGCTCGATGTCACTTATCCTTCTCCATGTGAAACTAGACCTCCCATCACCTTGTACCGTACATGCAAAAGCAATGAAATGGCAATTAACTGTACTTAAATTCCACAAGAAACAGAATATTGCCAAATACCCTGGGTATTTCCTCTCTTCTTGGAAAATAAAATATGCTTCGAGCAGTTTGCCTTTATTAGTGTGTGTGTACTGTAGTGTGCTATAACACCATTCATTTGTAAATCAATGAAGCACACACACACACACACACACACACACACACACGATTTTGCAGGTTTTCACACTTACAAAGCATGTAGAAGTCTAATTTTTATCATAGGTTCTCCAACTGTGAGTGACGGAATCTAAAACAAAATTCCAGAAAAATCACATTGTATGATTTTTAAGGAATTAACTTGCATTTTATTGCATGACATAAGTATTTGATGCATCAGAAAAGCAGAACTTAATATTTGGTACAGAAACCTTTGTTTGCAATTACAGAGATCATACGTTTCCTGTAGTTCTGCAGCAGGGATTTTGGCCCACTCCTCCATACAGACCTCCAGATCCTTCAGGTTTCGGGGCAGTCGCTGGGCAATACAGACTTTCAGCTCCCTCCAAAGATTTTCTATTGGGTTCAGGTCTGGAGACTGGCTAGGCCACTCCAGGACCTTGAGATGCTTCTTACGGAGCCACTCCTTAGTTGCCCTGGCTGTGTGTTTCGGGTCGTTGTCATGCTGGAAGACCCAGTCACGACCCATCTTCAATGCTCTTACTGAGGGAAGGAGGTTGTTGGCTAAGATCTCGCGATACATGGCCCCATCCATCCTCCCCTCAATACGGTGCAGTCGTCCTGTCCCCTTTGCAGAAAAGCATCCCCAAAGAATGATGTTTCCACCTCCATGCTTCACGGTTGGGATGGGGTTTTTGGGGTTGTACTCATCCTTCTTCTTCCTCCAAACACGGCGAGTGGAGTTTAGACCAAAAAGCTCTTTTTTTGTCTCCTCAGACCACATGACCTTCTCCCATTCCTCCTCTGGATCATCCAGATGGTCATTGGCAAACTTCAGACGGGCCTGGACATGCGCTGGCTTGAGCACGGGGACCTTGCGTGCGTTGCAGGATTTTAATCCATGACGGCGTAGTGTGTTACTAATGGTTTTCTTTGAGACTGCGGTCCCAGCTCTCTTCAGGTCATTGACCAGGTCCTGCTGTGTAGTTCTAGGCTGATCCCTCACCTTCCTCATGATCATTGATGCCCCACGAGGTGAGATCTTGCATGGAGCCCCAGACCGAGGGAGATTAATCGTCATCTTAAACTTCTTCCATTTTCTAATAATTGCGCCAACAAGCTGCTTGCCTATTGTCCAGTAGCCCATCCCAGCCTTGTGCAGGTCTACAATTTTATCCCTGATGTCCTTACACAGCTCTCTGGTCTTGGCCATTGTGGAGAGGTTGGAGTCTGTTTGATTGAGTGTGTGGACAGGTGTCTTTTATACAGGTAACGAGTTCAAACAGATGCAGTTAATACAGGTAATAAGTGGAGAACAGGAGGGCTTCTTAAAGAAAAACTAACAGGTCTGTGAGAGCCGGAATTCTTACTGGTTGGTAGGTGATCAAATACTTATGTCATGCAATAAAATGCAAATTAATTATTTAAAAATCATACAATGTGACTTTCTGGATTTTTGTTTTAGATTCCATCTCTCACAGTTGAAGTGTACCTATGATAAAAATTACAGACCTCTACATGCTTTTTAAGTAGGAAAACCTGCTAAATCGGCACTGTATCAAATACTTGTTCTCCCCACTGTGTGTGTGTGTGTGTGTGTATATATATATATATATATATATATATATATATATATATATATATATATATACATACATATATATAGTAATACTAAGGTTAAACAGTGAGATACAATCACCCAAATGAAAGGAAAATAGCTGTTTGTGTTAAAATTACTCTTTTAATGTGTTTAGAGTAAGGAGCAGACCTTTTACAACATCCACAGCTTGTTACACACAACTCCTTCAAACAAAGATAATCACAAACCCCAAGATATGCCTACAAATCCTTGTGGGGGAGCTTACCATGCAAGTTTAGAAACATTTTAATCAAATATTTGTTTTTCCCCACAAAACCTTTTGCTTAGGCAAAAAAAAAAAAAACATTTTTCCCCAGATGTGTTACAAGCAGTCAACAAGACAAAAGATGTCCAGGCTTGAATGCTTCAGCAATAGTCATTTTACTCTTATAAATTAAAATTTGATGCTGCAGTATAGAGACCTGTAGGCTGTTCATGGCAATGATGTGCTTGATTCATGAATCCCTGGTTACAATGTATTCCATACTAATTTAACCCAATAACAAGTATCACAAAAGGTAATTCATAGAAATATCATTGTGTCAAACTATTGTTATTCAAGACATTTCATTACCCGCAATCAATACAATTGTAGTGTAAAGGCCACAGAGCCACAGGAATGAGATTCATTCAATACGTATGACACTTATCTAAAACCTGGTCGTGATGGTAGACACAAAATTTGAAATTTTTTAAGTCAAATAAAAAAACATCACCATAAAAATACATAGCAGAATATGACAAAATACATGGGATGGGATGGCCTATGACTTATTACTGTATGGATCCTAAAGTATAGTATGGAGGATAACGTTTTAAAGCAAGTGACAAAACATAATAATTTGTATCTAAATGGAAAGGAGAGGGAACTCGTGTAGATATACACATAGGTCCTATGCAGGGATCAAGAGCAGGAATCTTCTGTTAACATTTTCCCTCCATGTTCCCAAGATAGGAGTCAACCTGCAGTGAAAAGAAAATGTGTGTTAGGGATGTGGTTAAAAATGAGGGATAAGAGGAGATTACAGGGTATGGAGACTAAAGCTTGTTACGTGCATAACATTTAATCTGTGAACATCACTCTAAAGTACAAAGGCTGAATGTACAGGCACACTATTGGTAATATGTACCAATTATTTAAACAATTCTTACCCTGAAATTTTGAGTGGAATTAAACAAAGTGAGTGCACAAGTTTCAGGCTTCCAGACTGATCAGCTCCACATCGAAGGTGAGAGTGGCGTTTGGTGGGATGATCCCTGGGTGCCCTTTGCTGCCATAGGCAAAGTCTGGTGAGCAAATCAGGTTTGCCCGCTGACCTACACTCATCTGTGAACATGGAAGAGGTACATGAAGAGTTAATTTGCAAAAACAGATACAAGCCATTCCTAAAAAGGAATACACCAACACCAATTTGATTGATAGTCCCTCTTTGAGTGCACAATAAAAATAAATAAATAAAAAATCATGATGTATGTTATATATCAAAACAATCAACAGTTTGATTGGCATTACCTGAATTGGATATTTAAAAAAAATAAAAAATAAAAATGATTTAGGAAAATAAATAAAAACGGAGATATCAG
Organism: Perca fluviatilis; assembly: GCF_010015445.1. Taxonomy (NCBI): domain Eukaryota; kingdom Metazoa; phylum Chordata; class Actinopteri; order Perciformes; family Percidae; genus Perca; species Perca fluviatilis. The sequence goes on from NC_053116.1 coordinate 12,390,505, forward strand.
TTTTTGCAAATGATTTTGAATGTGCAAAATATTGTACAAGAAATGTGCAAAAGCTCACGTGGAGAATATGTGCAGTAGAGATATCTACATTGCTGTTGCCATTAAATTAAGTAGCCTACACACAGCAGTTACCATGTGTATATGAGTAACTGTATGATAAAGCGTATATGATGTTATAGATATATATAATGAGCTATTGGGAGTTAAAAACAAGCTCCTCACCTGGGCTACTCCTTCTTCCCAACCACGAATAACCTCCTGGTGTCCAATCTTGAATTTAAACGGCTTTCCTCGGGACCTCGAAGAATCAAACACTTTCCCATCTGCCAGTGTGCCTGATAAAAATCATATATAGCGATTATCACTGGATAATCAGCTCGGGTTGTTGGAAAGTCCCACTTTAGTCTCATAACGGTAATTGAGAGCCCAGAGCTAACGTTAGCCGACTAGCATCATAGGGCCAGGTTAGCTTACGTTAGGGGACTGACAGCAGCTGATGTACCGTTAGCTCGACTGGTGTTCCGTCCTTCTAGCTAAATGCTACGAATAATAACAAAATAAGTCCGTTGAAATCATTTTGTCAGCGAGAAAATGTCCTACTTTAGCACCACCTTAGCAAAAGTTAACCGAACAGACACAAAAAAGCAATTTGTTAAACGTGGTATTGGACGTTAGCTGCAATGCTAGCCAGCATAATCAGCAATATGCAACCGGTTAACATTAGTTAGTTGAAACAAATTGTTTCTACTTGGTCCCCCATTTTACGCAAACAACGGGCTTTCACGCCGCTAACAGCTCGCGTTAGCGGGCTGCATTTAACGTTTGTTAACGTTAGCTGTAAAATACACAGCGTCCATATATTTCAGCTCCATCAGTAGCCTCGGCTCTAGTCCAGCCTCCACACTCACCGACATAGTGCACCACGACGCGCTGCCCCTTCTTCGGAAATGTCCGTCCTGAAAATAAGAGAAAACGTGTGTAATAATGAATCGTACACTCTGTGAATATATTATTATTCCGCCGTTAAACAAGGTCGATTATTCCCACCATCGCCCGGAGTTATGGTCTCAATTTCTACTCCCATGTTGGCTCTTCGATTCCTTCCTCTTGACCACCCTACAACACGAGCGGAAGCAGGACGCAGGGGCGGCCTGTTGACGAACGAGCGGGTGGGCATCATGGATGTATAAAAAAAACCATGAGCATAGATGGGGGGGAAACGCACCAATTAAAAATCGAGCCATTATTATCTATCTATCTATCTATCTATCTATCTATCTATAGGCTACATATATGAATCCTATCCTATTTGGAAACTATACCTAAAAGCAGCATTGTATAAAGTGTGACATTTTAACAAAAATCTAACTAAAACAAATTTTCAACCTTGGAAAGGTCTTCATACCAACATATTTTTGTGTTTTAGGGGCTTCTGGGGATCACCACGAGAATTTGAACATCAAACACTGGGTCTGTAATGACTGGCCCACACGGTGCTTGAAGTAACTGTTGCACATTTCTATGACCTACAACTACATAGCTTAATCATTCCACCATGTTTTTGCACTTTCAGGAACAAGCTGTATCCAATCCAATGTAGAAAGTGTTTTCATGGAGGTTGTCTGAAGGTAGTGTGAGCATCTAATGTACTGCATCATGTCTGCTGTATGTATTGGGTATTATTTTGGGATACTATTTTTGAACAGTGTTGCTTCATGGTTGATGACAGCTAATAAAAAAGTAACTAGCCTACTGACAAAAGATGTTTATTCGAAACAGGTGCAGAAATGGCGCAGAGGAGTGTGAATTTAAAAATAGAACATTTACAAGCATAGTGTTAAAATTACAACTTTCAAGCATGTGTTCCAAACTTTGACTACAAGCTTCGGCTACTTACAATTAAGAAGCTAACTTCCAAAAAGTCACAAATCATAGGGACAGCAAAAGCCTCCTCTCTAAAATAAACATTTTAGACAACATTGTTGAAAAAACAAATACAAATCAAAAATCAAGCAGAACAATTGAAAGAGGAAGACTGTCAAGACATATGTGATGTATTTTACAAAAGCAGCCTCAAAATACTGAAGGGAGTATTCATGAAAATTATTGACAGGACCTTTTATGACAGCAAGAATACAGTCAAAATCAGTGTTTTCTTCACCATATTCACTTGAGTGTTAAAAATATGATCCTAAATCCGGTATTACACTGTATGTGACTATTTAAAGAAATAGTTCAACATTTTGGGAAATAATTTGCTTTCATATCGAGCATTAGATGAAAAGATTGATACCCCTGTCATGTCCGTACACTGAATATGAAGTTAGAGGAAGCAGGCAGTTAGCTTAGCTTAGCATCAATACTGGCAGCAGGAGGACACAGCTAGCCAACTGACTGCAGCTTCATATTTAGGCAAGAAAGTAAAGCATTTCTCCCAAGATGTCAAACTATCGCTTTAAGGTATCTGGCTATACCCATGACATTTTGGATCTCACATGTGACCTGCGAGGTAAAGGCCCAGGATCATTCTCAGAAAAAAATCCACCCGGTTTATCTTCTCCTGAGTGCTGTTGTGAGCTGATTCTCTGTTTATGACACTGAGGATTTACATTTGACTGGACGACTGATTTTGGCCTGCTGTATTCTCCAGAGGGGCTCTTTGCTACATTTGAACGGACAGATGCCTTGACTGAGCATGTTTTATCATGACTGTAACAACATGGCGAGGAAGTTGACTTGTACAATGTGTTGGTCTTTGTGTTAGAATGTGAAGTTGATGTCGCACCAGCATTGGACTGCTGCAGAACTGTTGGCTGCTCTGCGTTTTCTCTTGGGTCTGATGAGGATGATGTAGCTTCTTGGCTGGATGAAGAGTTAAAAGAAAAAAGAAGAAAAAAATACTATAATGTCATGGAATCAAAACTTGTATTTATGTTACTATGAATTTATTGACAGTAATCTGATAAATTATAGGTGCCGTTTTTGAAAATTGTGCAATGATAATATATGTAGTTATTATTATAAGGATGATGTGTTGCAAGGAGTTTTTTTTAGAGATATATGAATTTAAATGAGATCTATATTATTAATCATGAAAAAGTCAAAACAGTCTTATGCAAAATTACAAAAATAGCTTGTTACTTAATTAGACTGTTATTATTCTGCAGGCTATTTCAGATGTTTTCAGCTGCTTTAGGCATATTTTTAAACTTTGGACAGAGCAAAGCTTGAGAGTTTCTGATCTTTATGCTAAGTTAAGATAGCCAGCTGGCTGCAGCTTCAGTTAGCATGCAGATATGAGAGCGGTATTAATCCTCTCATCTAACTCTCAGCTAGAAAGTAAAAGAGCATATTACCCCAAATTACTACTATTTCTTTAATATCCCATTGACTTGTAGCACAGGAGCGATGCTAACATGTGCCAACAAAAGAATGATTCAAAGCTCTGGAAAATAGCTTCACAATAATGGGGCTGCTATTTGTTTGATAACGGATTGTTTTGGCCACTTGGGAACAGCAGCAACAAGTTGAACACTGACATATGCCTTTGCAACTTGTTGGAAAACAGTTGCTTATTTACATATTCAGCAATTATGGAGCAACATTATCTTTCATTTTTTTAAATTTTTAACCAATGAGCGATGTTTCAACTTTTAAAATGTTGTATTTGTGCTTTTTGTGGGACTGCAGATGAAAGATTAGCCTATAAAGGCTAACTCTGGTGCGATGCATCAAATGGTCACATTTATGTTTTAATTGCACTTTGTCCCTAACAAATAAAGTTGAAACTGAATTTAGACCAGGGGTCTTCAACGTTTTTTAAGCCAAGGACCTCTTAAACTCTTGACGGTGCAGGGACCCCCTACTACATATATTGCATAAAACTAAGTTGCATATTAAATTGGGCCTACAATAACTTGTGGGCGGCCTAAAGCCTTTATGCATACCTTTTTAGTGCATACACTCTTAAAAATACTGGGTTATTTTATTGACCCAACCACTGGGTTGAGGCTGTTTAACCCTGTATTATGTATATTTAACCCATATTGGGTTACTTTCAGTAACCCAGTAGTTGGGTTAATGGTTTTGGACTGTGCCTTGATCTGAATAACCCAACCAATGATCATTTTAACCCAGTGGTTGGGTTACATTCAAGTTTGGGATCCTCCTCCAACGGTCTTTTTCTTTTCTCCGAGGCGGGAGAACACTTTTGGAAACACTGAAGGTTTGTCATTTCTCATTTTTTAGAAAACTACCTCTGTCTTCAACAGAAACACGAGCTTGCTAGTTGTTAGTTATAATATATATAATAATAATCATTATTTCCATAACGGGACAGCCTGTAGAACTTTACTTTACTTTGCCAAAAGCAACCGTACTGCCCCTCTAACGGCTACCACTGATGCTAATTAAGCAAGCAGCTAGCAAGCTAGCAATGAGTTGCTTACTACAACATTGCTTCATTGCAGTCAAACAGCAGACTGTAGCTCCGGTTACTGGTTACTTACTTGATCTTGATTCATTGCCGGATAGGAGGAGCGTTTTAGCTCTGATAATCCAGTTAGCAACAGTGATTTCTAGCTAACTACGATTCATGCATGCTATAAGGCTAGCGCAAGTTCAAGTATGATAGCGCTAATGCTAGCTAGTAGGTTAATATTGTAGCATGATACCTAAGATTTAAATGGAGACTATTTCTAATTCTCTGAGGGAGTGACACATAAACAGTGCTTTTATAAACATTTGTGTGTGTGTCTGGGGCAAATCACGAGACAAATTCACTATGATATGAAGTATTATAACGTTTTAAAAAGATCGCTAATGCTAACCGCTAGCGCTAATTGCTGACTCATCCTGTAAGCTAGCTAGTAGCTAGTACAGAGCGAAGCATTGAAGTTACATTGCACGCATTCTGTTGACAAATTAATTTGTTATTCCAGTTTTTCTCTTTAAATGAGTAAATTAAATATTGTTCAATAAAATCAGTGACATTAATGAAGTGTATGCATTGTCTGTTATTATTAATAAATAATATATAGGAATATATAGGAATTTCATAGATGAAAGAATAACTAAATGAATGGGTCAAATATCAACTCAACAAGGGGGTCAATTTAACCCAATATTTGGGCTGGTGGGCCTGACCCAGTAATGAGTTGCATTAACCCAACATTGGTGTCAGAATGACCCAGGCTTTGGTTAGGCAAAGCAACCCCATATACTGGGTTAAAATTTCAACCCAGTTCAAAAAGTCAAAACAACCCAGCATGTGTTCTGTCCTATATTGAACCAGGTACTGGGTTGGGAATAACCCAATTTGGGTTATTTTCAGCCCAGTATTTTTTAGTGCATAGAATACTAAGCTATTAAAATAGTTTAATAATTGTATAATTATTGTTTTAATAAAACATACATGTGGCACAGTGAATCCTTAGGATTAACTGTATCTGTAGATCTTAATGACTACCTTACTTATGGGCCAGTAAGCCTATCATCAGTGGTTTTTTTTTCACACTTTCAAAAAATGAAAAATAATTTGGCGGCCCCCCTGCAGTAACTCTGAGGACCCCCTTGGAGTCCTGCACCCCCTGTTGAAGATCTCTGATTTAGAGTCGTGTTTTTGTCCACCTGATGAATGTAAGTCAGATATTTCTTTTCTTTAAGCTCTATTTTTGGACTGGACCAACCCCTGAGGGATCTGTCTCTTTCGTCCCTAAATGCTCCACTATGTTCATCAGCTAGTCTCTAACTGTGTCAGCCTGAAGTTATGTGCTGAGTAGGTAGTGTACAGTGGGGTTTCATAGTTTTTTGCTGAAAACAGCTGAATGCTAGAAAAGAAAATGATACAATGGGAGCAGTGAGAGAGAACCAAAACAGTGAAGCTGTGGGCTGGGCAGCTATTGAACTGAAACTCACTATGAAGCTACGTAAAGCCGAGAGGAACTGCAGATTCAGGTGATAACTGATCAAGGTATCTTTTTCAAATTTCCACATTGTTTTCACATTATCATTTGATCCGTTGCCATTAACATTTTAAATCCTTTTTAAAGAGGACATGTCAGGAACAATTTGTGAGAGGATAATTCACCCAAACAGCCACTTACTGTACTGTGGTCATGTGTTCCTGGAGCTGAAAACATTGCCTCTCATTGATCGGATAGGAGCGAAAAAAGACCATCCCTATCAGCAGAAGTGCGATGGGGACTGGTGAGAACAGCACAATCAGAGCCGTCACCACTTCGTCGCCCTGGTTACATGCACCCGGTCTGTAGCCCACAAACCTGCAGGCGAGGAGAAAACTAAATGTGACCGACCGACAGATGTACACACACATAACACATACAGTGAGTGAACAGAGGATTGACTCACTGTAATGTCATGGTTGAGATGCCAACAGACAGGCCTCCTGCCAGCTTACTGCAGAAGGCATAACAGGAGAAAAACAGGGGCTCCAGGTCTTTGCAGGAGGGATGTCTCGCGGCAAAGTCGTCCACCACATCTGGGAGCATAGACCTGTAGCAGATACAGAACAAGCGGACATATCTCATATTGAAGCCACATGTCAATTTAGATGAGGTGAAGTGACCAGTCAGCAAAACAGATCACTTGCCAGAATATGTATCACTGGCTAGGGTCGGGGGGAGAGGCGATGTGAATGATTCATGTGCAACACATTCAGTTCTGATCCTGATTAGATCTGACAGGCGGTCTTGGAAAGGTTTGAGAACTGTGTGTCCTCGCTGGGAGCTGACTCACCAGGGTAGCATGAATATGGTTGCCACGCTGAATCCCATCAGAACGCACATAATCATGAAGACTGGGAGGTTACTGGGAACACAGGCAATTATAATCACTGCTGGGATGAAGAGCTGAGAGAAAAATAAACATGCCTCACAGGTAAGAAGGAGAATGAAGGTGTGGAAAATTACTCTTATCATTCGGATCATTGTATTATTATATCTTACCGATAGCCCGAAGAGAACTGTGGCCTTTTTTCCTATTCTCAGAAGAACCGTTTGCCACAGAGGGACCGCTACTGAGGCAGACACCTGTGGAAATATTGAGATTGAAATGTTGCATTTATCAATAACTTGGTAGGCATTATGTGTGATTGTAGAGTTGCAGTTTACCAGTAAAACCAGTAGGAGGTGCTGGAACTGATCTCCCAGCCCAGCTGCATGGCTGCAGAAAAGTGCAAAATTACCCAAGGACATCTGAGATTAAAGAGATACGGGACAAAAAGTAAAAATGAATTATGCTTTGATAACCCTTAAATACATGCATGACTTTTAAAAGCACAAAACCAAATTTTAGAAAGCATACAAAGATGATTATACAAGGATTATTAGCTTATGAATCTATCTGCACTTCATCAGAGCTAAGGTTTGTAGGAATGCAACACAGCCACCATGAAAAGCTCAAACTGTACCTGAAATGCAAGTACACTAAAGACAAAGCCAAGCACCAGTCGTTGGTAGGGAATGTGACATATCAGCATCTTCAGAGAGGTCAGATAGGGCGGCCGCACTTTGTCATCAGAGCAGAGAGGGGCTGAAAATAAAAACAAAATGAAATGTTGAGGAAGGGGAAGGAAAAAACAGAAATAATATAGACACAATGCACACAGCTTGCTCTCATTTTCTTCATATTGTAATGGAACACAGTCGGTAGTTAAAAATTTACCACTGGCTCCTTCTGAATGACTCACCCCGCTGTTCCTTCACCCCCAGGAAGAGAACCAGGCTGCAGAGGAAAAACAAGGCCCCCATGATCAGAGCTGAGGTCAGGAAAGCCTTTTTCTAGGGGGAAAATAGACAAATAAAGCACAATATTATGCTGCCAACAAACACATCCTCAGAGGCATACAAACACACGTAAACACTCCTTCCTGCTTAACATGTGTATGCTGTTAATAGTTTTGGGATAACTTTGCCTTTAGATGTTGAGCCATTAACGTGACTCGGTTTCTATAACAAAATCAACTTACCAGTACTTGTTTTTTGTACAAATTAAACTAGTCTGCAACTAGTGTTGCCGTTCTCATAATCCCTTCAGTTTGGGAAACAGCAACGCACTTGGAGCTAGCAACACTGGAGCTACACACTGAAAATGGCAAGTTTTGAAGAAAATTTGAACAGTGCATCAAGGCAAGCCTGCTTGGTTCTTCTGGGGAATGATTGTAAAGATTTACAAAGAATATGTTTATGGCATTTCCTCTCTAACTGGGACTTTTGGGACTGATTGGTGGGAATTGCCGTGGACAAAGTACATACGGCGAAACACTGGTAGGAGAAAATTACGTTTAACCATGTGTCCAGCTCATTTAAATAGCTCATGTTACTGTATTGTGTTAACTTCATTTAATATTGTATGTGATGTTTTCTTTAGCAGGGTGCAAATGTTCCACCAAAACAAGTTCTTCCTGAGACCATTTTGCAGATACATCGCCGCTGCATCCGGAGCGTAGCACCGCCCAAGACGATTGTGATTGGTTTAAAGAAACAACAACAACCCAGAGCTTATTTTCTCTTATCCTAGAATGTACGGTGTAGAATGTATGGTGTAGTCTCGCATTGCAAAACCTAGATAGGCCTGGCAATGCAAGACTACAATTAAACAAACAACATAACGCAGTGTTTCCCACACAGACTAATCTTTGGCGGTGCGCCGCACAATCAACACCTGCCGCCGCACATTGTGTTTCGTTATACAATTATTTTTTGTTAACGCTATTTAAAACACACGCAGCATTCGTTCAGCTGCATTTCCTTTCCCTGCTCTCCTCCGTCTCTCTGTCACTGACATGTCTCTCTCACACACACACACACACACACACACACACACACACACACACACACACACACACACACACACACACACACACACACACACACACACACACACACACACACACACACACACACACACACACACACACACACACACACACACAGCCCCTCGATCATCCCCCCATGCACTCAGCGTGTCTCCATGAAAACACTGTCTATGGAGAAGAAGGCTGTTCGCGAAAGGTTGGTATCTCGTGAACATTTTTACACAATCACACATTAAAAAGTGCTATAATATATAAAATATTTTATATTCTGAATACAATGTTGTCAGTGTAATGTTGGAGTCCCGACCCGACTCTTAGCAAACAAGTAATTGCGCTTGCTTTAGAAAGTTAACTAGTTGCAAGTTTGCAGTAAAATGCAGTTGGGTTGTCAAAACACTATGTAGCAGCTGTGAATCAAATAAACTTATTATAAATAATGTTATGTCATTGTTTACTCTTACACTGAATGTTCATCTTCAATCCAGATGAGTACTGAAAAGTATTTTCCGCGACTGAAAAATGCACGTGTTGGGGATGAGGACCAGCCTGAACCGGAGGTATCAGTCTGAAACAGAGCTGAACAGTCCGACCAGTGTAATTAGTTATGTTATTAATTTGTTTACAATATTTTCAGGCTTCAACCAGTGCTGCTCAAGCAGAAAGAGATAGATTCGTTAGGCATTGAAGAAAGAGTAGGAGAGGAGGACAGCATCCAACAGCGTGTCCTCTGTCCCTGTTTTTGATACTTGATTGTTACAAAAATAAGTATTTATGTATAAGACCGGCATCTTGTTATCTAAATCTTGGCAAGAAAGTGAATAATTCCAATCTATTTCTTAGCCTGACATAATTCCCCTTTATTACTCTCCTAATGTTAATTTAAAATTAACCGGAATGTTTGGTTTTGCAAATACACTTAGGGTTATCTAACTCCATTAAATGTGATCTGTTCCTCCTCAACACTGAGAGAACACACACACACACACACACACACACACACACACACACACACACACACACACACACACACACACACACACACACACACACACACACACGAAAAAACACACACACACACGTTGGACTAAGAACAGTAAATTACAGGGTAACCAGATACCCCTGGGACTCTGTGAGTACAATGCCAAAGCAATGCTGCTGGGCTGCTTAAGAAATGTGAGTGTTATCTCAACCAGAGCGACCACTTTTCATTTCCACATTATATCTACCGTTTCCTGTAGTGGCACAGTTTGTGGTGAAGATGTGCTTTGAGCTGTTGTTTCATTAGCCTGGTCCAGATGTTGACAGGCCTCTTGTTTTTCTGTGTTGTACACAGCTACAACTTGACCCTGCATTACAGAAGCCAACAGCATGGCCATCATCTTCACACTCATTCCTGCCAAATAAGGACAGAGAAGGAGATAAGAAGAGCAGTATTCAGAGTCAGATCATTTACTTAAGTAAAAGAAGTAATACCACACTGAAAATACTCCACTACAAGTAAGTCTTGCATTCAATGCATTACATTCTAAGTAGGGAGTACTGGATGGGAAGGGTATGACAATTGTAATCTGTAGTGGAGTAAAAAGAACAATGTTTGCCTCTGGGATGTAGTGGAGTAGAAGTAGAAAGTTGCATAAAAGGTAAATACAAATACAGTACTTAAGTAAATGCACTCTTAAGGGAAGTCCTGGTCTAAATGTTGTTCAACCTGGGAAGAAGAGTCTGAGGTGATTGTGAGTATTTGTACTCTTACTGTAGGCCGTGGCAGAGTCTCTGTCTCTGGGATCTCCCCCCAGGAACATGTTGAGTGAGAGGTAAGGAACGTTGTAGCACTGTTAATGGAAGAAAGGGGGAAAGATGACACATAGCACAGGAGCAGTGTAAAACTCAGTAGCCATGGTGACACAGCTTGGAGCAAAATGGCAGCAGCAACAGACATGAGACCAGTAGGAATTTCTGTCACCATGGAGGCATGAGGAAGACGAACAGGGCAAAACACTGAGGCACAAGATGGTGGATAGATCATTAGGAAATGGGTAAAAGCGGTGTTGAAAGAAATACTCAAAACCTTTATTTAACAGAGTACCAATACAACAATGTGAAAAAATACTGCATTCCAAATGTACTTAAAGTATCAAAAGTAATACTCTATTTGTCACTAATAGTTACTGATGCATCAATGTGTAGGCAGAGTTTTACTGCTGTAGCTGCTCAATGTGGAGCTAGTTTGAACCACTTTATGTACATTAAGTCAGTTTAGCCCAGTGGTTCCCAACCTAGGGGTCGGGCCCCTCCAAAGGGTCACTTTATAAATCTGAAGGGTTGTGAGATGATTAATGAGGGAGAAAAAATGAAAAACAAAGTTGTGATTCACAAATATGTGCTCATTGTTTGGGCTTTTCTCTAATCTTGGAATTTTGTGTGAAATATTTGGGGCCTCGAAAACAGTTATTGAAATGAAATGATCTGAGAAGTTCAGAGGGGAAATCATCCCTTGGTGAAACTGCTAACATCTCTTTCACTTCTGAAATCTTTGGACAAGAGTCAAGTTATTTACAAGCCTTCTGCAATGTAAATTTGAAAAGAAACTAAAAACTGCAGCAGCTGTCAGATAAATGTAGTGAGTGTTTTCCTCGGGTCAAATTTGACCCGTTTTCAAAAAGCTTCTATATGTAAATGGACTGTTTATATATAGCGCTTTTCTAGTCTTAACGACTACTCAAAACACTTTAACATAGTACAGGAACCATTCACACACATTCATACACTGTGGCCAAGGCTGCCGTACAAGGGGCCACCTGCTCATCAGATAAACATTCACACACAACTCAGGGTTCAGTGTCTTGCCCAAGGACACTTTGGCACGGAAGGGCATGGGCAAGGGATCGAACCACCAACCTTCCAATTGGCAGGCAACCTCTCTACCACTTAGCCACAGCCGCCCCTATCAGAAAATATGGGTTTCTTTCAACCACCTTCTAAAAAAGAATAACATTGATTCACTACTTTCATTGAATTTGGGTGTTTTTTTTTTTTGTAATATTATATTTATTTACATTTTCCAAATTAAACAAGCAAACAAACAGGGCTCAGATGCAGCTATTGCCAGTTGTTACAGTCACACTTATTGTAGCGGTAGGAGGAAAGGTTGTTGATACAGGAACATAATTAGCTTACTGTATTTTAGCTTTTTCGAAGTGAGTTAGGAATGGGTTCCAAGAACGGCGTGTCCCTTTGACTGGTGCAGAGTTTTTCCATTTGTATTATGGATAGCATATTGGTGATCCATATCTGAAAGGAGGGAGGAGAGGGAGACTTCCATTCCCTCAATATCAGTCTCTTGGCAACTATCAGTCCCAGTACCAATGGTTGCCGCATTAGTTGGAATTGCCCTTGTTATTTGTGAGCAGCCGAAAAATAGCAAGTCCAGGCTCGGGCTGAAGGGGCCTCTGATATGCTTTGGAATACCAGTCAAATATTTTAGACCAAAAGTTTGTCAATGAGGAGCAGGACCAAAAAGCATGGGACAACGTGCCCTCTGACACCCTACATCTGTCACACAACGGGGAAACTGGCGGGATATATTCTATGTAATCTGACTTTGGAATAGTGTAAACGATGGACAATCTTAAATTGAATTAATTGATGTCTACTGTTTATAGAGCAGGAATGAATATTAGACAAACAGGTGTTCCACATGGATTCAGATAGCTCCACATTCAACTCTTCTTTCCAAGTATCCCTAGTTTTCACAGTGTGCGCAGCAATACAGTCATCAAATAACCGTACAATTCTCGAGATAAGACGCTTTGGAGAAAGGAGGGCTCTTACAAATATCATAAATTTCATGCTCCAGGGGTAGATTTTGAAAATCTTCAATTTTTGATTGAGTGTAATGCCTAACCTGCAAATACCGAAAGAAATGGGAACTAGAGAGATTATATTTTCTTTTCAGTTGGCTGAATGATGCAAATTTACCGTCAATGTACAAATTATTAAGTGAGACCAAGCCCTTCTTTCTCCAGTCATGGTACGATATGTCATGCCAGGGAGGCAGAAAACTATGGTTAAAGCATATAGGTGTTTGTACTGATGTATTTGGTAGTTTTAGAGAGCACCTAACCTGGTTTAAAATTTCTTACTGACTGTTTCACCACAAAGCATAAATTCTTATAGGACTCTGGCTTTTCAAACTTGGAGAATAACATAGCTGGCAATGAAGAGTTATTCACAGTGCTGGCCTCCATCTTAAGCCACAAGGGGGTTGCAAGCGTCTGATTATCCAAGGGTCCCTGTTGCCAGAACATCAATGCCCTAACAGTGGCAGCCCAGTAATAGTGTTTAAATACAGGCAGGTCCAACCCTCCCTCCAATCTAGACTTCTGCAAGTGTGCCTTTGAAATCCTGGCATTTTTGCCATTCCAAATATAGGACAAGATAATGGAGTCCAAGTCCTTAAAAAAAGCTGCGGTGAGATAAATGGGGAGATTTTGACACATGTATAAAAATTTGGGGAGGGAGATCATTTTAATTGAGTTTATGCGTCCGATCATTGATAAGGGAAGAATTTTCCAACATTCAATATTTTGTTTTAATTTTAAAATAAATTCTGCGAAATTTAATTTAAATATTAGTTTTGGATCCTTAGGTATAGTCAGACCAAGGTAGGTGAAATGATCATTAACTATTTTGAATGGGATACTTTGTAAAAAACCTGGTGAATAAATACTGGAAAGAGGCACAAATTCACTCTTTGACCAGTTGATCGTGTACCCTGATATTTTACCAAAAGACTCGATCAACTCAAGAAGAGGGGGAATTGATTTTTCAGCATTGTATAAATACAATATTACGTCGTCAGCATACAAGCTGATAAGCGTTTCCACCCCTCCGACCTGAAGCCCTTTCACCTGTGGGTGCTCTCTTATCGTTACAGCAAGAGGCTCCAGTGCAATAGCAAAGAGGGCCGGAGATAATGGACAGCCTTGCTGAACCGAGCGTTCAAAAAAAGGTGCTGACCGATCACCATTAGTCAGAACAGAACAACACGGTTCTACGTATATCAGTTTCACCCAAGAGATAAACGTCTCCCGAATCCGAACCCGCGAGTGACTCAAACATATAAGGCCACTTCGGCCTGATCAAAAGCTTTGTGTGCGTCAAGGGACAGAATAGAAGCTCCATTAATGCCACTAAAATCAGAGTAAATAGTATTGAGCAGCCGCCTGACATTAGAAAAGGAGTGTCTGCCAGGAATAAACCCTGTTTGGTCAGGATGGATGATAGAAGCCAGATATTTGTTCAATCTAGTAGCCAAGATTTTAGTTATTACTTTACGATCAAAATTTTGAAGCGCAATTGGCCTAAAACTTGCAGGATCGGTTTCGTCTCTGCCCTTTTTCAAAATTAGAGAAATGTTTGCTTCATAAAGGGTTTTTGGCAGTTTTCCATTATTTTTAGAGTTATGCATCATCCTGAGCATAAGTGGTGCAAGAATATCACAAAACCTCTTATAGAATTCTGCGCAGTAACCATCGGGCCCAGCAGCCTTGCCTGATGGAAATGACTTTATGGCATTAATGACTTCCTGTAGCGTAAAGTCTGAATCAAGGCATTTCGCAGCAGCATCACTCAATTTGGGCAATGATATGGAGTCAAAGAAATCATTCAGATTAGATTGTGAAACATTGTGTTTTGAGGAGTAAAGCTCAGAATAGAATTCACTAAAACGATGGTTTATGTCAGAAGGATTGGTTAGAAGAATGCCTGCTTTAGACTTAATACCATGAATTGCTCTTGAAGCCTGGGCACTTTTAAGCTGTTGCGCTAACAGTTTACCAGGTTTATCCCCAAGCTCAAAGTGTTTCTGCTTCAATTTCAAAAGTAAATTTTTGACTTGGTCGTTCATAATATCATTGTATTCATATAAAATCGCTCAATATCTCTTTATAGTGGTTCGTTGTTTTAGAGTTTTGGTAAGTTCTTTCCAAAATAGGAAGAGCGTTGTTAATTTCAAGTAGTCTGCATCGCTCTCTCCTTTTTAATGGCGAGGTGTAGGAGATTAATATCACAAAAGCAAACAATTTTAATGTTTTCCCATAGGGTCAAGTCAGACACTTCACCATTATCATTCAATTCTATAAAATCTTTCAATCTAGAGGTTGTATTCTTGACAAAGTTGTCATCGCTTAGAAGGTTCGGGGGGACGCGCAAAAATAAGTCTGTTTTGGGAGGAAATATTTAATGATATTGCCAAGGGGCTGTGGTCAGAGATCAGAATATTATGGTATTTTGAATCGGTGACTTGAGGAATAAGGTTAGAGCTAATCAAAAAGTAATCAATCCTACTGTAGGATCTGTGTACATGTGAATAGAATGAATATTCTTTGCTTGTAGGATGTTGAATCCTCCAAACGTCTACTAGATTCCTAGTTTTCAAAAGGTTTTTTAGAAGCTTTACAGATGCAATTTCAGGTGCTGATCGTGTAGATAATCTATCTAAGAAAGGATCCAGATAACAATTAAAATCCCCGGCTATTATTATGTTTGAGTCACTATCGTCTGGAAGCAGATCAAAAATCTTTCTGAAAAAATTGGGCTCGTCCGTATTCGGACCATATATATTAAGCAGGGTTAATGGAAACAAATTTATCGTACCAGAGACCAATAAATATCTACCAAGAGGGTCATTGTTAACAGAGGTTACCTGGAATGGGATTTTTTCGAACCAAAAACAATATTGCCACCACACGGCATGCGGGGTAAGCGAATGATTGATATATCTGAGATACCCAATTGCATTTCAACCTATGTTGCATAGCTGTTTTGATATGAGTCTCTTGCAAAAAAATTATATCCGCAGAAAGAGATTTCAGGTGTTTAAAAACTTTCCCCCTTTTGACTAGACTACCAAGCCCTTTCACGTTCCATGAAACCAGTTGTAAATCTTTGCCTCCTACATGCATTTTACCTTGTACTTGAGTCATTTTGAAAAAATGTGAAAAAATACAAATACTGTTGCAACACTGAGTACAACTGAGTAAAACATGTGCATCTGGAGCCAACAAAAAAGCAACAATACAATCCCACAACCACCCCACCTCCCTCAGTCCCGCGTCCCCCGAACATGACGCGTATCTTCCCCTCGTTCAAAACAGGAGCTGCTGGGCAAATAATAGGCCGACCGGGTAGCGCCCTCCACCACAACGTAATTATGAGTTTGAATACTGAAAGCTAGTAACACCCTTGAAAACAAAGTAAAATACGCCTGTAAAAAAAATTGTCCTGCGCCCTGGTGTATTAATAAATGTTATATGTCTTGGCAGTCACTTATTGACATGCAATTCAAAGAATGGGCAACTGTGCATTCAGCACAGAAAAGCGTATACACATCACCGTAAATGAAAAGTAAAAAATGACCATCACATTTTTTAACCATCTGCCGAAGCGCTACGTTCCTTTAGTGAACGAGCCGCCTCAGCAGCCGCTGGATCATTGAAGACATCCGGAGCATTCCTCTCCTCATCCCAGTAAACATGAAGCCTGGCCGGGTAGCGCAGGTGATGTTTAACTCCTCCGTCTCTCAGGGCTTTCATCACGTCTCGGAAGGCACGGCGCTGGCTCATCACTTCACTAGTATAATCAGGGAAGATCAGAACTTTGTTTCCCTTGTATTCCATTGATTGCGTCCTGCTGAGGCGTAGAATCAGCTCCTTCACCTGAAAATGATGAATGCGAGCCATGATGGTGCGCGGTTTGCCGCCTGCCGCTGATTTGGACTGCAGAGAGCGATGCGCACGATCAACTTTCACTGGATGTGGAAAGTGCTGGTCACCAAGCAGTTCAGGAATAAGTTTGGAAACAAAATCAGTTGGTTTTCCTTCTTCTGAATCTTCTTTTATACCAACAATCTTGATGTTGTGTCTGCGGGACCGTGCTTCTAAATCTAGTAGTTTGGCTTGAAGCTGGCCGGCACACTTTGTTAAATCTTCACATTTGGTTTCAAGCACTTCCACACGCTCTTCAAGTGCACTGGTCATTTGCTCTTGACTGACCATGCGGTTTTGCAGATCAGTTTGCACGGAGAGCACAGACTGAAACTTGGTATCAAAGGCATCAAAGCGTTCATCGAGCCTCCCCAGAATCGTCTCTGACATTTCCTTGCACATGTCCTTGCACATCTCGTACATGTAGGTTTTGTCTATGGACATAGTATCTGAAGCGGTAGCCGAAGGTTTAGCAGAGGGCTCGTTGGAGCGGCTATCGCTAGCATTAGCCCCGCTAGCATTAGCACTGCTGATGTATCCATCGATGGTCTTGGACTTCCCAGGAAGGTTTCTTTGCCGTGACATTTCCAGATTAGCGAAGTTCAGCGGATGGGATAGGCGAGCGAGCAGAAAAATATCAGCTCTTGGACAGTTGTATCGTGGTGTTCGGTGATTTTGCCTAAGTTGCGGTGGAGAGCACAAGCTAAACACGTCTACATGCTGCGCATGCGCACTAGCGCCCCCGAATTTGGGTGTTTTATTCAATTTGACAGCATTTTGAAGAAAAAAAAAAAATGATACAAGAACAGTGAAAAATGAGAATAAGTGTTGAACAATTTTAGTTTCAAATTTTGACCCAGAAAAACAAGAAGTTGCAGGTCGACGGGAAGACAACATAAGGGTTAAAAGTACAATATTTTCCTCTAAAAATGCATGCAGTGAAATGCAGAAGTGAAATAGAGTATAAAATGGAAGTATTCAAGGAAGGTACAAGTACTTAGTTTCTTTCCACCACATAACAGATGGGGTAAAGGAGCGTGAATTGCCTGCAACGCTGACTTACACTCATGAGGGTCTCGAACAGGCAGCCTGCTGTGAGAAACCACAGCACACTGAGACCCTGAGACGTTGGTCCTTGTGGCACGAACCACAGCAGCAGATAGAACAGGATACCAAATGGAGTGGAGAGAATCATCCTGCGGGATAAACATAGTTAGGATAGGATGCATCGTAGCTTAATTCAATATGAAGTGTGTTAAGCGTGCTGCTCCACCAACCAACCATGGAGTGAGTTTGCCGATGGGGGTCCAGTTACTGCAGCTCACCAGATATCCAACCAGAGGGTCGGTCACAGCATCCCAGGCCCGACTCACAAATAGAATCATGGAGACATAGGAGGCCTCCATCTGTGAAACGGCGAGATACTTTATTGTGAACGGTATAGTAAGAAACACAGATCATTTTTGTAAGCCCCTGTTTGTGAGAACAGCTTGAACTCGAAGAGCTTCCTCCCTCAAGCAGTCAGACTGTTGAACAAAACATGATGCAACTTTTTCACACTGAACAGAAATACACTCCTGCACTTTTTTTCTGCTGCTAAATTCTATATATTCTACCTTCACCTCACGTTGAACCTAACTTATAACAATCAGTGCTCTGTTACAAGTCTACTTATGCCCTGTCTTTTGTTGTCTGTTGTCTGTCCTGTCCCTTGTCTGTCTTAAAGGTCCCATGGCATGACAATTTCACTTTATGTGGTTTTTTAACATTAATATGCATTCCCCCAGCCTGCCTATGGTCCCCCAGTGGCTAAAAATGGCGATAGGTGTAAACCGAGCCCTGGGTATCCTGCTCTGCCTTTGAGAAAATGAAAGCTCAGATGGGCCGATCTGGAATCTTCTCCTTATGTCGCCATAAGGAGCAAGGTTACCTCCCCTTTCTCTGCTTTGCCCACCCAGAGAATTTGGCCCATCCATGAGAGAGAGAGAGAGACATCATGGCTTTCAAACGAGCAAAGTGGTAGTTGGTCAAGGCCCCATCCCCCCGCCCTCTCCTCCTCAATAGCTACAGACACAGAAATGGCACATACTAAGGAAAGCTCATTGTGGGACTGGCTCTAGTGGCTGTAATTCTGCACCAAGGCTAAATTTCTTGAAAGAGACTTCAGATACAGTATTAGGGGACCACTAAGGCCTATATAAAAGCATCCAAAAAGCACCATGTCATGGGGCCTTTAAACGCTTTACTTTAGTAGTAATTGCACTTTATATTTTAAAATTAATAATTAATAAAATTTTAAAATTTTAACCATTACTTATAGAGCCTTACACGGCCAAGCTCCCTCTTATATCCAGGATCTATTGCACGCACACACTTCTGGTCGCTCTCTGAGGTCTTCAAGTCAAGACCTTTTAACTGTTCCCAGAACACGTTTTAAAACAAGAGGTGATCATGCATTTTCTGTGGTGGCCCCAAGGCTCTGGAACTCTCTCCCTTTAGCCCTGAGAGCCTTGGACTCTGTTGAAACTTTTAGGAAACACCTAAAGACTCTTCTTTTTAGACAAGCATTTAGTTAGCAATATGGCTTTGGATTGTATTTTATTTGTTGTTGTTTCTTTTATTTGTTCCGACTGTAAAGCACTTTGTGACCATTCTTGTCTGTGAAAGGTGCTATATAAATAAATTTTACTTACTTACTTACTTACTTTATGTATAATCTATAATGTGCATCCACTAAATGTCATTTTTAAATATTTTAAATGCGTGACACCACTTGATCCATGGTGAAATGTTGTTTCATTTCACTATATACAGTGTATATGGTTGAAATGACAATAAAACCCACTTGACTTGACTTGACTGGACTCGTACCTGTACAACATCCAGAAGAAAAATCTGCAGGGAAACATTTATGGCTGCTGTGGTAATCTGATAGGGGACCTCACCCACAGCATAACACACCTTCCTGGCCAGAGGAATCCCCCCCGACCCCTGTGAAGAGCAGACAGGAAGGTGGAGGGAAATATTTCTGTTGTCTATTGAAAAATCAGTTCACATTTAGCTGATGTTTTTGCATAAACAGTTTTCCTCCATTGATTTGATGCCCTTCTGCCAGCTGTTCTGTTCACATACTTTTCACACAGCTATCACGATGAAAGCATGGGTTGCAGAATATTTAAAATTCAGATTTTAAATAAGATTTATTCAGCTCATAATACTCCCAACGAAGAGCAATCCATTTCTTTTGTTTCAGCTCATTTATGGAGCAAATATGAAGCAGTAAACAGACTAAATATTGATTTATTTCTATTTTCAGTTTTGTGTTTCTCCACTCAATGACTGCAGGTTTGAACTTATGATTTGATGTTGGATAAGAAGGTTGCTTTCCATTTTGACAGAGGAGTATTTTGTTTTTAAGACACCAGTATGTGATTTTGACAATTGTATGAAGAGTTTTGAGAGGACAAAACCTCTTGGAGTATGCATTATCTGTTTTTCAAATGGAAACAATGGAAAAATGTTAGTTTTTGTTTCGCTTACTCTCAAAATTGCACTTTTGTTTCCAGCAATGCATCAAAGCAATCCAGAAAAACAGTAATACTATTGCTGCTAGCATTGATAAAAAGAAAAAAAAAAATCTGTATTCCATATCTGAGAGAAATACATGATATAAGTTTAAATGAGATGTTACAAATGACTAAGCAAATAATATACTTTGAAAAGATGAATATTTCCCTGTTCTGATTTGAATATGAATGCAAAAGCAGGAAAAAGTATAAGACAAATGTTTAATTTGTAAAACTTACCATCTGCTGACCTTCGCTGCATGAGTCTCTCTCTGCAGTCTGCTTTAATAACTGACTCTTTAAAGTCTGTACTTGATTTGTAAAATTCTTAAGACAACTCATCATCGTCAGTCAGAATAATGCCACATGCAGACCGCCAGTTACAATCCTGCACTGCGTGTACTAGACCATAATAGCTCTCTCCACGCACACACAATGGGATTCAAGTCCCACTTGTTGGGCACTGAACTCTGGTTGGTTGAAAGGCGCTGTTTCCAGCCCACCTGCCCATAGTTACAGTAAGAATGAACTGGCTCAACAACAAAGATCATTATGTAGCCTTGACAAAATGTGATTTATTAGGGAGTCATTTTACTGTTTATGTTTAAACATTTTAAGAGAGTTTGGCTGCAGGCAGGTCCGTTTTAAATTCCAGATATGAACACTAAAGATAAGTTAAGATTAAAAGACTTCCTACTGGTTCTACATGCAGCTGTATGTAGATACACACATACCCCTCCTTGATGTCCATGAATGCAACAATTTCAAATATTTTTTGAAGTGCAAAAATTAAACAAAAAGCTATTTGAATTTTACGGTGTTAATATTTCTCTTCTGAGAATTGGGAAAAGGCCACAGGCTTATTGAACTGTCAGTAAGAAATCAGATATTCCTGCACTGGTAGTAAGGACTGCTCTGACCTCTTGTGGAACAGCACTGAAACTTTCCTCCATCAAATGAATACTGTCCATCCTGCTCTTCCTCTCCCTGACAATTTCATGATGAGAAAAATGAGGAAGAGTTTCAAAGCATTTTCACATTTATATGACCATGTAACATTCAGCTATAATTTCATAATAACAAATTAGAGTTTCACTTTGTGCTATTATCCCTCTGAGGAAAAATGTATTACGTGTCTAAAATAGAGCCCAACCGATATATCGGCGGGCTGATATTATCGGCCGATATTAGGCATTTTCCAAATTATCGGTATCGTCATTTATAATGGCCGATAAATGAATATTAAACAAACAAAAAAACACGGACGAAACACCCTTCAACCATGTTCTGAGTGTAGCATAGTTTGTCTACCAGAGGGCGCTCTACAACATCCCTGCTCGTGTTTAACCCTTTAAGTTTCATATCTTGAGTTTGTATTATTATACATTTTATTTATCAAAAGATAGATAGATAGATAGATAGATAGATACACATACACCGATATATCAGAATATCAGATTCTTAAATGACCAAATATTTGTATCGATATCAGCCTTAAAAATCCTTTATCGGTCGGGCTCTAGTCTAAAATAAATGACTGAGTACCAAACAAGATGCTTTCATCATTCAATCTTTAATGCGGTTGATTTGCGTGAACGTGAACAAAGATAACACTTTCACATCCCCATTATGAGACACACACACACACACAGTTTTCTGAAAAATCTAAATAACATTCATCAAATTTCCACAAAAAAAAAAAAAAAAGGAAAAGAAAATTAAAACAAGGGAATCAAATGGAAGTAAATTAGTTGGCAGACAAATTGCATCCATCACTATATTATCACAGTTGAATCATGGGATGGGTATGTGGGTTTAGCAATTTTGAAATATTGACATTTTAAATCTCATAGATCATTTAACACCATGCTATAAATTGGTACTTTTACTTGCATTGTCTTTGGCCTGACGGAGTCCATACAGCCATTTGATCACTCTTGCATTTCTCTCAATGACAGAAACGCCATAGGGAACTCGCTCTGCAGCATTGCCAGCATCTTCCTCCTCATCGTCTTCATCTTCTTTACCAGAGCCTGCACACTCGGACCCTGGAGCGCTCACGCTACGGAAACGGGCCATGGACACAATGTCAGAATTAGATCCAGTCAACTGGAGGTCTGCAGGGTCCAAACCACACAGGTTGAAGAAGCGCTCCAGCTCGGTCCCAGCTCGGGAGTATCGGTCACTCATATCTGATTTAGACCGGGTCAGAGAGGGGCGTTTCCTCGAGCTGGAGGAGGACAAACGGGTAATCGCTGGGGAGGGAGGAGGGAAAAGAGGGAGGTTGAGGAAAGGTGAAGCAGGGACGGGGGTTTCAGCTGGAGAGGAGGGAGGATTGTCAGGTTTGGACGGAGCGACAACAGGTTTCAGAGGAGAAGGACGTGGTGTCGTTCTGGTGTGGAAGGGACGCAGGTGTGAAGGAAGTGGAAACTGGGTGTGTACAGGTATGGGCTGAAGGGGCTGCCGGATGTACTGAGGTGGTCTGCAGGGCGTCCTCACAGGGCTGGGCTGAGGCATGACATCCACTCTGCGTACGTGTCCTGCAGCTGGAGACCCAAGAGAGCCAGGACTCTCGACCCTAGCGGGTCCAGAGGCTTTTAACCTCACTTTAGCCGGACTGGACCAGTCAGGACGAGGGGGCGGACACGGTTTCTCCTTTTTCTGTTGTGCTCCTGTTGATGTGGGGCAAAGAGGAGAGCCGTGTGAAGTGGCAGCACCACCCAGGGCTTTACTGTCACCTGAGTTGGCAGTCGCACCATCACCATCACAGCTGATCAGGTTACTCAGATGCTCCAAGTCGAGCTGGACTCCTTCCTGCTTTGGTTTCGTTTGGGTGGGCGTCTTCCTGGTGGGCCGCAGAGCAGCGCCAGGGTTTAGTAGAGGCTTACGCACCTCAGGAGGCCTGACTGGCTGCTGTTTAGAAAGAGCCCCTTGACTCTTGACATATTTAGCCTTGTCTGCTTCCAGCCTCTCCACCGCACTCTGCTTTGGTCTGCCTGCTGCCGTCTTGAATTGCAGGTAGAAGTCTGGCCCCACTGGCCCCTTGGGCCGCAAGCGTGGCGGTGTAGCAGCTACTGCAGTCATCGCTGGTTGCTTGCTCACTGTGTGTTGGAGAGTCTCCAAAGGCATTTCGTGAAACTAGTCGTACCTGTCCCTCTGCACTGTCTGTCCACAATTTTGTCTTCTCGCCTTAAAATAAATATCCCTGGTTCTGCAGAAATGGCAAAGAGAAGAAGACCGTACTTGTGCCTCTGTACAGCTGCCTCATGCTCCGCTCCATTCCATTTCTGAAGAGATGTAATCTTAACATCTCAGTTGAAATCTAGTTCCCTGACTTCCTGTGGAAAAGAGACACGTCAGTCAGGAGCTCAATAAAAGAACTCAAATGAACAGTCAATAAAACATGTGCCTTTGAAGACCGTCAAGGGTCTGTTTCAGACACTTTTAGTACTACAAAGACAGGACACAGCCAACTCCACAAAGACACCTTCAGCCATAAACAATCCCCTTTAAAAAAAAAAACTGCAGCCAATCACCCACTTGAAGCCTTCTCTATCTTACAAGTTCATTGGCTGCCATCACCGCTGGATATTAACAAATACATCTTAGTCATCCATCTCTCCGCAGACAAACACACAATAAAACTGACACTTCATTTTCAGTCAGCAGAAGCCCTGTAAAAAGAGTGGCAGAAGTGTGTGTGTGTGTGTGGTTGTGTGTGTGTGAGAGATGGGGAGGTGCATCAGGACAGCTGCCATCAAGCCTGGAGGCAATACAGAGCAGATCACACACACACACGCCAAAAGCTGCTATGGGAACAATGGCTCCCTATCTTTAAATAAAAGCAGCCCGTTGTCAGGGTTTGTAGCAGGCTTCTTCCTGAACTACAAGCCTCTGTAGGTTAAGTAAAGCCATAACAACGAGGTTCAACTTATCTCATCCCTCTTTGTGTACAGTGATAAGCCTCAAACTGCGATGAAGGTCGCAGTAATGACCATGGTCAATGCAGGCCCTTCTGTGTACACTTGAAATAGTCTGCATCTGCCAGTCACATTCTCTACATACTTACCATTCCAGTCTGAGCCAGGCCAGAGTCCTGCTGATTGAGCTGTGAACCTTACGGTACCGCCATTCTTAACCTGCCCTCAAGTCTACACATCTCCCCAGTTGACAAAAACTAACAACCAGCACCGTGATATATATCATTAAAAAAGGTAACGTTAGCCGGCCGGCATTACAAAGCAAAGAGGAATGCCTGGAGGGGAGTCAGACAAACACAAATAGAGCCACTAATTGAATGTTTCGGAGTCAAGTGCCAGCATGTCCTGCCATTGAGAGTACATGACAAACATGGCGCGAAGCAGGAAGCCAAATGACACACAAAGGGGGCAGGTAAACAACAGAAAGAATGTACTCAAGGCCTCCACCAGTCTTGCCCTGACAAGCTCAACTCTACTATAAAAGGTGTGGGTTAGTTGTTAAGACAGTTTTTTTTTTAAATATTTTGGCATGTCTACAGAAAACTCACCTTGACAGTGCCTGTTGTTCCCCTGAGTTTCTTGCTGTAGCCCAGCGAACACTGTGCTGTCCTGTTGAGAACACACACATTGTCCTGTGTTTGAAAGGAGTTAGCTGCTAAAGACAAACCTGTTTGACAACTAATGTGTGCTACTCCTGAGCCCGCCTCCTCCTGCTGATTGGTCCGACGGCTCTCCTGCAAGGATACTAACCTGATAAAAACGGACTTCTTTTGGTCACATGGCCCTGCCATTGTTAGGTGCTGCTAGCTAGACGATAAGGACTTGTCGCTGGTATCATAGTTCATCTGCATGCTGACAAGCAGCTCAAAGGTCTGTGTTGAGTGTGTGTAAAGTTTGGAATAAAGTGCAAAGCAAGCAAACAAACAATTTAGACAAATTTATTATCACCATAAAGTTGCCCGACACAATAAAAGAAACGGAAATTATAATCTCTTCCTTTTACCTAAAAAAATAAGAAAGAACAGCGACTTACACCAAATATATAAAAATAATTTGATTAAAGACATGAACATATACAAATTTTGAAGTATTTTGTTTAAACACACGCAGCAAATTTAACCTCCAAAATTTACTCAAATTCTCCTTTGTGTGATACTTTGATAATCATAAAACTGCCAAGGCTGGTCATACTCCATTCCATAAATTTGCCCATTAGTATTCATAACTAATATATTACAGCCATATACAAATTGCACATAAGAGCACAGAAAAAAGTAGTTACGGTAGAGTTAAAAATAACATATATTTAATATTCCTTTTACAAACCATAATGGAGGAATGAGCTGTCTGTTCCTGGTCATACGTGCTACTGCAAGTTTGCATATGTAAATGATGGCGATGTTAAGAAGCGGTAACATTACACTTCAGGGTCACGGACACAGGAGTGAGTCATCTCTATAGAATCCAAACATAAATGTTACCAACAATCACTCCACATTCATCACTAACCACATACTCACACTGTAACATCTCAAAAGGTCAACCAATGAGAAGTCAATATCGTAAAGTAAAAGGTAATGACTTTTCTGCGGTTTATTGTGCTTCCTTTGGAACAATGGCTGTGGTTCACCTTTCTGAAAAGTCTGCACGTGTGTTGGATCTACATTACCAACAGAAAAACAGCTTGAATACTAGAGTAATGAAGGGCCATTAGTTCTCTTCCATAATTTAGAAAGTAACATGCTGTGTTTTGATGTTAGGTGTTAGGAGATAGCACAGTTTTTATCTTTGTCCTTTGCACCAAGGCTGTGAGCTCTTCTCCGCCTTATGCTGCCTCTCAGTCCCCAGTCTCTCTGCACCTCCCTCTCCTCTTCTCCCTCTCTGTCTTTGCCCTCCTCAGGTTGCTGCTTTCGGAGCTGCGGGGGGAGAGGTATGGGCTGTCCCAGGAAGAAGCCCTCTTCCTCCGAGTCTGAGGATGAAGAGCACGTAGAGCAGTCTTCGTGTTTGTACTGGCTCAGCTTGAGGGTCAGTGAGGAGCCGTTGGCGG
This sequence comes from Perca fluviatilis, assembly GCF_010015445.1. Lineage (NCBI taxonomy): Eukaryota > Metazoa > Chordata > Actinopteri > Perciformes > Percidae > Perca > Perca fluviatilis. The sequence continues at coordinate 12,416,700 of NC_053116.1, forward strand.
AGCCCTGGCTATCCCTCTCTTTCTCCCCTCTCCAGTCCAGGGTGTCCAGCCGAGGCCGGTCGGGCTGCGAGCGTCGGGAGCGCCTCTCCGGGCCCGGGTGGAGAGCAGGGTCGGAGGGGATACGGCAATGGCCCCACCCTCGCCGCAGACTCCGCTGGTGATAGGAGGATCCATCTGGGTGGAAATAGAAATTGTGGCAAAAACAAAATGAACTTGACTTCCAGACAAACAAAATCCAGCACAAATTAGCGCATTAAAAAGTCACCAAAATGAAGTATTTGAACCTCATAATTAAATACAAAATGAGGGAAAAACTGCAAAAAGGTCCACTTAAAAAAAAGAAAAAAAGACACCCCCCCCCCACCCACTAGGCTGGCTAGGGGCCTGTTCCCAAATTGTATTTGACTTCATATTCAACTCTCTCAAAGCCTTTTCTTACCCAGCAGATCCATTTGAGGTGGGATGCCTTTCTGTAGATGCAACCTGCTTCCGAAACCTCCCTCCACCTCATCTTCCTCCTGCTGGTTCTCCACGCCCTCTCGCAGCTCCTCCTCATTCTCGTCTTCATCCTCGTCCTCATCGACGGAGTAGCTGCTGCTGATTGGTTCTCTGAAGCTGACCCGAGCTGTGCCACTGCGAGACAGCGGGGGTGGAGAATCAGCGGGTCTGTCCACTGGTTGGGGGAGGTTTGGTGGAGGTGAGTCTTGGGGCATTAAGTCACGGGACTTAACGGGCAGAGGAGGTGGCAGGACGGATGGGTTGTTGGGCAAGAGGGGAGGCGACTCAGGTGAAATGATGTGTGAGTTTTTCTGAGGAGGAAACACTGTGGAGAGAAAATCAGGGGGGGCACATTATCGTTAGACAGAGTCAGAGGACATTCTGTAATCATTTCATATTGATACCATGATTGTGTTAAGCATCACAGTGATTTCTGATACCTTGCATTACTTGATTCGTCCTTTCCACCCAGTTCCTACAGTCTTTAGCAGTAGAGGTTCCTCTTGAATTAAGACCAGTTAGTCCAGTATTTCCATTCCGCTCTCGCTGGAACTGGAGATCCCCGACAGGAGGTTTAATACCAGAGTCCCCTGGCAGTAAACTGTAATGTGGAAGGTCGCTGGGCCAAGATGGACCTAAGCCATTTCCTAGATGGATGTGGGGAAGAGGCGAGTACGAGCCTCTTGGATGAGGATGACCACTGGGTAAAGGAAGTCCGTTTTGAACCGGAGCAGTGCAGTGGACACCTGAGAGAAGCAGAGCAAACAAAGCGGTGACTACAAGTCTCTACAAGATACTTACAGGGTCATTTCTTGGTGGCGCGACCTACATAACATCTGAGTGTGACACCAATGTAGCATCATCATCACCTCTGTTTTCCACTGCAGTATGAATGCAGTCTTTTCCAAGAGTTATAGGAGGGTTGGTGCCCTCTTGTGGCTGCAGTGGAGAACCGCACTGCGGCTGCTGGGGTTTCTCTGCTGTGTCACAGCGTCTGTGCTGAGGTTTGCTCGGCAGCGCCGAGTCACACGAGTCGGAGTTATTGGGGTCCTCGCCCAGAGAACAGGCCCTGGAGCAGAAGATGAGCCCCCCTCGAGGGAGGAAAGGGCGCCCCAGCAGAGGCAGTTGACAGCGGGCGCAGCAGAAACACGACTCCACGGCGTGCCAGTGCTGACCCTCATATGTCATCTGGCCCTGATCGATACCTGCGAGGAAATTAGTTCATGATTACACGTCATTTGAAAACTCTCTGTTATCTTAGTGTGTGTATACAGTATGTATTCATATCAGCAGTACTGCCGTTTTGATTGGTTCAGCCCCATTTGAACTCATTGTACTATACCACACAACCACCACTTCATTCTAGTTAATTTAAATATTAATGAATGAGTATGAGTGACAGATCATATTTATCGTCACTTGACAAAAACATTTAAATTCAAGAATTTTATAGCTAGGATAAATAAAGCATTTATAACATCTGTGATATTTAATGCTAAACAGGGGGACTTAGTAAAGTGTTTCCAAAGGAATAGTGAAGAACATCTGCCTGATAATAACTGTTAGCCTATGTACCTATGTTTTCTCCACAGGTATCGCAGTACTCTGCGTACATGGACTCGTAGCAGGAGCAGCAGTATGGTCGACTCTCTCTCATGATGTAACGCTGACGCAAAAAAAAAAAATTAAAACGCTTAGCGCAGCAAAAAACAACAAAAAAAAAAAAAAAAAAAAAAAAAAAAACAACCCCCCACCAAAAAAAAAAAAAAAAAAAAAAAAAAAAAAAAAAAAAAAAAAAAAAAAAAAAAAAAAAAAAAAAAAAAAAAAAAAAAAAAAAAAAAAAAAAAAAAAAAAACAAAAAAAAAAAAAAAAAAAAAAAAAAAAAAAAACACCAAAACAACAAACAAAAAAAAAAAAAAAAAAAAAAAAAAAAAAAAAAAAAAAAAAAAAAAAAAAAAAAAAAAAAAAAAAAAAAAAAAAAAAAAAAAAAAAAAAAAAAAAAAAAAAAAAAAAAAAAAAAAAAAAAAAAAAAAAAAAAAATAAAAAAAAAAAAAAAAAAGAAAAAAAACAAAAAAAAAAAAAAAAAGTTTTTTTTTCTTTTTTTTTTTTTTTTTTTCTTTTTTTTTTTTTTTTAAAAAAAATAATTAAAAAAAAAAAAAAAAAAAAAAAAAAAAAAAAAAAAAAAATAAAAAACAATAGTGGTTTTTTTTTTTGTTAAAAAAAAAAAAAAAAAAAAATTAAAAATAAAAAGGAGATTTTGGGAAAAAAAAAAAAAAAAAAGGGGAAAAGAGGTTTTTGGGGGTTTAGGTCAGTCGTGGCAGATCCATTAGTCGACTATGTCAACTAATCTCTTAAGTCACACTGAGAAGCCATTCAAAACAAGAAGACACCGCCAGAAAAATCTGCAAATACTCTCTACTATGCACTGATCAGGCAAACGATAAAATCTAGCAATAGTAAAACACCTGGCAGATTCTCAGTTTCTTGCTTTCTGACTTCCACCACACTGCTTTTAGAGACCTGCTGCGAAACCCTGCTGTTGAGGAGTGTTTATGAGACAGGTTGGGGATCTCGGTGAGACAGTCACCTCATCGCAGGCCTGGCAGCGGGGCTTGAGCCTCTCAGCGTGGTGCCGGCCGCAGTAGATCTGTCCCTCCTGAAAGAAGTAGATCAGATCGACCAGGAGCTCACTGCAGGTGGAACACTGGAAACACTGAGGGTGCCAACAGCTGCTGTGTCCGGCCCGACTGGCAAACACCGCTATGTCTCCACCGCAGATCTGCCTGCCACACTGGAAAAATAGATTTGTTTGGGGTGGGGGTGTGGTGCAGAGGGAAGGAAGTTAGATCATAGATCCTTTAACAAATGGGGAACGTTGCCGTTTGCACAGCAATTTGCTTATACAGCCCTGTAATCATTAAATCCGTGTGGGCTGTGGCCCCTGAGCTATGCCTGCATCTACATGCACCTGAACCATCTCCAGTCCTATAAAAAGGTTCTTCTCCTGCATGGATCGGATGTGTTTTTATTTCACTTGGCATGCATTCATGTTTATATAAGGAGAGCTTTATACTGGCCTGTCTCATGAGGGAATCTGCTACGGGTTTTTTTGTTTGTTTTTTTAGATAAATTTTTTATTATTATTTTTGAACATACAGAACCGACAAACACAATTGAACAAGAACAACGACCCTCTCCCACCCCCCACCCTCTGCGGTCTCGAGGAAAACAAAAACAGACAAATAAGCAAAAACAGAGATCACACCTTGCCTAGTCCCTCTCCTCTAGTTCTTGTGGTGCTGAGGTCATTAGGTCTGATATTTGTGCTGCTGCACTTCTCCATAGGTCTATAGTAGATGATTTGGCTTTGTTAATCCTTGCTGTAGAGAGCTCAAGCATAGCTATGTCTAGAAAAAATGCGCCAACCACTGTTTTATACAAAGCGAGTGGGCTAACCAAATTTTCCTCTGTCTCCCAAGCAGGTGTAATTTAGAGTCGTTGTTAAGTAACAAGACAATCGGGTCAGTAGAAATTCGATATCCTATCACATCAGATATTATTGATGCTGTTTTATTCCAGAACTCATGCACCTGTTCACACTCCCAGACCATATGCAGGAAAGTTCCAGTTTGTTCAGGTATCTGCAACATTTTCTAAACATAAAATAAAAATGTTGCTCTACCTGTTGGCAAATGGCTCCCGTCATAGTTACTGGGAAGAGCCGGACGACGCCTCTGCCCAGGCTTTCTCTTTTCCTCTGCTGACTGAACAAACGCAACTCCTTCTTCTCCTCCTCGTTCAGAGAGTTACAGTACTGGGACTGCAGGAAACAAAAATATATTCTGGTTACCTCTTAGGTTATTTGAGATGAATAAAATCTGTGTTCTAGTCTTGTTGATCCTTTTACAACTATAATTTAGAACAAATGCATTATTTATATGCCTCCTGAGATGCATCGTCTCGTTTTGAATAGAATCCTGACTAATTCTAAAAGTGAGCATGAGAAGCAACTAGATTTTAAGTGATAAAAATTGCTAGCTTTGACTAATGCAAAACATGTTATGCATTTAATGTGTAACTGTAAATTATTTCAACCAAATGGAGACTTAAAACTGAATTATCTTTACCAGTTCCTGTAAATACTGAGGGAACAGAGAGGTAAAATGGAGTGTCTAAAAAACCCATTGAGGTATACAGCTTTTTACTGGCATTAAGAGCCTCATACAAGTCAAAAGGATGGGTGTGATGCAGACATTTCTAAATATACCCATAAACAACTGCAAATAACAATAAGGTAAAAGATGGGACATAGTAGTATATAATACACAATATCAGCCAAAAAAAATTTAAAATGTTTTTTTCCTGACATTAAAAGAAATATAAGAAATAACATATAAATATAAAGAATAACCTTTAAAAAAAAAAAAAAAGGATATTATATATATATATATATATATAACAGCATCTATGTTGTGATTTAGCACACTTGTTAGACTGAATGATTGTATGTATTTGAAATGCCACCACACTATTACAATACACCAGGAGGAAAGCCAATGTTGAGAAGCTCCAAAGTCAGGGTGACAGTGATGTTACCTCACTGTCGTGGGTTGGAAGCTGGTGCAGCAGTTGTTTGATTCGGTATCTTTCCCCTGGACTGTTCACATAAGGCACCCTGTCCTCTGGCAAGCAGCTGAAATACTGGTATACCTGTAGGAGACAAGTGTGTTCACATAAAGAGCATAAATGACAGAGTACAGAGAGCTATTTATTCGTTTATAGAGCAATTTATTCAATTACAGTCATAAATCAAACACACTGAATACTTTTTTCCCATAATACACCAGTTTGTGTATGTATGAACATGTCCAAGTGGAAGCGTGCATCATGGGTGCCTGCGTTGTCTCGACTCTGCGTCTGCTCTGCACCACGGTTGTTACCTGTTCGGGCTTGAGCCCAGGTGGGACCCATGCGTACTCCTCGGAGGCACAGCCCGAGTCGTCGTCGGAGATGGAGTGTCTCTGGAAGTCCGACACCAGCTTCGTCATCATCTTTTCCAGCTGGCCTGGCACCGAGCGCACGGCATGCTCCTCTCGCACACACTTGCAGTGTACACAGATCTTCCTGTGGAGACAAGGAAAAGCTTTAGGCTTCATCCCTGAGGACTTTTGTTTTGCTGATTTACAACACAAGCCAAAGCTGATCAAATGTCAAATATTCAAGAAGCTGGGTGCTCCTGGTGCTTCAGGTGCTAAGGTGCAAACCACAACGTTAACGCAAGACTTCATATTTCTATGAGTCCCTGTTTTCCAGTAGCAATTGACAATGCAGCAATACAAAGAAAATATACAAAACATTCAAAGTTCAGTTGATTTTTGAACCCTACATTTAAGCCAAAAGAAGAAAACTGACTCTTATTAAGCCAAGGTACTTGGGCCAGCTCCTAAAACAAAACCAAACTTCAAGTAACAACCCTCATATAATAACATTCATACCGGCACTCCCACAGTTTCTTTATAACCGCATTATTTATGAACACACTTTGCGTTGGAGACATCATGTCACAAACCAGCCCACACACATTCTTGAGGTTAACTCAACGGGACTCCCTGCAGCCAAATATTACTAATACAACAGTTGTCACACCGGTACAAAAAACCCCACAATCTCCAGATCATTAAAACTCAGGATTTCACAGTAAATTCAGAACTACAAATCGTCTAAATTGCGTAATGTCTATGTATAGTGTGCACTGCTAATGCATTTTACACAATTAGAAGAAATTCAACCTCATCACAGATGTTGTTGAGGATCTTACATCAGGACCAGCACATCCCAAACAAGCTACTACCAAACAAGTAGGAAATGAGGTCGCTGACATAAGCCTCGCTGTCAATCCCGTGGAAGTTAAGAGAGGGAGGTGAAGATGGGAGCAATAATCTCCCTCAGCCTCGTATTACACCCCATCTCGTCCTCTGACTCCTCCCTACATTCAGTCTGGAGGTGGGTGTGCCTGTTTGTGGGACCGGTGGAGTCAGAAGGAAAGCGCCCCGGGGTGACACAGAGATGTGGGTGTCACGTATGTTTGTGTGTGTGTGTGTGTGTGTGTGTGTGTGTGTGTGTGTGGATGCGACAATGTGGCCATATGCAGCATGTATCACATGTGTGCATCTCTGTTGTGATTGCATAACAGTCTGCCAGCTGGCACTTGTGGCTCAAGTTCACAAGGCACAAAGCTGCTTTATTCCAGCACCCAACCCCCACTCAACCAAAAAACTCACACACACACACACACACACACACACACTCACACACACACACACACACACACACACACACACACACACACACACACACACACACACACACACACACACACACACACACACACACACACAGCTTGTAAACTCCATGAGTGCTCCTCTTCTAATCAATGGTCTCATAAAAGGTCTTTGAAATGTTAGCAACAGCATGTCAGTGTGAATGTGCTCCACTCTCTCTGCTCAACACCAGTTCATTGTTAAGGAGTTGACAAAACAGAGAGAAGAAATGCTAATATGTGACCACTGTATCTTTCCAAGGCCCAGGGCAGCACATGCTTTTAATATGCAGCCGTCCTGGATTGGCAGTGGCACCTTAAATGACCATGGTCGCCCAGCAGGTAGAACCAATACAAATACTATAATACAGCCAGCTTAGGCTAAAGCCATGTTGGCATGAATCTGACCCCAGCTGCATGTATATGTGTATGTGTGTGTGGGTGTGTGCCTTTGTATGCGAGGGTTAGCAAACGGGGAGGGGGAGGAGTGTGATACACATGCCTATGTAAGTGGGTAGGAGGACACAGCCGGAGACCTGGCACGATGGGACAGATGGCAGATGCACCATGTCTCACCCCACCACCACCACCACCAGCCTCTACATGATGAAAGGATATAATCACCAGTGCAGTGGGTGCAAAGCCCCACATGCAACCTACACTAATTGAAAGATGACAAAGTAGCAATTTGAATGAATTTGGGGTATGAAAGTATGCAGGGGAGTCTCAAATCATGTCTCTATTGTGTGCAGGCTGCTCTCAATTATCCTGCCATTAGAGCCGAGTTTTACCAAAGACTGGTTTGGGCACGTGCCAAAACCTTTAAATATACTTCTAAAAGATTTTTTGTTTGTTTTTTGGCCTTTAATGGATAGGACAGCTGAAGATAGGAAAGGGGGGGAGAGAGAGAGGGAAGATGACATGCAGCAAAGGGCTGCGGGTCAGAATCGAATCCGGGCCACTGCGGTTAGGACTGAGCCTTAATACATGGGGGAAGGATGCTCAACCAGGTGAGCTACCAGGGCGCCCCTAAATATACTTGTACTACATATACAGCAGACAAAATGCTAAACCCACAAATAAGCAAATCAGCACACCCAAAGTATATACAAGTATAGTATGACACAGGGAATGCTTTTCTAAAAACATACCCATTTTATTTCTCTTTTGCTTAGCAAATTAATTAAATACTATACTTCTGTACAACTTCTGTGCATATTGAAACTGTGCTGCCTGGACAAATAAAACCCACAAAATACATGGGAACTGCACTTACCAGCCATGTGCGATATAAACCAGGAGACACAGCAGATGCTGCTTTGGACAGAAATCAACAATCTGCAAGCAGATTTGCTTTGCTGGCCCAAAACATTGTTACTGAGACTGCTGGTACAGCTGGTGCTGTTATTGTTGCTGATGGAAAAGTAAAAAATAAGTAAAATGAAACTAAATATTAACACTTTATGGAGCAGAAATAAACTCATTTTAATTAGTTGAACACAGAGATTAAGGCTTGTCCACCCGTCCCCTGCATCCCAAACTGACCTGAGTTTGTCCAGCATGATATTAGCCTGCACTTTCAAATGTGTGTATATATTATTATATTTAAATAAAATGGCATTTCCACAAATAGTGTACAACATGTAGTCTTTTTGTTAAGATACATTATAAGCAAAGCAGCCAACTGTGTACAGGCGAGTTGAAGAACAACATTAACTGCACATGATTTCATGTTCTGCATCCGAAGTCCATACGCATATGTGTACAAAACAACATAAAGTCAGGAAGAATCCTCTTCTAAAAACACACACACGCACGCACGCACGCACGCACGCACGCACGCACGCACGCACGCGCACGCACGCACACACACACACACACACACACACACACACACACACACACACACACACACACACACACACACACAATGTAATGACTGTTTGAGTGTCTAGTCCCTTTAGTCTTGTTAGACAGTAAACAGTAAAATATGGTTTCTTCATTACCTGCTGTAATCAAGACAAATAAGTCCAGGTTGGCCTGTTGACGCTGTCCCATCCAGGCTTGTGTTCTGTAAAGGTTCACATCCCATAGGCGCCTACTACTGTCAGCCTGTCTGTCTGTCTGTCTGTCAGTCAGTAAGAGCAGGATGTTCTATGGCAGCTCCTCTCCAAGTGCTCACTTCCCTGTCTGCTTGGCTCTTTTTAACCCCCGACTCCCACCCTCCTCCGTGATGACAGTGGGCGCAAACAAAAGGCACTGAACACAACCATACACTCCAGAAAATACAAACACAGTTCTCAAGGTACACACATGCTCACGTGCTTTTAAAAAACCAAAAGTACTTAAAAAGATATGAAAAAGCCCGACAATTTACTCACGCTGCCTTTGAAGATATGAAACGTCGGTGTCCAAGTGACAATCGCGAAGAGTAAACTCACGGTGTCTTTTCTCCTTAGACCAGACTGCCGCAACTGATTCATAACAGATGGACCATTGTTGCTTTGATGCAGTTATTAATCACAGAAATGAAAGTGGAGCAGATTTTGAGCCTATGAGCTGTGCTGTGCAGTATTTGTCATATTATGCGATCAAGATGGTGCATGCATGACAACAAAGTGTCTCTGGTGAAATACCGAGCAGACGGCATGACTTTAGTCTTCATGAAGTCACGACACACCAGCTCATCGGACATTGGTCAATCACGAAGGATGAATATCAGTAATGACATGTCTGCTAGAGAAGACCCAGCATACTTACATTCTTCATGTATTCTTTCTTTGATCTCTCATCTTTCATGCTTTCAACTATTTAACAACTTTGTCAATTGACAATTATTTTTATCTGCAACTGCAAAGATGCCAAACATTCTCTGGTTCCAGCTTTTAAAATGTGAAGATTTTCTGCTTTTCTTTGTCTTGTATGAGTGTAAATGAATATCTTTTCATTTTGGACTGCTGGTCAGATAAAACTAATCATTTGAATATGTCACCCTCTGCTCTAGGAAATTGTGATGGAAGATTTTTCACTGGCAAAGTGATTAATCAAGAAAATAATCGTCACATTTAATCAATAATAAAAATAATTGTTAGATGAGTTGCAGCCCTACCATAATGCAGTTTTAAGACAACAGTCAATTTAGAGCACAATTTTTGGTCTGTATATAATTACTAAAACTGGTGGGGAATCCAGGGTAGCAGCTATAAAATAATCCTCTGCTTTAAATGTCTGATAATCTATAAATCACTACAGGAGTGAAGCCCTCCTTAGATCTGATTTTAAGAAACAGATGGGCCTTGTCCTATAACTCCCTGCCACTAATTAGTGACTGAGTAATTGCTGCATGGCCACCTAGACTAATAGCAATGGCTACTCTGAACCCTTTTGAAGCGTGGCGGGGACCTGTGGGTCAGAAGTAACTCAATTCGCTTGCTGCTGGGCAGCGGATGCACCATCTGCCCCCCACCTCACTTTGAGCTCTGTCTGAGAAAGCTCAGGATGAAGATGGATCACTTCCCTCTCAGCGAGCATCAGCGGCTAAGCCTGTGGCCACTTGCATGATCTCCTCCGCCAGGGAAGGTGTGACTCTTAATTGGTAATTAAGGAAGATGCAATTAGCACGGGACTCTGGGGTCTCAAAAACTGACCCCCATAAATCTCAATCATTTAATCACGTTCATGTTCCCCGTTCTCCTGGATCAGCTGAGAGACCAGAAACGTCTAAACGAGACATGTCTCTTTGCCGTCTCACCCGAACGTCATTTCAGATCTGTCCTCCAGATGGACGCACGATGGAGAAACTTCCGTAACCCACAGCATTATGTTTTGTTACTACGAAGATACTGTAAACAGGCTGATGCATACACGGGCCAGACTTCCACCAGAGTGTGGCCGGAGGTAGAGAGCAGCACATGTGTTTAGGATTACATCCTAACTTCTACGCTTTTGTCTTGATCTGAATAGAGGGAACAGAACTGAAAAAGCTAAAAGATACAATTACAGTCTTTTGGTTACATGAAGTACGCATTCCTGCGCTTTTTGTTTTATTCTCTCCATCACAGAGCCACAGTTGGCTTCAGCCATGCAGTGCCCATCTGGGATTGTGAATGCAGCCTTCGTAACCAGAAAGAAACCTTTTTTCTTCTTCTTTTCAAGACACACACACACACACACACACACACACACACACACACACACACACACACACACACACACACACACACACACACACACACACACACACACACACACACACACATCTAGCTGTGGGTCAAACCTTGTGATTGTACTCTACAGCCTTAGAGTCTGCATTCAGTAAACACAATGTACTTGGAAAAATGAAATGTATAATGTGGATCATTCAGCTTCCTTCCAAACGATTGACTCTTTGCTTCTTTTACACTCATATAAATAATTCCTAATAAAGAAATAGTTATTTTATATATATATAAAACTAAATGAAATACAAATGTCATATTTGGAAAAGGAAAGCAGCAGTGAAATGGAAAGACATTGGTGGAGGCAGAGGGAGGTATGAAGTGGTCGAGAGGGTTTCTATCACAGCAGTGAGGCCTAATCTTATTAGCGTGATTGACAGGATTAGAGTAACCAAGAGACCCAACCAGCTGGATATTTACTAACGGACTAAAGGAGAGAGAGAAAAGAAAAGGGGGCTCAAATGAAAGCATGCAGAAACCCGCTGAACAGAATGAAATAAATGGTTGTTTGGGAGAGCCTTTGACAGTTAACAACTCCTGGACAAATAGCTGAAGAGGTGTGTAGGCTGACATTTCAAGTGGCTTGTGCCTATATTTAAAAAGCAGTAATTGCAAGAATTGAAAGTCCTGTTTGCTGCCGAGCCTCCTACAGTTACCAACAAAAAAAACAAACAGCATTGACATCCTACTAAACACTGGTCTTCCTGCTGAGTAGATGTCGACTTGTTGCGGATGAACGCATCGATCTGCGCTAACGAAAAAACATCTGTTGTATCTAGCAACACAATGCTTTTCACCCTAAAGGCCTCCTGATGAGCAAATACAACAACAACATATGAACAGGTCTTAAATTTAAATCTCTGGAGCTTAGACAAACAGCCCATGTTGCAGGATGAACAATTTGTAATCCCATGAAGATATCCACTAAATGCCAAACTGCTTCCATTGCAATTGTCAGGGCTTAATGGAACTCATGAGCTCCTGACTCTTCATATCCACAGGGTCAGTAAGGCTGATCGGCTCTGTGGATATCATGTGGAGCCCTGACTGGGTCATGTTTGTTGTCTTTTAATGTATATCTGCACTCAGCGTGTACACAGATCACAGATAAGCTGATTTCTGTTGGTAGCAATGCTGAAGTAATTCCTAAGACATATGCACGCACGCACACACACAGGCGTGCACACACACACACACACACAGCAGAAAATCTGAGTACATATATATATATATATAATAGCTGGTGTGTAAAATAATCAAAACTCAGTCAAAAGCAGTTTTTAAATAAGTTAACAATTCAAATTATTCTATGTATTATATGTTTCTGTGCACAAAAAGAGAGTGAAATTGTTTGGGTGTCATATGTTTTGAAGTTTAACAGCCTACAAAAACCTTCCTTTTAAGTAGCTAATTATCAGAAGTTGCGCAAGATCCAAAAAGCAACAGGAGAGAGTGCAACTCTACCAAAGGTGAATATAAAAGTAGGGGAAAAACATTTCCTGCTAAGCTAACAGGCAGCGCCAGCAATGTTTAAGACATACCTCCAGCCATGGACACGGAAGCCGGGGCACTGGTCTCCACAGTGCAGACAGGGCTGCCCTCTGTCCGGGTCCTCTTCCTCCTGCTGAAAACAAAACACAAACTCCCTTCAGCTCACATCATTTCCCGTGGAGAACCACCAGAACACAAGACAGATAAAGGTTAAAGCAACATAGTAAGCACATACAGTGTTTGCTAGACATGGCCGCAGAAATATCAACATCATATTGAGGGAGTGGGTGGGCAGTGTTTCCATTTAAGCCACAAGCCGAATGCACTTAGTCGCTTCAGCCTTTCGTTCAACAGTGTTTGGGGTGGAGTATGGGCTGTCTATAGATTCCCAAAGCATTACTTGATGACGTCAATTCATGAAATGCCTACATCATCATGTCATTGTGTGAGCTTGAACTGGCAGAGATATAAACCAGTAGAATGCCTGCTGCACACTGTGGTGATTGGCATGTGTAACATCTGTATCAAGTTGTTTTTGACACAGCTTGTGACTGCGCTTGGTGACAGTGAGTCTGAATACACCTCTGTGTTCAAAATGTGTTTTCATGCTTATAGTACACCGTAGATAACATGGTTTTCTTACAGCTGAATGTAAAGTTATCTCTACTGGATTCATTAGTCAGTACAATAAGGAATGAGGACTAAATCTTGTAGTGGGTACTAAGCCTGCTAGCTGCTTACAGACGCAACCAACAGTAAGTGATATCCAGAATTTAGCCCCTAGGTAAACCCGTTTGCTTCAGACCAGTCCTCAAACGTAGCTGCAGTTCAACTGTGAGTTTAAGGAATTTCACTGTTTTATAACTGATGGGATATACAGAATAATGAGCGTAACATCTCAAAAATGCCTTTTTACAAAAGTGCTGAGCCAGTGCATCTGACTCAGCCAAACACTAAACCACCTACCTCATTTCTCACTTGTGATCCAATTGTGTGTGCATGTGTGTGTGAGTGTGAGTGTGTGTGAATGTGTTTGTATGTGTTTGCAGACTATAGCCTGCAGACACATGCCTCTTTTTAGAGATGAGAGGAAGGAAGCAGACACAGGATGAGAGCTGCACCCTTTCCCTCTCCATGTAGTCACTTTGTCTCCACTTTCTTTTTCTGTGATGCCTTCATTCTACGGCACCTTTCCTATCTTCTGTTATAACAAACTTACTGTTCACAGAGAACATTTGTCTGTATTATTAGCTCTTTATTAACTATTTCCCACCCTTATAAAGGGACTGAAGTCAAGTCAATTTTATTTATATAGCCCAATATCACAAATTACAAATGTGTACAGCATATGATATAAAGGATCTTTGAGGACACCCTTGATTTGGTTAAGGACCCCCCCCCCCCCAAAAAAAGAGAAATGGGGAAGAAATGAACGAAACCTCTTTGACACTACTGTTTTCCACTCCACCATTCGGAGAAGAAGGAAAAAGCATGTGCCTCATATGCACTTCTGTCTGCAAAAAAAACAAAAGGCAAGACCCCATATTTGCTGCCGTTTTGGCGAGGTTATCACAATAGGCTGCATGAACAAAACTAATCTATAAAAACTGCAGTTGCTCTTCTCAAAGGTTTGGACTATTTGCAAATTAGGATGCAGAAGACATGCACAGACGCTAACAGAGTTTAATGAGCAAAGCAATAAAATGCAGATATGTGATACAGCAAGGTACCTGTGCATACCTGCTCAGCTGTTTGATCTTCCCTTTTCCAACCACACACACCTTCATAAGGACAGCAGCTCTAACTACCGAACCATCAGTATTCACGTCAAGCCTGTTTTCCCCATGCAGAGTTCCCCATGAACAAACGCTAGAATGTATTACTTTGATTAGAGCAACGCTGAGTTTGCTTATCTTATCTCCCTGATATCTGAGGTTTGTAAGTGCTTCACTAATGCACTGACAAACCCCGTGGACTGGGAACAATTAGCAGCTTGCTTTCTTGTACTTTGATCATAAAATCGTTTTTAATGTGCTTTTTTTTCTCTTCCCAAAATATTTTATTTCAATTTCGGCAGCATGAAATCAGTCACATACATTTATTTTGAAATAAAAGAATTTTAACAGAAAAAAAAGTGCTTCTCCTGTTTTAACATATGGTAATCTTTACAAAATTGAGTATATTGATTGCAATAGATGCAAGATATAGCATACATTTAAAAGAAAACTCAATTCTACAAGCTTAGAGACTGCACTGTACACAAAGTACTCATAATATTCATCCTCTGTTAAATCTAAATCCTTAACATAATTAATGAAGGGTCCCCAAATATTTTCAAATCTTTGCTATTTAGTTTTTAATACGTAAGATATCCTTTCTAAAGGAAGGCATGATAACATCCGTCTTATCCATTGAGTCGTATTTGGTTTGTGAACTTTTTTCCATAAAGTTGCAATACATGCTTTGGCATACAGCAAGCCGGGGGTCTATAAATGTTCGTTGATTTTGACTATAGTTATGTTTCTCTGGATATAAACCAAATAGAAACAGCTTAGGGTCCAGTAAAGTTTGTTTTGACATTTTTTTAATGTGCTTTTTGATATAAAAAGGATTCCATACATGGTTCCAGGGTGGATATGTTTATGACTTTATCCAGAACTAGTTAGTCGAGAACAGTCCCACGTGACAGTAAATAATAATGTACATGTCATTTTGAAATGCCTCACTGTGTGTTGTGCACACTGGAATCTGTCTTGTGCCATGAATTGCTCGTTAATCGCCACTTTGATTGACATTAAAAGAGCCAGGCACAAAAGGTGACAAGATAGGCTAAATGAAGCGTACAGATGACTTCTGCGTGACTGGACCTTTCAGTTGTTATTCCCTTAGAAAGGAGTTCCTGAGCTGTCCCACTGAGATGGTGACTGAGCCAGGGAGAGGCACACACTACAAAGTGCCTGTACATTTAACCTGGTGTACGGCTACACTCCTAAATCTCACATTTATTAGGCTTTCCAAGAATGAAAGCAAAATAGCTGCAGGATAAAAACACCTTTGGAAATTGTAGCTGACCAGAAGCGATTACACTTCAGGATACTACGGGGTGTTGCTGACTTTCCATTCAATAACACAATGAAATGACACTTTATATGTTCATGTTTTCATTGTCATTTTTCCACACTTTCTGCAAATAATCTTGACAGGAAGATGTTGGGGAGCGGGATCAGCACTAACTTCTTCACAACATCATTTATAAACAATCGACATTAGTCATTTGACTTCTTGAAGAACACGTTTGGTAATAAATATCAAGCTGAAGCTGATGTTGAAGGCTTGTTGCTTTAAACTTGTCTTGAGTTTTAGGTATAAAGAACCACCGCCACAGTTTTGAACTGCTTAAAGTAAAGATAGTTATGTCAGACATGGTATTAGAAAGGGTTAAGGTATTAGATTAGACATTATGAGACATAGCCTAGGCTAAATGAGGGTTTGCTTTGGGTCAGGGACATCTTGCATAGTCAGATCTCCGTCACAGAGGTGTGAGAAAAATCGTACCAACAAATTAAGATAGACCTCCACAGACAGCCATTCAACCAGCTGCGAGTTTGAAAACGCCCATCTCTGGCCACAGATGTTCATTTTCTGACTGGAAATAAAGAAGTTCTTCTGAGAGTAGTATTATTTGTCTGATGTAGCGTGTAGGGATGCATGATGTATCGACTCAATATTTTTATCGCGATATCACATTGCCCAATATTATATCGAAAGCGTCGCGATAAGTATGCAATATTTTGTTTATATCGTGGAGCGCTGCGTCCCGTCCATTGCGGCTTAGTTGTGTTCGATTTAGAGCCCGCTTGAAACGCTGTAATGATCACGTTTCATTGGCCAGTTACCGTGCAACATGCACATGTCAGCGCACGGGTCCACTACGTGACAAACCCTATGGAGTGTACCACGTGTGTGCATATTTCGACAGAGTGACAGTGTAAGTGAAGAACTAGATAGAGACGACAAAACGGAACAAATCAGAGAAGCGAAAGAAAAGTTGTGTCCTGTTCTCTTTATTTATTTATTTTATACTGTACAACCAGTAGAACATGTCCTGTTCTGTTGACATGGTCCTTATTGATTTATTTATTCATGTTGGACCAGTCCAATATGACAGTCAGTTGAAATAAACCTTGTCTTGTATTTGTTCTGAATCTATTTTGATGGGTTCTCCCATAACTTTTGTAATTTTACATACGTTTAAAAATTTCAAAATTAATATCGATATCGCAATATTCATAATCGATATCGCAATATGACATTTTGTTAATATCGTGCAACCCTAGTAGCATGACAGCCCACTGTGTCTCTGTCCCTCTAGAGCTAGCTTTTGTGCTTGAATTTCTCCAGTATTCCAGGAGGTTGATGAGATGGAGGTCTGCCTATATTAGATTTACTCAGCATAATGATTTACACTAATTCTAAAACAGTTTGTTATGAAAGCGATGAGAGGCTCAACATCATCAACATGGACATTCTCTCAATTGAGGACAGACAGTAATCAAAAGTTATGCACAATAGCAGTACAATAATGATGTAATGAAAAACAAAGATTTAAGAATCCAGAGAAAAGCTTACTCGTACCACTACTTACTTACTACATACTTGTATCTTCATGTAGGAAAAGGAAGCAATACATACTGTAGAAATACTCGGTTACAAGTAAAAGTCCTGCATTCAAAACTTGACTTACGTAAAAATACGTACGTATAAGCATTAAATTATACTTAAAGTACCAAAAGGTAAAATGACTCATTATGCAGAATGGCACATTTCAGAATAATATAGATTTACATTATCAGATTATAATTAGTGAGGCATTTACGTGTAAGCATCACTCATGTTGCAGCTGGTAAATGTGAGGCTTATTTTAACTACTTTATATACCGCCGGATGGTTTGATCCATAAGTTGATTTTATTTTGTATTAATAATCTGACCTGAAAAGTAACCTGTAACTAAAACTGCCAAAAGAAAATGTAGTGAAGGGAAAAGTAGAATATGTGCCTCCAAAATATGGTGGAGTATAATGTAACATAAAATGGAAATACTCAGTACAAGTACATCAACATTGTACGTGCAGTAAATGTACTTAGTCACATCCCACCACTGATTATTTGAAGGATTAAGTCCCATTGTGTGCTAACAGACGACATCCTAGAAGCACAACATTGAATACAAGTTTGACAAGGTCACACTCCATCCAATTAGGAATTAGGTTGATTTTAAAAACAAAATAACAAAATATCATCTGTGAACGTATCCAAAGATGCATAAAAACCTGTCAACTTGGTTCTAATTAACACATTATGTAATCAAAATTCAACTACAAAATCAAACTACATTATAACATATTGGGTGCTCCCAGCTGTATTGTTTCTCTTCATTGAAAATAGAGTTTCATTTAAATAGGCAGGAACCCTACATTTAGGCTACTCCTTAATGACAATTCAGCCTTAAACCTTGAACATTAGCTTTTACCAGTTAGTTTTACATATCCTTGACTGTGTCCTTATCATGATGTCCTGTATGTCAAGGCTACATAAGAGACTTCACGCATGTTTCCATTCTGTTTTCCACAAAAGATAATGCGTCAAATTTGAGGCCCAACAATGAGGTTTTGCATGTTGTGCTGCAAGTGAAGGATGTGATGGGAGTGGTGAGTGGGAAGTTTCTTCTAAACTGAGTGTGGGTAAAGTAAATAATACATTCACAAAAGTTCACATCAGCTCCCATGCTCACACTTAAGAATGGCGTCAGACTTTTCATATCAGCTCCTTGGTTTCACTAAGTGGGTATAAGGTTTAATCACATGCCGCGCTGCCTCGGTTTTCTTGAGCTCTTTCTAGCTACCAAGTAACTGTGTAACCAGGTAATGGACAAACTGAAAGCCTGCCAGCTTTGTTACCTGACACCAGAAGGCAACTGCATTGGTTCAGCAAGCGATGACTTACAATAATATCAGAAAATGGTTGATTAAGACACCTAAATGATGTCATTAGGCCCACACTAAATGTTGAGTGGGTGGTACTGTTCAGGTGGGAGGGAAAGAGCTCTGTGCATGGTTCAGTTTATTAACCTAACAGGAGACAAATTGTCATTTGGGTTTTGCTGCACTCCTCAATGTTGTGGTGTAGGAGGGGTTAAACATTAATAGAAGAGGTGAGAGGTCGGGGGGGTGGGGGGCGCCTTATGCACCTCTCCTCACTGGACACGATCAAACAGACAGCCTGCAGGCCAGCCCTCTCCGAGCCCTGGCTCTGCGGCACAACACTTCTTCCTCCTCTTATGGTTTACGTATCACTGCTTCCTGCTGCCTCAAAAAACAATGTTTAACAACTGGATGGGTCATTCTGAGGGTCAAACTGAATTTTTTTTATCTGTGACGTTGCAGTTGTGAGTGGGGCCTTTATAGACCTTTTTTTTTTTACATGTTATAGTAGGGAAAGCACAGGTGTTACTGATAACAATAACGGTGGCTCCCTTCCCTGACAGTGTGCCAGCATGCACAATAATTAGGGTGCGTTCCGATCGACTAGTAGGCTAGTTCCCTGCAAAGTGGAGTGCAGAGGGTACTCAGCCGTGATAAGTAAGATTCCAAACTGTAGGGAGCACACATGGTCAGTTCAAAGGGAACTCTGATCAACGGTTCATCACTTCGCCGGAAAATGCAAAGCAAGATCACCCAACAGTCATTGAGCCTCGTTGGAATAGCACTGTACATCTTGTAAATTAATCAAATCGCATTTATTCACAAGTTACATACATTTTGATTGAATATGTTTTGCAATGGTAGCTGTTTCTGTTCTTAATCTATTATTTCAGCACTGTAACATTTCCACAGTAGCAGCAACGTCTCCAAGGAGTTTACGTTACCAGGGTAACGCACGGTGGAAGTGATATCTACCTTGGTGACATTGCAGGGTGTTCCAAATGGGGGAATTTTTGTCAAGGGAACTTCCCTTAACCGGCATTCCCTAAACAGGGAGCAGGACTACGGTTTATTTACACTGTGGAACGGAGCACAGCTTATGAGGACCCTGACACCGAAGCAGCTAAATGGGATTTAGTCATAATGACATGTATTATTTATACCTGTGCTTCTCCTACTGTGACATGTCTAAATGTCTGCTTTGAAAAAGGCCAATTGCTAGATATTTAGAAAGTCACTATCTAAAAAGGTATTGACAACAAGAACAAATACAAAAGTTACAAAGACACAATACAATCATAAAACAATTGTCATAGTTTTCTTTTCTTAAATGCTATTATAATTACATTTACAAAGCAGCCTAAACAAAAAGCTGTTGTGAACATTTTTGTTATGACTGCCTTGAACTGACTTGTTTCATGTTTAGTCTATATTCAAATTGACTAAAAAGGTAATAAATGATAATAGGTGACATTGACAAAATTACATTTTATTTGGGTATAATTATTGGAGATCTACAATAATAATATTGTATCTATACTAGAGTTATGTACCATAGTCCCTGAGTTAAAGAAAATCATTGTAAGGATGGCCAAGGAGGTACTCTATATATTGTTCATTTTATTCAGATTAATACACAACATGTTATTACCTAACTGTAATGCAGCTAGGGAGAGGAAAACATTAAATCTGTATCAAAATAAGTGTCCCAAATGATATCTAATCTAATAATATCATTATATTATAATATCATATAATAACATAGACCCTAAATCATTCTATTTCCCGCTCTGATAATCTACAAATAATTATAAACTACAGACAAAATACATGCACAGAGTTTAAGATACACTCGTTAACATCTGTGTTGTAACATGATTCAAAACTCACTTTTGGAGTCCTGATGTAATGGAGTGTTGGAGCATAAAATATTGATGGTATTCATTAATACTTGAGTGTAGTTACTGTATGTGTCAACAGGTGTCCTAAGTGTTTAAAGCCCTTCCACAAAGAATATGTTACACATAAACGGCAAGATCTATACAAAAATACTATTGGTGGTAACTACGTACATTTACTCGAGTACTGCAATTTTGAAATACTTGCACTTTACTTGAGTATTTCCATTTTCTTCTACTTTATAGTTCTACTAGTCTACTTTTTACTCCACATTTATTTCATAGCTTTAGTTACAAGCTACTTTTCAGATTATTAATACAAAATATAACCAACACATACATTATAATGTATAATCATATGAAGATAAGATATATATTATATATAAAATAGGCTAATTAAAATTGCCCTACCCTTTCCAGCTGCAACATTAAAGTAATATACATTACTGCATCAATAATTATAATCCCATAATAGAAAAAAAACATTATTCTGACATTTTCTGTACTTGAAGCACATTTTGATGCTCATACTTTTGTTCTTTTACTTAATTCAAATTTTAAATGAAGGACTTTTACTTGTAAAGGATTATTTCTAGAATGTGTTAATGCTACTTTTACTAAATAAAAAGTCTAAATACTGCTTCCACCACTGTTAAATAACAAATGTATAGCCTATACAAACTTAGCCTACTAACACATAGTTAACCTAAAGTCAGAAAAGGGTATTATGGTCTGGTTTGCTATTAGACTAGTGCATAAAGTCTAAGAATTTTACAAGTAGTGAGGTAGTTGGATTCACAGTCACTGTCTGGATACAATCCAAGTGTGCTGCACAGCCAGATGTTTCATGGCCACACAGCTGTTAGCCTGGTCCGAATACAGAGATTTGGTTAATAACCTGACCATATATAGGCTGTGTTTGGGGCAAAATTCCAGCTAGCACATAATCTAACATCAATCAGCATCAATTGTTGTTGTAATGAAAACCTGACAAAGGTAATAAACATGTTCAGGTTACACCAACCTGCTCAGGTAAGAAATCTATGACGTCGTCTGACCCCTCCTGACTGCACCAGGGGCGCCCCAAATGACTCAAGAAACAAAGAATGTACTTTCTGGTACACAGTTTAAGAAAATAACCTAACATAATTTATTGTAAATGTAGAAAAAGAGTGGGACATTTTTTTTTTTTTTTTACACAAAATGATGTCGACACAAAAGCCAGGTGAAGGTGGGACAAAGTTCCGCTTGGGCTGTTTTTAGTGTGGGACTTTATTTCAGGTCTAACTATTACAGAGGAGCAAGGAGAAGCGCATTAACACATCTTAAAGTATGTTTTCTGGTAAAAGAAGATGATATAGCAGGTTATCAAAAGTGTTTACTAAGTTGTGAAAGTCATTAAGAAATATAAGGCAAAGAATAGACACTTACCGAGCGGCTCGACCGTCGTTTTTTAGATCCGCGCAGAAACATGGTGTCGGTTAGATGTTAAAAACACAAAAATGCGTTTTCAGACGAACAAACGGAGGGAAGAAACACCGAGGTCTTGAATTTTAAGTCACGCAGCCTGTGTTGAACAAACTACATGATGGATGTCCCCTCCAGATTGCCCCGGACTCCTCCTTCCGCCTGAACCCTTAGCTACTTTGGTAACTGACAAGCTAGCCTAACTGAAAAATGTGACTTCGGGCTGACCTTTCAAAGTAAAACACTTATTAATTATATATTTGGCATTTCGTAAGCAGAGACAAAGTAAATCCTATACTAAAAGCAATTACATTTTGTATAAATACAAATAACACCATCTTAATGGTCAAGATAGTTACTGGCAAACTCTTTTAATTCAAACGGATAACATCCTTGCTTTTATATTGAAGGCCTAGGCGCTTAACAGCCATCCTGACAGACTGTACCTGGCTAACTTGACGAAGAGCTCCAACTTTACCTCCCCTGTCCATAAACCTGAACACAGGCCGCGTTAACTGTCCCAAAGTTTGCCATTTATTTCACCTAGGCTACAAGAAGTTAACCGCTGTACATACAAATCCTTCTCCCTCGACTCTGTGTTAGAAATCCCTCACACTTTCTGATTTATACCATGTTTAGTCTTTATGTATTATCTGCAGAGTCTGGTTCTAATAGTTAAATCGGGAAAACATTCAGGGCATGGGAGGAGTCGGTTTAATACATATTTCTAAATAAATATTTAGACGAGCAAATATGAACACGTGTTTGGGGGGGGGGAGTTATTATTGCAGTCGGGCTGCCACAGCAACAGCAGCAGCAGCAACAACAACATAGGGAATTAGTTTAAAAATAAGTCAGTATGAGCCCAAACAAAGGATTATCATTCCACTGTAGGTCTTTAAAATGACGCGGGCCTAGTGTGTACTGTAATGGTCATTGCAACTGAAAGGCAGCAGCACAGAGGAGAGCAAAATAGGAAAGGATTTTCGCAAACGCAATGTAATCTCAAAATGAAAGAGGGGGACAGCATGCAAACTGTCTGAAATAGAAACATTTCAAATGAGATTAGACACATCACAGATGCATGCTGCAGGTCAGTACAAATCCTGGCAGAGTGTGTAAAAAGATATAATTCCTGATAACATCTAAACACCATCAAACTGATGAGAGACTGGAGCAAACACCATAGCTATGTTGATGTTCTTGCAATTACTTATTAACTCTTAATCCTGGCTGATGGGACAGAGTGACCTTTACATTAGCAATTAATTTCAGATGAGTAGCAATCTGCTTCCATCTAGTGGTAATCTGATAGAAGACAATTTCCAGCCCAAGTATATCCGGAAACATATGCAATCAATTACGGTTTTGTTGAATAAAGCCGTAAAACATCACGGTTAAGTAGTAAGATTAGTGTACAATATATGTGACAAAAACATATTTCCTTTGGAGTAACAATGGCTTTTATTTCCCAAAGAAAGGCTGCTTTGCATTTTGAAATTCCAAACTGCAGACTTTTGTAAAGCATGTTAGAAAAAATAATAATAAGGCAATGTCTTACTTGGATAAATAACCACCAAAGGGTAGAGGAATCAGTTACAGAACCTTTTAAAATTGCGATATTCACATAATAAAATTTCATCCGTGTCTTTTCTTTTTCTATCTCCATCAAAAAAACATGAACCAAAAAAAAAAACCTGGACTGTACTTCTTGACTGTATAAAATGTCAACAGAAAAAATATTCTGCTCCTTGAAAAATGTATTACAAATGTAAGAAAAAACAATAACCTGAGCAAGAATCAAAATAGAAGTGGAGGATGACATTCAAATAAGAAACGTGTGGTTGATGGTTAGTGGACGTCTAACGCCTCTGATGATGCAGACTAAACTAATTAATAATTCATATAAGATATCCTTTATTAATTAGTACAAAGACAGCCAAAAGATTGCTGATTAGGCCACTTCAAATGTTTAGGCTTCAAGAACATAAGATGAATAAGAGGAAGGAACTGGTTAATTTGAATGAGACTTTAAGGCACTGTAACGTACGGGGAGCACTCTAAAGATTAAATAACAGAGAAGGAAATGTTTGGCCAGCTGAGTGACCTCTCTGGAAATACAAAACACACACTCAAGAAGTGCATAATTATGATATTAAACAATTCCAAACTACCCATTCATGTGTCAGTTACTTCTAAAGTCCAAATGGCAGAGTTACTTCTTACTACAGCAAACCATTAACAGTAGATGTGTATTAGACAAGCTGCTTGATGACATCCGTTGCCTGTTATTTACAGTTTTCCCTTTTTAAATCAGTGGTACATTGAGGTTGGAGTAAAGGTTTGTGAGGGGAATTCCTCATGTAGACACGATTTTGTTTTGACGTGCCGGCACAGATGTACAGTACCACTCACTTTGCCTACGTCATCCTCCTTTCGGGCACGTCCCTTTTAGAACTCTCTCGTCTGTTCACACCGTACAGTAGCATTGATTAAACTGTGACCTGTTCATTTTATTGTCCATCGTCCTTTGTGATCCACTCTTTTGTTAACTTCTGCACAAATTCCTCTTTGTTCTTCTGCTGCATTCTTGGCAGAAGTACATGTGTCTTGGAGTGTTTAAACTCTGTCATCTGTATAAAAAAAAAAAGCAAAACATTAGAGATAAAACAAGGTGTCGTACATCTGAAATAAAACAGCTTATTGTCATGTCGAGCGTGTTTTGAGTCATCATAAAAGTAACCATCTGTTGCTCTCACTGGTAGAAGCTGCCGTGTGCTGCCTGGTGCTCTTGACTTCCAAGAAGATGGTGTAGGTGTCATAGGCGAACAGTATACCAGCGATCAAACCAAACACCTAAGAAACAACAACAACTCAGCATCAGAATCACAATAATAATAAATAATCAAATTCACTGGTCACATAAAACACCTCAAAGTTGGATAATGCAAACAAAATGTTAATAGAAATATTTGAAAATACTATAACGTGCTCGTAATAGAATATTTTATGTTACATAGCTAAAGACAAGAGTGGCTTTAAAAATCTCAGCATTGCTGTGCTGCAAACACCAGAAGACATTTTATTGTCCCAGACTGTTATGTTGATTTGAGGGTGCACAAACTACATAATTGATCTCAGATAAGACGTACTGATTACAAGATTATTTCACCACTGGAGCAATAACTGCAATTTTCAACAGAAACATGCAGGAAGTGACTGTTAGGTCAAGTGTGTGTTGTTTAGGTGAAGATGGGTTTGGACATGCCACAAGAAAGATATCAGACGGCACACCACACACATATTTAAAGAAATAGTTAATTAAAAATGAATAGACTGATAAAAAAAATAAACTACAAACGGATTCTTAGAGAAAAATAATATGAAATGTCCTTAATCTAATTGTAAAAGCAAACAGAGACCGGGGAGTGGTGGTTTGTGTTGTGAGAAACTTGAATATGAACTTTAATTTATTGTAATGCCGCTGCAGGCTTCACTCTTTTTAACTTTGTTACTGCATTTACCTCCGTATTCTGGAAAGACGTCAGCTGTATCAACACCATCCTCACTTCAACCTGCTTGTGTATGAGTTTTATTTGTGTGCATTTGTGAGGTTTCTCATGTCACTCCAGCTGCTTTTAATTTCCCATGAAGTTGTGATGACTTATTGCATTAATAATAGAATCAGTGGTACTGTATGCTGCACTACTTGGCACTGAGTGTGTGTGTGTGTGTGTGTGTGTGTGTGTGTGTGTGTGTTTCAACTGCCTACCTCCCTGCCTTCTTTTTCCCGTGCACTCTAAATGGATGCCACTCTTTTCTCGTCCCAGACTCAACTACTGTGGCTGTTGTGGTATGTTTTATTTGTTCTTTGTTTTGTGCAAAGTGGAGGATGTTGTGTGTGGGCATTGGACTGGAAGCTGTACTGTTATATTGGTGTCATGTAATTCCGTGTGGGATCGGCCACTTAGTGGCA
Source organism: Perca fluviatilis (assembly GCF_010015445.1). Classification (NCBI taxonomy): domain Eukaryota; kingdom Metazoa; phylum Chordata; class Actinopteri; order Perciformes; family Percidae; genus Perca; species Perca fluviatilis. The sequence goes on from NC_053116.1 coordinate 12,442,548, forward strand.
TGACATGTAAATAAAAATATCAATCAATCAATCAATCAATCAATCAATCAATCAATCAATCAATCAGTCAGTCAAACAAGTGACTGGCTACGATAAAATTAAACCCGTTTAATAAGAAAACTGTTCCTCACAACAAGGTGAAGACACGTCCCTGACCTGCTTGAACCAAAGGACCTGTGGATTCAGTTTCAACTGGAGAGTTCTGTCTGAAATTGCGACTAAAGTCTTGTGGTTTTCACTAGGCTTATACAGGAAGGAAGCATGAGATATGATTTGAGATGGCCATATTACTCAATACTGACGGAGTGTGTTCCCTTGGAGATTGTGTTTGTTAAACACATCAGACGTTTACAAAACCCCCCTTGGTTTCAGTTTCCACACCGAGGCATACATGTACAATAAAACGGATTCATTGATAACAGTTAATGGTTGTCAAAACAAGCAATAAAACATGCACATGAACAGTTTCGGCATTCAGTTTACGGCGCCATAACTGACCCCGCCTGCGATCCGCGCGCCGTCCCCGGCCCCTCCAATTACACAGATCAGAGAAGTGATGATGTAAAGGACCGCACCAATACCAGCACGGAAAAGATCCTGCACAAAAGAGAGAAGCAGAAGATGAAGCATTGTTGTGCAACTATGCACACGTGTGCGTCAGTGTGTGTGTGTGTGTGTGTGTGTGTGTGTAAGGCAAGGCTGCTTTATTTGTATAGCAAATTTCAGCAACAGGGCAATTCAAGGTGCTTTACATAAAACATTAAAGAGCAGTTAAAAACTGAAAAAATTAAAAACAGATGAAATACGAGAGTAAAATTTGCAGTGCAGTATAAGAAATTAATAATTATTTAAAGAAAGGCAACATCAAAAAGAAAAGGTCTTCAGCCTAGATTTAAAAGAACAGTTTTCTGGGAGCTTGTTTCAGATATGTGGAGCATCAAAACTGAACACTGATCCCCCTGCTTAGTTCTGACACTGGGGACAGAAAGCAGACCTGTCCCAGATGACCTGAGAGGTCTGCGGGGATTCATAGTGTAGTAGCAGATCAGAAATGTATTTTGGGCCTAAACCATTTAGTGATTTATATAGTGTATGCTTGCTATAAGATCATGTGCCAAGACATGTAGAGGACTCACGGTCCAGAGCCAGTTGACCAGTAGAAACTGCTTGTCCATCTCCATCATGAAGATGCCGAAGAAGACCATGGCGAAGATCATCTCGCAGATGGCGACGGCGGAGTAGCCTCCATACAGAGATGCAGCGTAGCAGATGACGATAATGAAACTGATTAACTGAGAGGGGATGGAGAAAAGCAATAAACAGAGAGAGATTAACGATTTTGAAAATGGTGAAGATATCCCAGAACACATCAGGGTAGGGCTGGGCGATTTGAAAAAAAATCAGATATCACAACATTCTTGACCAAATACCTCAATGTCGATATTGCGACGATATTGTAGGGTTGACAATTGGTGCTTTTACAAAACATTTTACCAATGAGATTTAAGATAAAGAATCCCCAATAATGTGGATATAATCACTTGGTGGGTAAAGGTAAATAATAGAACAGCTAGAACAGTCTGGTAAGTTCAGAAAATGACATCACTTTACTGTAATACAGCCTTTAAAACCAGGAAAAGACTCACGCCATATTACGATAAGTTTACATTATACAAAATCTGAGACGATATCTAGTCCAATATATCGATATTGATGTAATATTGATGTATTGCCCAGCCCTACATCAGGGTTATGCCAAAAAACTAACATAGCTGCCCAAATTTCTTCTGTTAAACTTTGCAGATGACTTGATAGAACAGCTGCAATTCATCTGAGAGAGGACAAATCATCTCAATGCTCAGTAATAGAAAAATATCTGCGTCCACTCAATAGCCACGGCCAGTCAGACAGTAAATCACTCCAACAAAGGCATAATGGTTTCATTTACTCCAGTCAGTTCCCAATTCAGCATCCACATAATAACAAGCGTTTTTGCCAAGAAAAAAAGATTTTCTGCACGGTGAGACAACTGGATGGACTATAATGCACACTGTCAGTCTGTCGCTCACATGCTGCTTTCTTCTTAGATTTACAGCACGTGTTTGTTCTATCAAGATCTTATTTTTCCATATGAGGGAAAAAAAGTCAGCATGCATTCTTCTCAGTCCATTCCACTGAAATGCTGCCAAAGTGCAAAAATCATAAACTCAGCAAGCCTACGGCCCTCAACCAGTATCAGCCTTTTCTTTTTCAATACTGCTATTGTTTGCTGCTGTCAAACTGCGTGGGTAGATGCATTCACACAACACGGACACATGACAGCTGTGAAGGAGTGGACATTTCAAGTAGGCTAGTTACAGTACAAGTCCTTAAACCTAACAATTTAGTGTACTTGAGGACACCAAACAGCATTCCTTGTTATTGTCCTTTCCAACGTGGATTTCTAATTCATTTGCACTGCCCTGCAAAAGTTGCTTTACAACTGTGACACATGTGGCCTAAATTTTACATTTTTTATGAACTGGAAAAACTGGAGAGCCAACCACACACTGTGCCAATGTACACTTTAGGGATGCAACTAACACACTGATTGATTGATTAATCGTTTGGTCTATACATCTGAAAACTGTTCTTTTGTCCGAAGAACAGTACAAAACCAAAATATTACATTTAATACAAAGAAACATATTTTCACATTTGATTAGCTGGGACTATTAAATCTTTGGCATATTTGCTAGAAAAATTACTTATGATTATTAAAATTAGTTGGAAATTAATTTTCTTTCAATTAACTAATCCATTAATTATTGCAATTACACACAGTATATTTACACTTATACTGCCTATATTTATATTTTTTCTAGCTTTGAATTTTTTTTATTTATATTTCTTTTTGCAATTCTTGTAATTACTCTTCTCACCCTGCATTTCTCTGCACATATTGCATCAGCATAAAATGAATCTTAAAGCGTAACTCTCGCCAAAATGCAACCTAGGGTCTTTTTGTGAATGTACCCGAATCAAACTTTCGTTTAAAAGCATATTTAGGATGGAATCGCCACTTTTAAGATTTACCGTATTTTCGTTTTCCGGTCAAATGGCCTTTTGAATGGGAGTGCTAGGGGCACTTTTATGCTAGCCTCAAAATAGCTATTTTTAAAACACTAAGAAGGCTCAAAACAACATGAAACTTTGCTTCAAGTATCACCAGGGACTCTACACCTTAACGAAAGCATTGACAACATTCTTTGTGTACCCAGAGTTTACTAAAAAGAAAGGTGTTGAACAACTCACCGTAGCTCTTGTTGTTTCCGGCCGCAGCCATTTTATCAGTCAAAAACAACCGATTTCCAAATGCAACATAACAGGGAGGAGAGTAAAGATGGAAAGCTCCTAAAGCTTAGTTCCATATAAATGCACGGATTATTTCTTGTTTTGTCATTAGTGAAAAACAATATTGACCTTGTAGTTGAAAAAGGAGCCTCATATGAAGTCTGTTCATTCACATTCGGATATCGACTCGTTTTGACTGCCGAGGTGGTAGCGGCCGGAAACAACAAGAGCTACGGTGAGCTGTTGAAAACCTTTTTTAGTAAACTCTGGGTACACAACCAATGTTGTCAATGCTTGCGTTAAGGTGTAGAGTCCCTGGTGATACTTTAAGAAAAGTTTCATGCTGTGTCGAGACTTCTTAGTGTTTTAAAAATAGCTATTTTGAGGCTAGCATAAAAGTGCCCCTAGCACTCCCATTCAAAAGGCCATTTGACCGAAAAATACGGTAAATCTTAAAAGTGGCGCTTCCGTCCTAAATATGCTTTTAAACGAAAGTTTGACTCGGGTACATTCACAAAAAGACCCTAGGTTGCATTTTGGCGAGAGTTACGCTTTAAATCAACTATAAAAGATATAATAAAGTTAGAATGAAATCATAAACTGTAGTTACATATGACCCACTGAACTGAAACCTGGTGTTCTACAACCTTAATTTGCACTACCTTTCTTGTGACAAGTCAAATCATTTATTAAATATATATATACGTCTTGCACATTGCAATGTTTCATTCTCAGACACAGAACTTAGTGGCCAGTGTCAAATCACTGCCGTCTATGATACACACATGATGTAACTGACTCGACACTAGCCCTACATCTGTCACTACTGCTTCCCTTCCCCTCCCCGGCAACTGTTACACAAACGCGCAGCCAGCCAGATGCATCAGTAGTTCATGTGTTCTGGAGACAGGCACAGGCAGCCTCTGTAGAGTAGCGTGGTGGCCGAGGCCAAGGTCCTACACAAAAGAGACTTTATGCAGGCAGAGTCGGCTGCTCTGAGGGCAGCGGCTACTGAGGAGGCCATCACACACAGAGAAACAACCGCTACACAGTCGAGTCTCTCAGAACAAGAAAGGCTCTGAGATGTTGACACCTTTATGTTTTCTACAGTGGTTGGCTCTGTTTGCATGGGTCAGCTTTATAAGATCCGAGCTTGGATCTATACACATCAGTATAATGAGCTGCTCTTTTAAAAATGATAGAAATAGTTGGGAACGCTAGGCTAATTATAGCCAGCAGCAACATGAGAGCCAAGAGCTAGTCCGTGGTACAGAGGCACACCAAACAGCAACGGTTGCTAGGGAAGTCACTTACATTTTGGGGCGTTTTTCTTTTTCTTTTCTTTTTTTTGCACTTTCCACTGCTCACTAAAGTGTATACCATGATTGTTGAGAGCCAAATGGAAAGTTCATTTCATCACTTTTATTCTCATCATCCAGTCATTTACTCAACTGTCATTCTCCTGCATACTTTTCTTTCACCCTTTCTTTTTATAAAGACATTCTTCAATAAAAGGAGATAACCTAAAAAAAATGGTTTCCAGAGAAAGTGATATTAGTAATATTAAAAGCAGGGCACAAGTTCAGTTCAGGGCATGACTCATCCTGACTTATAACTACTGACCTAAATGTGCCACATGACTTAACTGAAATTTGCTTTACATGGGTGTGTTGTGTGTGACTGTGACCTGTATGTTGCTCTGCAGCTTCAAACATGTTCAAATATGGCCATGCCTCTGATAGCCAGATTAAAAGACTAAACTAAATAAATGTTAATGTTATTCGACAAGGCATAGAACCTTGCTGTCATAACTTGCTGACAGCTGAATTATTCCTTTAGCTTTTAGGTTTATCAGCTGAAAGATTTAAACCTGACTGCTGGGGTTAAACACCCTATTTCCTATTAGATTGGACATTACAAGCAGTAATGGCATTCGTCTTCCTGTTTCACTCCCTCATCCATCTCCCTGCAGTCTGCACTGTAAACTATTTCCGACATGCACCATCAGAGATGACTTCCTTTAGGATTTATCAGGTTCCAGTAAAGACGTGAGTCAGTGGGAGAGGAAACAACAAACTACAGAGTGTATCCAGCGAAGATTAGAGCTCTACGTGAAAGGCACAAAAAAAGATGTGTGCTAAGCAATTCACACATTGTTTCTTAGGAACAAACTTCACACTGGAAGCCTGGAATTTCCATTACCTCTGGAAAAAAAAAAAAAAAAAAAAAAACTTTACAGTGGGTGGACCACTGACCACCAACATCTGAGAGCCTGCTTTATAATGAGTCTGTTGGGTTATGAGAGCAGAAACTGGTATAGTAATAACACAGTAGTACATATACATTGTTAGTACTCTGTAAGCTGTGAGATAAGTAGTAATACTGTTGCATGTACCTAGCGAGAATCTGATCAAAAAAACTTTTAAAATGCAGAACTTAAGTAAAGTATTTAAGGTCAAAGTGAGTCATGTGTTAAGAGAACACACCACTGTGAAATGCAAACAAAGGCAATCATGTGAAAATAGTGGTCAAGGACAGTAAATAAAGTCTTCTCAGACAGACAGGAAGTGGTTTTACTATGCCAGTAATTGGAACACTTGAACACTACACACCTAACTTAGTCATTATTGGGAATGAAGTATTGCTCTGATGTTTCTATTGTCGCCTCTGTAAGTGTATTCCTATACATTAGAGCCAGACGTGCAAAGACGTAAAGTGTGTGTGTGTGGGGGGGGGGGACTCACTTTATGAGCCTTATTATATATACACAGGAATGTGATATACCTTGCATTTTCTCTTCACCACATTTGGGCTACCACTTCTCTGTCCACACATAGTATGCAGCCTGTGGTAATAAGTAGAAAAAGGAGTCACTGGGTCGAGTTTACCCATATGACCTTTCATCTGCCATTAACGCTCAGCATTTGGCTCTCTGAGACAACAGTGGCGCAGAAGTGACAGGTGGAAACCCTTAACCCCCTGTTCATGATCCCTCAACCCCCAGACCACATGCTTATCATTCCTCCACAAGACTGCTCTAAAAAAAAAGAGTGAGATAAAACAGCTTTCAAGAAGAAAATAGAGAATATTGGTGACAGAAAAAGCAAATATCTCTCCTCTATCTAGTCTAATAATGAGAAAAATCAATAACCATGTAGGCTAGCTACATTAACCCACTTTAATATGTATGAAATATTCATTATTTACAGGCTACTTAAACACACTACATACACAACACATTATAACCAGGTTTTGGAAGCAGTAGTAAACATTCAAACACATAAAAATAAAAATAAAAGTTACATGTTAGCTGCACAGGTCAGTGGACTTACTATTTCTGCTGCGAGGATACACCCTTTTTGGGTTTTCACGTAACTTTTCAGCTTCTCCACGCAGTTAGCAGCGGAATTGGACGCGGTTGTATCAGCCATTCTGTAAGAACTAGCTAACTTATTAGCTATATACCGACTGTATTATATGTTTGTGAGCCTTATCGCCAGCAAGCGTTTGTATAAACAAACTTGTCCCGAGCGCCAAAGGAAAAAGGTTCCAGTGTTTAACGTTACAGCTGCAGCTCAGTTGACCGTTAGCTAGTTTGTTTTCCCTCCTCCTCAGATGAATCAACGATTCCGAAGTAAAAGTCTCCGTGAAATGTACTCCGGTTGAGCTCAATCACGACCACAGCAGCTCCACATAAACTCTGCTTTCTGTGTGAGACGGGAGGGCAGGGCTGAGGAGCTGACAGTGGGGCGTTGGCTTTCACTTTTCTCAAAGGGAGGTAGCTGTTGGCACTTTGGCACCACCGAGACGAGCTCCGTGCTGCCTTCAGGGGCTCCTCGTAAACTCGACACACCTGTTGCAAATTTTATTCTTTAGTGTCTGATGTTTTAGCTGCTAATCCACAGTGGTGGAATAAGGACTTCAGTACTGTGCTTTATTAAACGTCTACTCAATGGCGGAAGAAGTACTCAATTATACTTCTGCTCAGTGGTGGAAGAAGTACTCAGATCATCTACTTAAGTAAAATGAGCAATACCATAGTGTAGACATAAGTCCTCCATTCAAAATCGGATTTACGTAAAAGTGCAAAGGTATTATACAAATACATGTTTAATTTATCTCTTTATTTTTGCAGTTGGTAAAGGCGGAGCTAATTTTAATTACTTATATAGCCTACTGCTATGTAGCTACATATATAATAATATATCATATTGTATGTGTTGATTATATTTAGTATAGTAATAAATTATCGGAATCTGTGAACAGGTAGTAACCTCGAAATTGTACTTAAGTACAGGACCTGAGTAAATGTACTTAGTTACTATCCAACGCACAGAGGTGGAAGAAGTACTCAAATCTTTTAGTAGCAATACCACAGTGTAGGAATACTCTGTTACAAGTAAAAGTCCTCCATTCAAAATTCTACTTGAGGAAAGATACACAAGTACTAGCATCAAAATATACTATATACTAAAGTAAAAGTACTCATGATGCAGAATGGCCCATTTCAGAATAATATTATACTACTGGATTATGATTAGTGATGCATTATTGTGTTAATCACATGTTGCAGCTGGTAAAGGTGGTACGAAAGAGGATTAGGGCCACTGGTGAAAAATGTATTTGAGTTCAGAATTCTGACTTTATTCTCAGAATTCTGACTTTAAACTCAGAATTCTGACTTTAAACTCAGAATTCTAAAGTCAGAATTCTGAGATTAAAGTCAGAATTCTAAAGTCAGAATTCTGAGAATAAAGTCAGAATTCTGAGATTAAAGTCAGAATTCTAAGTTTAAAGTCAGAATTCTAAGTTTAAAGTCAGAATTCTGAGAATAAAGACATTCTTTGAGATTAAAGTCAGAATTCTAAGTTTAAAGTCAGAATTCTGAGAATAAAGTCAGAATTCTGAGTTTAAAGTCAGAATTCTGAGATTAAAGTCAGAATTCTAAAGTCAGAATTCTGAGAATAAAGTCAGAATTCTGAGATTAAAGTCAGAATTCTAAGTTTAAAGTCAGAATTCTGAGAATAAAGTCAGAATTCTGAGTTTAAAGTCAGAATTCTGAGTTTAAAGTCAGAATTCTGAGAATAAAGTCAGAATTCTGAGTTTAAAGTCAGAATTCTGAGTTTAAAGTCAGAATTCTGAGAATAAAGTCAGAACTCAAATACATTTTTCAACAGTGGCCCTAATCCTCTTCCGTAAGGTGGGGCTAAGAGTACAATGTAAATGTACTTTTCACCACTGCTAATCAAGCAAAAGTGGGCTTCCTAGCAACATGTCTAAACGTGCATGAATGTTACATGCATTATTATAGAATAAACCACCAAAAGTATATATATAAAGTAGTTAAAATAAGCTACTACAACATTATAGTACTTCTTACTTGTTAATGCATCAATAATTACTGTATGTTTTGATAATCACAGTATAACGTTGACAAGGGCCATTCTCGATAATGAGTACTTTTACTTTTGATATTTTAAAGGGTCCATTACTTGTAATTTTTGTAGTGAGGTGTTAACACAGCCAGTTATTTATATCCATTCAACTCAGTGGTATTTCCAACAGGTGTTGAAAGCATCATATCCTAATTATTGGTTGATAATGTTTTTTCAGCTGTGTAGATTTACAGTTGAGGTTGTGATTTAGAATTCAGTATGAGACACAGCTGGTGAGAAATACCTTGCATAGGCCTACATATTGTTAATTTAAATAGACAGTGAGAGGTTTTAGGAAACTTATTTTAACACATTTGCTTTGGCAGCTACATACATAGGCATAGGCCCACTGACAAGACCTGCGCACTCATGGCTCTACTTTTGTGTGCACAGGCCACTCCATGGAAGTATTACATTATAACATACGATCATCATATATTATTATGTTTATTATATTGATTCTAAGGACTCAGTAGGAACATTATCCACTCTGTGATAGTCATTAGATTACTTGAGCTGTACACTTTAATTTGAGTGTCCATTAACTGCAAAAAGGCAAAAGAAATCAATTCAAATGAGCTAACTCATGAACTTATAATAAGTCTTGGAGCACTATACTGTGCCTACATTGCATTTTGGAATAATAACAGGCTCTGTCTATCTCTAAATATTGGTCATCCTTGTGTATTATCTATATGGACGTCTTGAAGTCTTGAAAAGTGCGAAATAAATTCTCAAATTTAGCAAAATGAGGGGAGGTGACTGAGGAAACCTCTTCAGTTAATAACCTCCCCAACCACCAGATAGTGCCATGCAGAGTCCTCACCAAAACCCCAGATTGGTCAAACTAACCTGCATCCTGGCCCACAGCCTGCCTGAAATGGTGTTTAAATGTTGGCTGTAGTCAGAAATATAGGCCAGCTACAGAAATATCTGAACACCATTTGTATTTTTCTATGACACTGGGTTACTATCACTACTATTAATATGTCTAGCTTGTTCCGAGGCTTTACTTACCCCTTTCGCTAGGTTTTGAACACAATTTATTGTAGAAACATAAGTGTTTACTTCTGCTACAACTTATTCATGAGACGGATTATTAACACTTTGAAACATACTTTTAGTAAACAAACAGGCAGTCAGCCTATGAACAGAAGTACACATTTTAACCTTCAACAGAATAATTTCAAGTTTATTTCATTTTTGTTTCACATGATCCCATATAATAAGAATACAGCAGAATTCTGGAGAGTCTTATATTTTTTTTTCTCTGACTTATCATTATCATAAATACTAATATGAATACATCATACACAATAAACACAGCACTATCCAAGGGCGTAGAGAGAGTATCACAAGACATCATTCACCACTAACGACAGAGTATATTTCATTTCAGCATATTTATAAGAGCTACAGTGAAAGAGAGAGAAAGACAGAGAGAGAGAGAAGAAAAAACATGTGGGGAGGACTAGAGGAAGAGAGAAAGCCAGGTGCTTCTACACCGCCTGAATCAAATAAACCTGATAAAAAAATTTAAAAAAAGAGTGAATCCAAGGCTGTGCAATGGATCGATATATACGGGAGATGGACAACAATTCATCCCGATGAGGACTGTGGAAGCAAAACTACCAATCAAGACACATCTCTAACCATTTGGCAAACACGATCTTGTATATCCAAACAGAGGATTGGCAGTAGGATAGGTATTTATATCTGGATAAAGTAACTATTGCAGCACTTAACTTTGGGCTTTGAGTAGAATATAGCAGAGCTGCTGTATGTGCTGTGCCGTAAACACTATGATGGATCAAACATAGCACAGTATTACTGTGTAGTCTAACCTTCCTGCAGCTTTAAGCCTCAGCCTCTCAAATATGTGTAGGGATGCTTTAGGTTATAAGGATGCGTGCAGTAAATTCACCTTTAGAAACAGAAGGGATAAAGAAGGAAATTGAGGATGCAGGAGAAGTATATATGGAGACATATTGTTCAGATCGCCTCATAATAATAATATGTGTTTAGTCCTTTAATATACTTTATTCTCATTTGCCTACAGTTAATGTTAACGTGAGTATGTACGTCACTGATTACAGTGTGATAGAATAGAAACACCAGTTAAAAAACTATATGACTCTGTCTTACAACTTTCCGGACCACATAACAGGTGATCAAAACAGGACGAGGATTCATTGACAACATTAGTTTGATCCCATTACATAAATCCAAACAATAAACAAACACACACGTCGCTAAATCTGTTGTTCACTGCCCCGATTCACAATTTTCATACTGATAGCACACTACAGCGGTTTCTGAAACAGCACAGCAAATATGAGATGCTACCATGCTCACTAATTTTCTTAACCTGATGCAATTTTTGATCTTATACGTCAGGATTTAAAATGTTGTGTGTATCAGAAGAGTTCATCCTCGCTTGATAGTGATATTTGATGGAAAAATATATATAAAAACATAACGTTGAAACAAAATACTAAAAACCTGCTAACCACATATTCACTGTTATTACTATAAATGACTCTGCTCACTTTATATATTGATAATTCTGTTTTTCTTTCAACATTTGCCATCATATTTTTAGCAGCCCCCCCTTTTATAAATCTCAAATTTAAAAAAGTAAAAAAAAATTTTTTATAGACTCTGAGATGAATAAATGAAAACATTATGGTATATGAATAATTTAAGGGGATTGAAGGGCAAAGGCTAAACTATGTGAGCTCCTAAACAGAACCAAAGTAAATGCAATTGAATAACTCTGTGCTCAACATTTGTTGTATAACAACTTTTATGGAGTGCACAATTATTCAACTGTGTACATATAATCATATATATCAGCATGTTGATATTTACACAGCACAGACAAATACATTCTCCCAAGTTAAATATTACTACAATTGTTTTTTTTCTCCATAAATGTAAGTCTTTTCCATTACAAGATTTCTCTTAAATGTTCGTCAACGAATGTTTTGGTATTTGTATTCAAGTTTTTCTCGTATAACCAAACAGACAATCCTCTGTTGTCTTCTACAGTTAAATACATCACGAGAATAAACATCATGTTACAGCAAAGACCCATTTCCCCTGTGGTGTCCCCCTCCCCATGACCCCACCAGTTCCTGCCCTCCATGGCTCCCTCCCTCCGCCTGTCAACTCACAGATACACAAACAGACAAACAGAGGAGTGTGGAAATGCAGGCAGTGGTCGAGAGCCACACTCCAAAATCACAATGTCACCCTGGGTAGAGTAAAAGAGGCCGAGAAGAGAGAGACAAAGGGAAGGAAAATGTTAAACACACAAATGGCATGTTGAATGTATAAACAAAGCTACGGCTCAACAAATATGGGACGTTACAAGCTGATAGAATGACACTTTTAAAATGCTATTCGAAGTTGCTCCTCTGATGATATTTAGTAACCATAGTCATGCCTGAAAAATGGCACTGTATGTTTTCATATGTAATATGCTGTTAGGTAATATACAGTACAGGCCAAAAGTTTGGACACACCTTCTCATTCAATGTGTTTCAATGTATTTTCATGACTATTTACATTGTAGATTCTCACTGAAGGCATCAAAACTATGAATGAACACATATGGAATTATGTACTTAACAAAAAAGTGTGAAATAACTGAAAACATGTCTTATATTTTAGATTCCTCAAAGTAGCCACCCTTTGCTTTTTTGATAACTCTGCAAACCCTTGGTGTTCTCTCAATGAGCTTCATGAGGTAGTCACCTGAAATGGTTTTACCTTCACAGGTGTGCTTTGTCAGGGTTAATTAGTGGAATTTTTTCCCCTTATTAATAAAAAAGCAAAGGGTGGCTACCTTGAAAAATCTAAAATATAAGACATGTTTTCAGTTATTTCACACTTTTTTTGTTAAGTACATAATTTCATATGTGTTCATTCATAGTTTTGATGCCTTCAGTGAGAATCTACAATGTAAATAGTCATAAAAATAAAAAGGAAATGCATTGAATGAGAAGGTGTGTCCAAACTTTTGGCCTGTACTGTATGTCAATGTTATGTGTATACAGAGTATAGTGTATATTTTTGACTGCTGTCTTTGTTTTGCTGCAACAACCAAATTCCCCTCTTATCTTATCTTATCTTATCCTATCTTATCTCATATATGTGTAAATACCCAAAGTGGTGGCAAAAGTTATCAAAGAAAGAACACAAACGGATATTTAAAGACCCTGAAAAATTGGTTTTACATTTATTTATTTCTCTAACATTAAATAGTGTTCACTAAATAAGCAACAATCAAAGTTTAGGTTCAGAAAAAAAACATCCTTAGTTATTTGAAGAGTTATATACTCAAAGATTCTGTGTGGGTGTGGTTCATTCATTGCTGGGAACAAACAACAAGTGTCATCACATTTTGGTGCATGGAACTACGTGACATCCCCTTTTTCCCATTGAGCACCTCCCACTTCAAACAAGATAGAAGAGCACAGAGAAAAACACAAGTACAGAAATCGCTGAAGTGAAAAAAAAAAATTTGTTCAAATTTGTGTTTGAGTTCATGTAGAATCCCATCAGTAAAATGCTGATTGAGAGAATAGGTTTCCAGGGCCATTAAGATACAACTGAAACAACAGCTAAGAAGAAGTCATAAAAGAGGACCAGATCTAGCTTATGGCGAAAGGCTCTGGCTGGACATTTCAAAATCTTTGAGGACTAAGTGCAGTTTTAGCTGATCAGGCAGAGTACTCCACAGCCTCAAAGCACTTCCCCAAAAAGCTCTTTCACCCATTAGTTTTAAGATTGTTACAGGGTTACTGGGAGTAGAGAGGACCTCAAAGGGCCATAGACTGCTTTGCACCACCTCATCATGCAACAGTGTTATGCTCCTTTCACATTTTCTACTGAAAATAAACATATGTTGTGTCAATAAATATTTTTCTGGAGAGGAAAGTCATTATTTGCTCAACTTGTCAGGAAAATGTAAAAATGGGTTGTTTTTAAAGGTTAGGTATTTTTTCCAGGCATATATTAAAACAACACTAAATGTTCATATGTAGATTTATTGAGTTATCAGTCACTGTGATTGTTCATCCTGGCCATTAAAGGAACACTCCGACTTACTGGGACTTTAGCTTATTCACCGTATCCCCCAGAGTTAGATAAGTCCATACATACCCTTCTCATCTCCGTGCGTGTCGTAATTCTGTCTGACACACCCACCGCTAGCCTAGCTTAGCACAGATGCTGGAGGTAACCGGCTCCATCTAGCCTACTGCTCCCAATAAGTGACAAAATAACACCAACATGTTCCTATTTACATGTTGTGATTTGTATAGTCACAGCGTGTACAAATAACAAGGTCACATGAGACACAGCCGTCTTCTAACCGTATACATACTGGGAACTATATTCTCAAAAGGCGAAGTACTGTTACTTGGGCGGAGTGATTATTACTCCAACTCTGAGTGAACTCCAGGCGAACTCTCTGCTCCTCACCATGGGGCTTCTCAGATGCTGCAAGCAAATCACTCCGCCCAAGTAGCAGAAGTATTCAAGGAAAAAAGGGGGAGTTCTCTGCGCTTCTGCAGACCACAACAATCCGGTGCAACCAAGGCGGGACACAACAGAATAAATAGCAAAAAAATTGCCGGTGCAACACGGATGTCTTCTACTTGATGATTTTATTTCTGAAGGTGCATAACAATGACGAACGTTTCGGCATTACAAGCAGGCTAATCATGGCTCCCCTGCATCACTGAGGTTCTGGGGAATTGAGAAAATCACACCCCCACCCAGGGGTGGTGATATTATCAATAAACTCCTATGCAGGGAAGCCTTTTGGATACATACACTTGGCTCTTTAGAACCTCTAGGCTTAAATGAAGAATTAAATTTGACTTGCTTTCTCTAATGACTAAGTGTGTTATAGTATAGTATTTAGATAAATATACGTTTAGTCCCCATTGCCCTGTGAACATCTTTGTATAAAAACTTTTAAAATTTTTACATTTGTATACATTTTTTACATTTGTATATTTTTGTTTGTATATATTCATCTTTGGTTTGGTTATGGGCATTTGCCCTTTAACGACTGATTACTGAGTGTAACTCCTTGGTTGAGATGGGTGTAACTTTAGATTGTCACTGCCCCTTTTGAGCACAATCACACCTGTTGATGATCCTTATTAAGGGGTCCATTGCCCATTTTCTCCAAGGACTCTGATGAAGATGTAACTATGCATCGAAACGTTAGTCAGAAGTAGCAGTGCTTCGCCTTTCTGAGAATATAGTTCCCAGTTTGTATACGGTTAGAAGATGGCTGTGTCTCATGTGACCTTGTTATTTGTACACGCTGTGACTACATGCCTTTGGTGCGGGAGACCTGGGTTCGATTCCCACTGCGATACATCAACTAACGTGTCCCTGAGCAAGACGCTTAACCCCTAGTTGCTCCAGAGGCGGGCAACCTCTGACATATATAGCAATTGTAAGTCGCTTTGGATAAAAGCGTCAGCTAAATGACATGTAATGTAATGTAACTATACAAATCACAACATGTAAATAGGAAAATGTTGGCATTATTTTGGGAGCAGTAGGCTAGATGGAGCCGGTTACCTCCAGGATCTGTGCTAAGCTAGGCTAGCGGTGGGTGCGTCAGACAGAGTTACGACACGCACGGAGATGAGAAGGGTATGTATGGACTTATCTAACTCTGGGGGATACGGTGAATAAGCTAAAATCCCAAAGTCATAAATACAGCCACACACAATGAACCTATTATAACCAGTTACTATGTTTCACATATGTTTACACTCACCATCCTGCAGCTGTGGTTTGACTGGACAGGCTCACATTTGATTAGAGTAGGAGGTGGGCTGCTGCTCATAGCCCTGACTGTATCCTCCTTCCTCAGTGTAGCCTCCCTGCTGGCCGTATTCAGGCTGGTACCCTCCCTGGGAGCCGGCGTAGGGGTCCTGCTGGGCATAGCCTCCCTGGTCAAAGGATTCAGGGGCGGGCTGCTTTTCTTGTGATGGGACGTATGTTCCAGAGAAGGCAGCCATCCAGCCGGTCTCCTTGAACACAAACCACAGGTTTCCTATCCACAGGATCAGGTTGATGAAACCAAAAGCCTGTGGAGCAGAGAGGTGTTTGGAGAAATGAGTTTAGATATTTGCTGTTTCTGTTCTCATATCAACTCTTCATCATCTCAGTGTGAAGCATCAGGGGCCTACCACAGAAGTGTTGAGGCCGGAGACCTTGGGGTCGTAGACTTCACGGCAGCGATTCTCTTGTTCGTCACAGGCTTCGATGAAAGTGATGACCTTCTCTGGATCGGTGGCTGTTTTCACATCAGACAGGCCTTTAGCCCAAGCACATGAGGACACCAGCCACATGAAGGCAAATACCGCTGACACAACAAAGTCCTGGGGAGCAGCAAGACAACATGATCACTTTTACTACAAACAGCATCAACTAAATATTAATTGTAACACAACATGGTCTTGTATCATATGTATAAGGCGTACACAAACTCACAATCTTGCACCCCTTGGCGTTTTCACGGTACTTCTCCAGTAAGAAACAGTATACAGAGAGGGCTGCCATAGAGTAGAGGAAGGTAAAGACACCGATGGTGACAAAGAACTCAGCTGAGGAGGAGTAGTCCCCGACCAGGAATACACGCTCAGGCTTCCCTCCCTTACAGGTGGGGGCATCAAAGTAAACCTGATGGAGCCTGAGAACAGCAACACAAAGATGAAGAGAGAAATGAGAAAGTGCAAGAAGAGCTAAGAAAAAAAAGGTAAATGGTGATTGAGTTCTCATATGTGAGACACCTTGTGATATCACTGATCAGTGTCTGAGATTTTTTGTATACTTTTCATTGATTATATACAGTAAGTTTGTGTAAAAATGATTAATGCAATCCATACCAAAATACTGCTGAAGACAGTATTTTAAAAAGGGGTAGTTTAAAATTGTGGGAATCACACTTATTGGCTTTCTTTCCAAGAGTTAGATAAGAAGCTATCACTCTGATGTCTGTAAATTAGAAGTGAAGCTACAGTCAGGGGACAGTCAGCGGAGCTTAGCTTAGCACAAAGACTGGAAACAGGGGAAACAGCTAGCCTGGCTCTGTCCAAAAGTAACAAAATCCATCTACTAGCACGTCTAAAGCTTACTAATTAAGACCTTATATTTATTAAATTTGTATAAAAACGTCACAGGGCCCAAAATATTGACCAGCACATTACCCCCGTAAATCAGCAACTTGTCTTTTTTACTCTTTGGTAGAGTTTTTTAAAACTTTTGAGCAGTCAGGCGAACTGTTCTCCCGTTTCCAGCCTTTATGCTAAGCTAATCACATGCCTGCTGTAGTTTCATATTTAGCAGGTAGATATTAGAGTGGTATCGATCTTCTCATAAACTAACTAAGCTATTGTATAAATTAGGAAAAAAGGCCTTTATATATTTGCTAATTCCTTGCAAAGGTGAAACTAATTTATTTATATTTTTTTGATATAAAATATAATATACATTTTAATACGTTTACCGTGTACATTTATAACAAATGCCACCGAGCACAAGCAGGACAAATCACTTTTATCTTTATGTCCTAAAATTGTAGGAATAAATAAAATCCTAAAAAGCTCATTTTAAAATTAGATCTTGCTATGACATATTAACTGGCATCACCATCTACAAGATGAGTTTGCTCCTAAGTAATTTATTTTGATACTTGTGCTTAATGTGCATTTAGAGTTTGTAAAGAGCCTACAGTTGAATTTATTTCCTATTTCTACTACAGTGGTGACAGTAACTCTGAATGAGACGTACCTGAACGGATATTCAAATTCTACTTCTATGCCTAGGTCACTCTCCGACCGGTTTTTACACTCCACGCTCATCTTCAACATGCCAGAGTAACTGCCACATGTCGAGAAGGCGAAGATTGCAAAGATCTGCGGGAGAAAAGAGGAAAGAAAAGACACAGGGACAATTTGTCAAGACCTTTTACATCTCACTGACAAACAGAGAATACACAAAAGGGACTATCTTAAATCCCACATTCCTCCATGACTGATCACATACTTTATTCACCAGTACTCCAGTTTAGTTTGGATAATATAACCATGTAAACAAAGAGCTCCAGTGTAAAACAGGTGACAGCTCCATTAACACTGAAAGTTGCAGACTGCTGCTGTCACCACCTGCAATGTCTCAAGCAGACTGATGCTCAACCAATCATAGCGAGTTGTTGAAAAATGCACACAGAGTGCAAATCAACACAGCGCTATCACCATGTTACACAGCCAGGGCTGCACCCGTTGCTATGGTTACCATTTCAATTGGTTTTCTATAGATGTTTTACAGTTTTTTTGTTTGTCTTTTGTGGTACAGCAGTGACTGTGCATTCGTTCAGGGTCTGTTACTTCGGGAGCACACAGCTCAGTCTTGTTCTTCATCTCCCTCACTCCATCACCATGCTGTACACGGCACAAACGGACATGCGTGGAGATAAACTCTCACACACAGCAGATTAGACAAGTCAGACTATTTTTACCACACCCGCCCACCCAGAGCTGATTGGGTGGAAATCCAGCTATTAATCTGACTGAGGTGCTCTACCATCTGTCACCAAGTACTCAACGACAAGCTACTGTTAAGCCAGTCACAACACACGTACACACGCAGAAAGCTACATCCAGACACGTGAGCTCGTACACACACACACACACACACACACACACACACACACACACACACACACACACACACACACACACACACACACACACACACACACACACACACACACACACACACACACACACACACACACACACACAGAGTTTTAGCTAATGGGAGTCAGAGGCTTGTTTGTTGGATTATCACACCGGCTGCCTTAAGCGAGTCTCATTGTGTTCGCTTTACTCATCCTCCTCTGCTGCTGCAGGGTTTTCTGTTTTCATTTTCTAGTGTTCTCTCCCAAGATCTCAAACACCTTCCCTCCCCCGTTGTTGGCAGACGGCTAATTAACAGGTTTTAATAACCAATGCAAATGACTGTAGATGTGATGAACTTGGCAGTATTTTAGAGTGTGAGAGAGAGGGGAGACAAAAAAAAATATTGTGCCATCTGGACTCGAGCCTTTGCGTTAAAATCCAAACTAAAACACAGAGACTTGATATATTATGATAACAATGTTACTTTGATATGGACTGGCTGATTTGAGTGTCCATTCACATATTATTCTCGATGTCAGGTTCGGGACAGTCTGTTAGAAAGACATGCAAAAATTAGTTGTGTTTTACGTAGTACTTTCCCTTTAAACCCCAAAACAGAATAATACGGTAGTATGTAATGCTGCAGCAGTTTTAATAAACTAATTTAATCAATACCTACAAAGACAAATTTCCACTGAGGTGGACAATAAAGTCTAATCAATCAATTAATCAATGTGCAGTGTATCACAACGTATTCACAAAGTTTGCATTGTGGTACATTTTATCCTAAATATATATCAAGTCATCCATCTTATTCTGTTTAGTACAACTACCTTATGGCACTGCTTTTGTTTTAGAGCTCCCTGTGCATATTATTCTTTCATTATATCTCTGAGTTAGGTAGAGGTTAAGATTTCATGAGAGGGATCAATAACATATAATACAATGTTATAAATAAAAATACAGTAAATAATATCAACAACATCTTGTGGCCCAGCTGTCTTCTTCTTCTTGAGACTTTTTGGAGAAACACTAACGACGGCTGGATTCTCTAGTGAAGAGATAATCTTATTAATAATAATAATAATAATAATAACAGGCCACACTGCTGCTTCAGCTGACTCATCCTGTGAGTCCACGGATTTGGATCACACTGACATGAGTAATAATAATCAGTCAATGATATTTGCCATCTTGGTTTAGCAAGTTAGCATGCTAATTAGCACGAAACACTGAGGCTGATGGATATGACCTTAGTATTTGATCATAAACCAAAGTATTGGACCATTTTAATTTTTGAATTGATGATGGCGCTAGATAAAGAAAGTTAAGGGATCACCAAAAGCTGTTAGAATTCGTCCTGAGGGAGACATGAACGAAGACATCGGCATCCCTAAAAACCAGTCGTAAGGAAAATGGATCTAAATGGGAGGCGCCAAACCACAATTAAGAGTTGTACTTTTATGGTGATAGATGAGTGCAAGGAGGAGTGATGGGGGAGGAAGATGAGGGCCAGCCAGACTGAGAAAAGAAATGGTGGCACACTGAGTGTTAGGTGCCATGGTAACATTATTGGCAGCATCACACAGCGAGGAGGCAGAGGCTGGTTTCTAACCCTCCCGGTATGCTGGATGGTTGTCAGCTCTTCTGTGCTGAGAAGATAAACAATCTCACACACTCAGTCACAAACAATCGGTCTGCTACACTGTCTGTCTCTGTAAAAACCGATCCACTGATCAATAAAAGCACCAACTGGAGAGCTGGATTAATATCTGAAAAATAGCCTACAAAAATCCTTTAAAGATACATTGGACGATATTTTTTTGTTGTTTATTTTTACATAAACATATAACATTAACATTTTTGTATATAGATTTTTGAAAGACTTTTTTGGATCCTTATTCTACTCATAATAGTTATTATTTTCTGTATTGCAAATTCTTGTTAGTTATCGGCCAACATTTATGCAAATACCGATATATCTGCAATAAGCTAATATCAGCTGATATACTGTATAGACCCGGACAATTTATCTTGCAAAAATATTAAATGATTTCCTGGTTCATATGCTAAAGCATTGACACACATTCTTGTAGGAGGGTTAGCAGCTCCTCACATGCCGACATATAGCCCGTAAGTACAAAAGCACAGAAATAAACACAAGCTGTGTGAGCCTTCACCAGAGGCCCTGGAGTAATAACCATAGAGAGTCACCAAGCGTCTGCACAGTAAGAGCCCCTGAGCTATACAACAAAATCAACAGCCTTTATTACACATTAGGGATTACCGCAAAGTGAATAAGGCTTTTACTTCATGTTCTCACAAACAGCCTTTGTATGAGTCAGAAATTTGTATGCAGATTAAATTTAACAGTGCCACTCTGTAGCGGTGTACTCTGTGGTTAAGCTCCACATCAGCCTTTTTTGGGCGCCCAACATCTTCCAACATCCATCAAATCAAGGCTTTGTCAGCACTATTCCCCAGAGAGAGAGAGAGAGAGAGAGAGAGAGAGAGAGAGAGAGAGAGAGAGAGTTGGGTGGGGCGGGGAGGTGGGCAGAGCTACATGAGTCACACATTGAACGTTGTTTAAATCTCACACATTTTTTTCATCGAACGTTCCCGAGATCTTTACAAATCAAAATCACACACCTTTAACCCACATCCTCGACTGGTCTCAACTGATCCAATCCCTTTACTCTCATCCCTCTAATTAAAATATATGAATATGAACACTGCTGACCAATGCAAAAAAAAGCCTTTCGCCACATACTGACCGCAACCAAAATCCAAAAAAGGTTTGATTCGACTATACAGAAGCATCTTTTTCATTGCTGCCTGTTTCCACGGAAAGAGGGGGAGGCCCCTCTCCCCCCTCCTAAAAAACACTGTGTTGCTGGTTGTGTATGCCCATATTAATCCAGAAAGAGCACCAGCTCCAGCAGCTCCTCCTCTAGTGTGACGCTGAGGCACGCAAGCCTTTCTGACAGATGATTCATGGACCCTGGCCTCTTGAGCAGGGCTCCTGATTGGTGCTTGGCTTGCTGGAGGCAGTGATGAGGTGCTGGCACACTCACACAGCTCCAGGGAAGGACTATAGAGTCATGCAGTACACTCATGCCTCTGACTGTTCTCTAGCATATATCTGCAGAGCCCATCACAGTGTGGGACTCTTTTTGTGTGTGTGTGTGTGTGTGTGTGCTCTCATACTGAGGAGCAGGGGTGTAGCTAACAATTAAGGGACCCGTGTGAAGGAAGGGCATCCCCTCCTCAATTGACTTCTCATCTACCCTCCCAAAATGTATTCATAATTACATAGCACGTATTTAATGAGGAACATAGAACTAATTCAAATGATTAGGGTTGCAACTTACATTTATTTAATCTGCCAATTATCTGCTTGATTAATCAATTCATCGTTTTGTTTATAAAATGTCAGAAATTTGCGAAAAGAAAGTCCAAAGTGACCTCCTCATATAGCGTGTTTTGTTAGAGCTTCAAAAAACCCAAAGATATTCAGTGCACTATCATATATGACAACGGAAAGCATCAGATCCTCACATTTGAGGAGCCAGACCAAGAACAACGTGGACATTTGTGCTCGGAAAATGACAACAATTATGAATTGATTATCAAAATAGTTGCAGCTGTAGAAATGACTTTGCTCACTACGTTGATAATTTATACTTGCAGCTATAACAGGAACCACAAACCCGAACAAGTTCATAGCATCATGTCTGGGTTTTACATAACATCACATAAGAAAAGAAAAGACACAAGAATCCCTCCCTTTGCTGCGGGGCCTGTGTGGGTAATTAGTACCACTATTCCCACCACTGTGGTGCTCCAGCTGTACAGACAAAAAAAAAACTACACCAGTAGTAGCCTTGCAGCCTCTTCAGTATGAGCCTGCTCTATTATATGAGGATATCTGTGACATCCTTCGTGTCTAATCTTCTAGAAATGTCTCTAACGGCTCTTGGATCGATCAACATGAATGTAACTAGAGCTGCAACTATAATTATTTTCATTATCCGTTAATCTGCTGATTATTTTCCCATTTAATGGATGGATCCTTTGGGCTACAATATGTCAAAGAATAGTGAAAGAAATGCCCATCACAATTTAGAAAAGTAAAGTTGATGGCTTCATATTGGTTGTGTGCGACCAACAGACCAAAACACCAAAGATGATCATTTTAGGAACATTTAAGACAAAAGAACAGCAGTAAATCCTCACATTGGAGAAGCTGGACCCAGGGTGTTTGGCATTTTTGCTTGAAATATAAAGATGAGTCGATTAGTACAATAGTTGGTAATTGATTTATCACCTAATTGTTTCAACCTTAAATGGAACTAGATTAATTTATCAGTGAAAATTTTGGAATTATTTGTCAGATTATAAAACAAGCTACAATGTGCATCCTCCAAATAAATATCTTTCAGATGCAGACATGTTTCCAATTGGAGCTAAATTAAATCTATTTAAGCTATACCGTCTTTATACTTAAACTAATAAATGAGTAGTTCTGGCTCCATCATGTGGTGGAGGAGACTGATCCCATGAAATAGAAGTAATGAAGTGCTCTAGTATGCAGAGGTCATGTCCTCCGAGAAGGATTTGACAAATTGTCGTCATATTCCTCAGTGGACTGACATTGTGTTACTACAATAATGATGTAACACACCCAGCTGGTGCCTCCTGCTCAGGCCTGCTGCTGGGGCAGTATACCACAGACTCCTCTATATTAAGCTCATCATTTGAATACATTCAAGAGAGTAAACATTATAAGACATTATAGCAGAGTTAATGTAATGTTTCTAGAGAAAAGACAAACATGTCTGATGTTAAACCCTTGTGAGAGAAGGTTCAACTGTGAACCTTTTTTCTTTTTTTCGAAGAGTGAAGAGTCCCATCCATTATTAAGCCCCATGCAGCTTTATGGCCTCTGTGTGACAGAAGGTCACAAATCTGTCAGTTAGGGACATGTCAGTGTTATTTATTGCAAATGATAAAAGCTCCAAGTGGTTTACCCATAATAATAGTCCCATCTGTGATTTTTTTGGAAAAAAGTCATGCAATAGAACCTATTTAAATGGGCTCGATGGTGTTTTTTGCCCCCAACTGCTCCTTCCAGGCAGCGCTGCGACCGCTGCCTTCAAGGCACCTAACCCTAACCTTAACCTTAACCTTAACCTTAACCTTAACCTTAACCTTAACCTTAACCCTAACCAGTGCCTCCCAACTGGAAGGCACCGTTGGGGGCAAAAAACACCGATAAACTTTAAATGGAGAACTTACCCACTGTAGAATTTTGATAAATCCCAACGGTTGTTTGAGTACCGTGAACTGCCCTTGGGCCACCAACTGCCAAAACACAAAGAATCATCAATTAGCAGAGCTTTAAAAAGAAAACATTTTCACATTGACTCTCGCTAATCAGCCTCTCTCAGCAGACCAGGCATGATGATGATGATGATGATGATGATGATGATGAGGATAATGAGGATGAGGATGATATGATGAAGCTGATTAAAAAAATGAACCCAATTACTGTACCTCAGTCTCATGTATAGCCCACAGACCTGGGCTACCTGGCACCTGCAGGTGTTTGTTATGTGGCAAATATCTGCCAACACTGTCACAGCTGGCATGTTTTGTGGGCCTTTGAGATGCTGTACAACTAGGCCCACAGTCATTTTAATCATTACACTATAATGTAGCCTATGTGTGTGTGTGTGTGTGTGTGTGTGTGTGTGTGTGGAGAGAGAGAGAGAGAGAGAGAGAGAGAGAGAGAGAGAGAGAGAGAGAGAGAGAGAGAGAGAGAGAGAGAGAGAGAGAGAGAGAGCTGCCAGCATTACAATTACACTTAAGCTGATTAACCGACTGTTTTCTCTGCTCTCTCGCTACACACTTCACAGCGGTCTTTTTTATAGTAGCCGACCGTAATTTGCGAGGAAATCTCGCGAAATCTGTGTAATTGACTAGGCAAAAAGGAGGAAGCATTTGTGCGCAGGTGAATGCGACACCGCAAAGAAGGCGGTGTGTCCCTGTTTGCATCAATAAATTGCTGCACTGGAAACAAGCAGCAGTGATGTTTTAGCTTTCTGTGTCAGGCTGAGGGGCTACTTTCATCCTCATTGTTTCTCTCAACATCCATATTAAATAGATGACGCATGTACTGACACAATTCATGTTGAGGGCAGGCTGACAGCCTGATTCTTTGTTCCTTTCTCAGGGGAGCCCTGTTGTCTTTGTCATGTAGAGCCCATCATCAGCTCTCTGAGAGATGAGCTGCTAGTGGCCATAGAGAGATGCAGGAGAGCGTCCTCCTCTGTGTCTGGGCCTACTGCGGCTATCCGAACACATCGAGGGCCGTGGAAATGAATCATGTTTGTTATCTTAGCAACAGCAGGCTAATTGAGATGCGAGCAGTCTAAATCAATTAGCCGAATCCCTGGAGATAAGAGGCTACATCCTCTGGTCCCGTTGCTAAATGTCATTGCTGCAGTAATCTCTGGACATTCTACACATTTTTTTGGGGACTGTCAGCCGGCCGCTCCATCATATCGACTGCAGCATCAGTGGTGGGAATTTGTCCACTTACATTGCGTTATGTCGTGCCTTTACACCGCTGCAAATCTTTTTAGATGAATGCATAAATAACAAATTCGACTCCAAGGTAATCAAAAGCACTGCATTAAAAACAGCTTCTCACTTTGAGCGCACGAAAAAGGAAAATGAGGCAAATTGAACGAACATCACCAACCGAACAAAACAACAATTAAATAGATAATTTCCCTCCCCCCAAAAGCCTTACCTGGTTTACAACATCCATCTTGGCCGCTTACTCGCTGATAAGAGGATCAGAGGGGCGGAGGGAGGGAGGCGTCTCATCCGGAACAGCCCAGGGGAGGAAGACGCCCAGGAGGAAGAGCTGGACTGCGTCACGAACTGGGCGAGGAGGTGTGAAGCGTCGTGACGTCATATACATCATTGGACGTGGAGTAAAGACGAGCCGAGACCTCTGTCCAATCGCAGCGCTGCTTTATTCTAAGGGTAGCGAGATTGCCCCGAGGCTTATAACGCAGAGAGGAGCGCATTGAGAGTGTGTAGAGCTTTAGCAGACAGAGGGAGCGATGTAAAGGGGAAATATAAAAGGTCAGTGAAGGCTCCAGAACCGCTGCTGGCCATTAACAGGCATTAACACATGTCAGATGATTGTATTTTTGGAAGAATGTCTTTTCCTATCTTGTAGACCTTGTAGGCAAACCTCATTCTGCACATCCCATGTTGGAGAAAGTTCAGGAAGAGTTCAGGATTTCTACATTCATGCAAACACTACAAAGATAAAAGGATGGATACAGTGTTTAATTCAGCAGTGAACAGCGGACACATTTGGGTTACTGTTTTGCATGCGTCTTTTTTATCTAAAAGGAGAAGTGAAACCCAGATGTTGTCCTTCTGCCGGCCCATTAATGGCTGATTATATAATTCACTCTTTTGTTCTTTTGCTGTGGTTTTCTACCTCCATTATAGCACTGGTGTGAGAGAAAAAACACCACAGAAGCAAAAAAGGACCTTTCAGCTGAAGTATGATGTTTGAAATGGTATGTTATTAATGCACGAGCATAACTGTTACACAAATTAAAATTAAACAGACATTTGAGAAAACACAATGCTTTATTTATTGTCACAAAAATCCCAAAATTTGCTATGAGTTTTCAAGTTGCATATTAAAGGATATTTAATATTCAGCATATTTAAAAAGTTCTCTAAAATAGTGAATGCTGTTGGTCACTCACATTGTTTTGGGTAACAAAGTATTAATGTTTTATTGATGTTATAGTATAATATTTTTCTATTTTTACAGTTTATACAGGTGTATAAAGTGACAGCAATTCAAGTACAGTACAAAATGAGAATACAATGCAAAAAAATGGTCCACTGTCATTATAATGCTAAGAGCCACAGTTTTCTGTCACATTTAGCACAAAACACTGCAGTCATAGTGTTCATAGGAATTGTTGTTGAGTCCTGCCACATCAGTGTGTGTGTGTGTGTGTGTGTGTGATTATGTGCGTGTTTTGGCATTTACAATTAAAAGTATATCTTACTAACACATCATTTTACCATGGAACAACAAAAAAGACAAAATTGTCCCATGTGTATCACATCATTCTTACACTTGTGCTCTCCAGTCCACTAACTGTTTTCTCCAGAGCAGATTAAAACACACACGTTCACTTTCTCACACAGCTATTTCAGTTTTGCTGATTTCAGTAAGAAATCACGCAGTTCATTTCATCAGCCAGGTCCTCCTCAAAGCGAGAAATGGACTGACTGGCTCCGCGAGCTATGAGGTCAGTGGCAGCGATCTCCATGTCGTCCATACTCATGTGACAGGCTTCAGCAATCTCCCGCTTGGCAAAGCTCACAAACTTGGGGTCCCTGGCGTAGACACCGAGACCCTCGGAGATCAGGATCTGACATTAGCAAGAAAGAACAAGAGCAGAGGAACAATGATGTAAGACAAGAATTACGTTTCCAGCCACTTATTCTCTTTAACACGCAAACATAAACATGCATGTCTATCTTATTATCAAAGTGTTCAATGCACAGAAAATGTAATCAGCTGAACAAGTCGCTTAGCCAAATTAAAATGCAAAATGTTGCAACTTTATTTCTTTTATCATAACTTTAACAGCGCAGTGACAGCAAATGGAGACTAAGAATTTTTCTCAGTGGTGCACCGATATATAAGATTACAATATCAGCATTAAAAATCAATATTGTCTTTTTACTGCTGATGTTTAGTCGATTGTGAAATATATATGTGTATAGTATTTACAGTATGAGAGCATGCATGTTATATGAAAAGATAGGTTCACAATTTTTCAAGACCCATATGAAAAGTTGTACAGGTTTTTCTTGCTGTAATCATTCCTCCTGTTCATACTGGCCATTAATAGATGCCTTCCTAATGTGCTTGCAATAAAAAATTGATAGGAGACAAAATCCAAAGTCTGTTGTTCTGTGCAAAGGTATATTCCAAAGATTATATGTAGTTAATGTAAGGTCTCAGCAGCCTGAGTTAGTCAAATCATGTGAGTATCTTTTTAGTACAACATTTTCTCTATTGACTGTTGTGTAGACAAATTGTCAACCTATCCTTTACTACAGCTGCTAAAATGTGGATTTAGGTGAAAAAACATTGGTTTTAAAAAACAAAAAAAACATGAAATAAAAGAAAAAAAACATGAAATAAAACAAAACAAAACATTACATCAAACTGCTGGAGGGCCGTTATTCAAAATAGTGTATATGTTTATTAGTTGTGGATACTGGTGGTTGCTATAGGTTTTCTCATTCACAAAAATCCCCTGCTACATTATTACTCACCGACTCAACCAGACTGTCTGCACTGCCTTTATCTAAGAAGCCCTGGTTGATTGGTGGCATCCTCATGCTGCCGAAGGTCCTGGTCTGACCGGGGTACCAGCCAGGTGCCCTGCTCCCTGCAGGGAGGCTGGCAGAGCCGTCGCTCCACAGTGGCTGGCTGTTGCCAGTGGCTTCGTCCACAAGGATCATAGGGCTGTAGATGAGTTTGCCTCTGCGTCCCGCGGGGCCTATTATTCCTGGAAGAGTAGCGGTGCCAGCTGATGTGGTGTTCACCCAGGAGGCAGATGTCATCGAGGACACACTGCTGGGCCGGGCGTCCAGGCTGGCCTGGGTCTGACACAAGAAAGCAAGAGCAGGAGAAGACCATGAAACAAGATGAGACACACTCATTTTGAGAGTGTGTGTGTGCCGTTGCTTTACCTGTAGACGGGATCTGTATGGCGATGTGTTTCCACGGTAGCTCCCTGGGATGGGGAGGTCATCCCCATTGGTCTGTGGCCTCAGACACTGTAAGTTAAAGGACGGTGTACGACCTGAAACAATAAGCAGGAAAGTGTTAGGAAACTGTCCAGGATGCAAGACTACAACCCTGCGTGGAGGGATTCAGCATTGGCAGTGCCGAATTAGCCCACTAGGGGGCCTCATGGCCCTATTTAACCCCTGTCTGTGGAAAATTTGGTTAAAACAAATGTTTGCACCATAATAAATCTTAAAAAATGTGAAGTGGTGTGTTCAAGCTTAAATGGGGTGTGACGTTGCCCTCAATATTTGAGTTGATACTCTGCTTTAGTGGTGCAAATCTGCCATTAATCAAACCCCCACAGCTCTGTCACATGAACTCACGTACCGCTTCATCAATTCCCAATGTACTGTATGTTCCAAATGTATAACACTATTCATTAATTTTTTCATGTTGAACGGTCAAAATTAAGGTTGGTTTGTTCAGCATTAATACAACTACTACTACTATTACTACTATTTGGAGTGAAGCTGAATGTTTTACTTTTAGTGAATCATTTGAACTGTCATTACTTTCAGCTATTTATATCTACCATTTATTCATTACTTTTAGCTACCAGTTTAAACTAAGTTCTGTGCTCGCTTGCTAACTAGTTTTCATGCACTCTTACATAACTGCAACATGAAGTGTTTAGGTGTCTCATCATTTTCATCATATCATGATTTCAATTTCTTCAAATGAGTTGAGCTGCTCCAAAATCTTTCCACGTACCTCCTGGAAACAGCAGAAGTACCTCCTGGGGTACAATTACCCCTGGTTGGGAATCACTGCTCTATAGCAGTTGCCAGATCTACCTAGTTGGTAATCCAGCCTTGAGCATTAGTAGTAAAAGTCTGTGACTACAATCCCATGCATATATTACTTGTGATTATTCCACAGCATAGTTACCAGCCAGCTGTATTGTATTGTACTGTTCTGTTCTGTATAATATACAAAATGATATTACCTATATTGCCCCCTAACAAAGAAGGTATGTTTCTCACCTCTTGGTATGGGAGGAAGCAGTCGTCTCCTGAAATGTGTGCCATTCTCATTTCCATTGTAGCCATTCCCAGTGTAGCCACCGAAAGTGCTGCCATTTTCCATGCCGTTTATTGTACTTCCATTCCCATTGATGCTAATGATACTGCCGTTGCTGTTGTCTGAGTATCCATTCCCATTATATCCATTTGTGGCATAGGGAATGGGGCTTTCAATAACACTCCCATTCATGTTGGTGTCATTATAACCGTTATCAAAGCTGTTGGCATGAGTATCATAGTGTATCCCCCCAATGCTGTCGGCTCTTTCCAGGCTCTGTCCATGGTAGCCTGCCTCAGGAGAGACAGCTTCTGGATACACGTACCTACAAGATCCAAATAAATACTTTGAGCATAATATAATATTCTCAAAGGAACAGTTTGACATTTTGAAAAATATGTGTATTTGCTTTTCTGTCGAGAGTTAGATAAGGAGATGGATACCATCTCATGTCTTAAACATTAAGCTGGAGCCAGGAAACACTTAGCTTAGCATAACGACTGGGAAAAGGGGGAAATAGCTATAAACATGTTATATATCTTGTTTGTTTAAGATGTAAAAAAAAAAATAAACAGTCTAAAAATGACAAGATAAGTTAACCGCCCGCTGGCCCTAGCTTCATATTTAAAGAGCCCTTATTATGCCCGCCCACATTCCTATTTGATGATGTCACTGATTGAGAATGCCAGCCCAGTTTTTCATATGTGATGCCCATAGGTGCTGCCTGAGAAAGCACAGCCTGCCCTAGCCTGGTCCTACCAGACTCTCGCACATTTCATTTGTACAGAGAGTCTGGCCACTCTCCATTGACAAGTGTTGCTTGAAGGCGGGTACTCTGTTGAAGTTGAAAACTATTGGATCTGCACAGAGACACTCTGGATCTGCCATAACCAATCGCTAACGTTTGGTCGTCAACTCATTCACCACTAACGGAGCGAGCTGGAAAATCTAACTTTTCCCGAACCCCGTGGGGAGGAGGGCCACAACATCATGGCCACCAACAAAACAGACTGTTCTTGCTCGGGCTTTAATTTCTGGATATTCGGCAATCGTTGCCACAACGGACCGAATGGCTTCGCTCGCATCTTTCTCCGCCACCATTAACGGAACTACAACTCAAATTAGCGCACAACCTTAACGTCATCGTTCTCAGCCACTCCCTCTGTTCGCTGATTGGACTGATCAAGATTTGACCGGAGAAAACCCAAGAATATACCGCAAACCCAGACGTAGTACTGAAGGAAAATGAAAATTGAGCGGAAGTACGTAGGAGGGCGGAGCCAGGCTAAGCCTGCCCAGTGGCTTGATTAAATTTGGTTGACCAATAACAACATAGTGGGACAGCTGACCAATCAGAGCAGACTGGGCTTTTCAGGAAATTGGGCCAAGAGCTCAGACAGAGTGTTTCAGGCAGAGGTGCTGTGGCAAAGGGCAGTATGAGAAACATAATATGTTTTTTGAACATCAGCATATTCTAGTAGACCCCAAGATTACAAATATGCCGCTGAAAAGAAGTATAAGAGGGGCTCTTTAACAAACAGACATGAGAATGGTATCGAGCTTCTCCTCTAACTCTCGACATATAATAAATGAGCGTATACTAACTATTCCTTCATTTAATCATGTAACATATATGCTGTATCTCTCTCTTTACTCCCTTGCTTGTGTCTTACCTGTCTACTGATGGTAGGTTTGCAGCATCCCCTTCAGTGCTATAAACCTGCTCAGCTACTCCGTTTGTGGCCGCCACAACTGGTTCTTCAACTACAACCGGTTCTTCAACTACGACCGGTTCTTCAACTACGACCGGTTCTTCAACTACCGGTTCTTCAACTACGACCGGTTCTTCAACTACAACTGGTTCTTCAAGTACGACCGGTTCTTCAACTACAACTTGTGCTATCTCTGGGGTAGGAGGAGGAGGAAGACAAGGAGGAGAAGGAAGAGGCAACTCGCTGATGGAGTCCACCCTGAACAGGAGAAGAAACAACTCATTATGTCATTTAAAAAAACAAAAAAAACAATACAGTATCAAAGTGTAACTGGTTATATAATGTAATGAACACAGCTTTGTATAAAATGAGAGAAACACACCTGATGGGCAGAGGATCGGACCTCACAGGCTGCTCTGTTACAACGCTGACTCCTGCCAGCTCTGACCCTGGTCTCTGGTGCTCCTGCAGGCCCGTCACCTGCTCTGTGATCACGCCCCCGTTGGCTGCCTTGGGCTGAGGTTCCATGAGCACAGTTACCTGCTCTACCAGCGTGTCTATGGGCGACGCACTGGCGGGCTTTGTTTTCGAGGAGGTTCCCTGCTCGCTGTTGAATATGTCATCGCTGCCCATCTCTCCATCCACACCCTCCTCTTCTTCCAGGTCACAGGCCATCGCCAGACGCATCTCTGGAGCCAGGTCCTGCAGCGTCCGCAGCCCGAGCTGAGAACACAAATATACTTCTTAACATTAACACCCCAAGTGTTTATAATGACACTCTGGCAAATACCCAGTGGTGGAAGAAATATTCAGTCTATTCTTTAACTGAAGTAAAAGCAGCAATACTACATTGTAAAAAATACTCTGTTACAAGTAAAGGTCCTGCATTAAAAAAACTATGAAAGTATCAGCATAATATATACAGTAAGTACAGAACGTAAAAGTACTCATTATGCAGAATATTCCATTTCAGATTCTTATATTCCTATATTATATTACTGAATTAGGTTTAGTGAAGCATTAATGTGTTCATCATTTTATTGTTGCAGCTGGTAAAGGTGGGGTTAATTTAATCACTGTATATACTGCTGGGTAGTTTAACCTATAATAATGCTTTCTATATTTATTAGTTGATTTACAGTGCCTTGCAAAAAACCCCCTTTTATTTTTTTTCTTTTTTTTTTTTTTTTT
Organism: Perca fluviatilis; assembly: GCF_010015445.1. Classification (NCBI taxonomy): domain Eukaryota; kingdom Metazoa; phylum Chordata; class Actinopteri; order Perciformes; family Percidae; genus Perca; species Perca fluviatilis. The sequence goes on from NC_053116.1 coordinate 12,474,877, forward strand.
TTTTTTTTTTTTTTTTTATATTTTTTTTTTTTTTTTTAATAAAAAAAAAAAAATAATTTTTTTTATTAAAAAATTTTATTTTTTTTTTTTTTTTTTTTATTTTTTTAAAAACCCAAATTTATTTTATAAATAAAAAAAAAAAAAAAAAAAAAAATTTTAAAAAAAAAAAAACCACCCCACCAAAAAAAAAAAAAATTAAATTAAATTTTTTTAAAAAAAAAAAAAAAAAAATTTAATAAAAAAAAAAACACACCACCACAACAAAAAACCTTTAAAAAAAAAAAAAAAAAAAAAAAAAAAAAAAACACCAACAAAAAAAAAAAAAAAAAAAAAAAAAAATTAAACTGTATATTTTGTATTAAAAATCTGAATCGTCAAAGTAGCTAAAGCTGTCAAATAAATGTGGTAGAGTAAAAAGTATAATATTTGCCTCTGACATGTAGTGGGGTAGAAGTATAAAGCAGAATAAAATGGAAATACTCAAGTAAAGTACAACTTCCTTTAAAATTGTACATAAATGCTGTAACTTAGTAAATGTGCTTAGTGACATTCCACCACTGCAAATATCCATAATATATCAACAAAGTTAAAGTCCCCTTCCACACCTGATTTGGATGTTTGATCTTCTCTATGCAGAAGGTTGTTTGTGCAGAGTTTGACACTGAGGAAAGTGTCACATGTGTCTGTGCTCACATTAAATCTGAGTTTAACATGTGTTCGTAAGAGCAGGATTCTGTGACGTCTAGTTTGGAGCCAATCGAGTTTGACTATGTTATCTTAAACAAATGTGATGTGGTAACTTATAACCTCCAGTGCACACATTAAGAATGAACTGTTCAGGGACATAGGAAACGTCTTGTGTCTAGTAGGTAAACTTTAAAAAAATAAATAAAAAATTGCATATTCATAGATTCATTTTTGGAGTAGTTGTTTAACAAAGTAACTTAACTATCTTGTGGGAAAGAAAACATATTCGAGACAAATTATTATTTAAAGTGGAGTACTTTTACATGTCTGAATGGGATCTTTAAAGTGAAAAGCACAATGTATGTCACCTGCAGAGAAGCCGCCCTGTCCTTCCTTTTGGATTTCCTCTCCCTCTCCTTTCTCTTGCGGAACTTTTTAAAATAGTCCTGAATCAAGAAGCTGGCATAAAACTTCCCACAAGTCACCTCATCCCCTGAGGAGGAAAAAAAAGCAAGTTAGTGATGAAAATGTGGAAGGCCAAGTGAAGAACATACAGTATATTTTTGAAAACTGATTATATTGCAATGCAGGCATGATTTATGCTTTCACAATTTTTTATCATGGCTGATAGCTATGTAAATTCTTGTTGTACCTCTAGGGGGAGGAATGACTTCATCAATGAGCTTGGGCTTGGTGCGTTTCCAGAGCTTCTTAATGATCACCTTCAGCTCTTCATTCTGCTGGTCGATGGGGCCTGAGGGGAACAAAAGGAACAAAACCTGAAACAGCAGCCTAACAACACTGACTCAGATACTACAGATACAATGCAGGGGTCTCTGTCTATGCACGTGTACGATATCTAACCTTCAGTCTTGATCTTGAGCGAGGTTCGCACAAGAGCAAACAGAGTAGCGCTGAAGGTGACTGTCCCATCGCTGTGCAGTGGGACGTTCATAGCAACCAGTCTCTGAGAGAGCACGAGGCAGAAGGAGTGAGAGCTATCTACTGTATCTGCTCATGTTATTCACATCAAGTGTGCAGCACTGAATTTGTGTCGACTTACCTTGCATGCAACACGATGAGGACACAGTTTTCCAAAACCAAGAGGTGGCTGAATCCTACGCAGCATCGTGACGACATCGATGTGTTTGATACGACCGCTGCGAGAGGCAGACGAACAGACATTTACTGACAGATAAGAATATTCTGGGAATAGTTAGAGGGGACAAACAGAAGAGCAGACGGTTAAAGAGAAACGAGTCATACGTGGCCTCTGGATCGTAGTCAGACCAAACTCTCTTAAACTCGTCCAGGTGGTGAGTGCCGAGCACCGTCCAGTCTCGTGTCAGGTATTCAAAGTTGTCCATGATGACGGCAATGAATAAGTTGATAATCTTGATAGAGAGGACAGAAACATAACGACTACTTGTGAACAACCTGCCAATTATAAAAAACAAGACTTGTAAACTGACTTTTCATTAGTGGGTATCTGTTTGCTTCCACATGCATGTGATTATCAGAGTGGCCTTCATAAGGACGTATATGTCAATTCATCCAGTATCGGTGAATTTCGCAAAACCCAGCAGGACAAAGGGTTTAGGGTCTATTTTAGCAGCCAGGGAGGGTCCCAGTGGGTCTCTGCCAATGGTCAAAGACCACACACAGACTGGTGGATGTCAGCTGTCCACAGAAGAAGAAACCATAGAAGCAATGTGAGACCCACACAAAGAGACAGAGTCGAACATGAACCTGGACGCTGTGGTTGTAAATCTTGCTTCAAGGAAACAAGGCAAGAGCTGAGAACTGCGATGGTGGTCTCAAATCAACATTTTAAAACAGATGGAGTGCATTAAATATGTAAGGTTGGCCTGCGTGCAAATTCACTTCTTAAATTTAGGCAATGCAAAGACATTTCAGCGTGGGAACTTGCTGGAACTGGTTTATACTTTAAGTGAATTTAAGGTCTTCAGCACCATATAGAATTACACTCTATTATTAGATGACACTGATGCTAATCTTAAACAGGTAATCTGTAACAGGCAATACTGTAAATCCAGGTCTGCAACAGCTAAAATATGTCAGATGTGTCAGATTAGACCCTGTTCTCGTACATTCTGCAGGTTCAAAGTCACCTTCATTTAACCTGTTTAATGTCTTAAAATAGCACTGAAGTCATGGAAAAGTTACCAAAATATTTTCACCCATTTAAATCAGGAGTTTGTTGATTTGGCTCTGCTGTCTAGATTAACATAATCTGCAGAACCATGAGTTCTCTGAGGAGCTGGGAACTGGAGAAGGCAGGGTTAGCGTTCTAAAACTGCTACCGCTCAGTTGCTGCAATACTATCCTCTCTGCTTTCATCTGACTTTAATCCCACTTGACCTGGCAGCCTGTAAAACACAAGTCTGAATTAATTATACCTAGATTTAATTTGCAGTCAGAAGGCTGTATTAAGTTATATCAAAAGGATGGAATGTGTTTTACTTGAAAATTATCTCAGAACTGAGTGATTAAAAAAACCCAGATCGTTAATCCTCCTCAGCTTCACTCACCAGGTAAGCACAGAGCATGAAGAAGCTGATGAAGTAGATGTAGGCTAAGTTGCTACCGCAGGAGAACTCTTCACCAGGCTCAGTGTCGGATTCTGGGTCACAGCGTCTGCCTGGCAGAGCTGCCAACATAATCTCCTGCCACTGCTCTCCTGTGGCACATCTACAAAGACACAGACAGGGCGGCATTTTCATTTGGCCTGTATTTACTGCATTCACTAAGATCTTTTACATCTTGTTTCAAAGGAAGATAATGACATTATTTGGCTTTTGACTTACTCCTGGCAGCAAATGAATGCAAGTAACATTTGAGCTGTTATAACACTTTGAAAGCTCTCGTAACATTTGTCTCTTTCTGGCTAAAATGGCTCACCGGAAGAGCACCAGAACAGCCATGAAGAAAGTCTGGAAGTTGCAGTTTCTGTTGATATGTGTGTCGTCATCGATGGCCACTTTCCCAAATGTCTGAAAGGACACTCGGTAAGAAACAAACAGCTACAGCCATAGTCAATATAGTCAATATGACTAGTAAAAACTAGTAAAAACTGAGTGAAGTGGGGGCAGACTGTCATGTAAAGTTTTGTTTATCATTAATTGGTAATTGATTCATTTTAAGTTGGTGGAAATGAGACCATTTAACTGCTGGATCACTTTAATAAGAGAGACTCACCTGCATGCCAATCACAGCATAGATGAAAAAGATCATCGCGATGAGCAGACCAACATAAGGCAGGGCCTGAGTAGAATAAAGTCAAAGTTACAATTACAGAAAAGGAGTTCATAAGAGTCATGACAACAGTGAATCCTTTGTGTTTTGTGAATTATTCGCTGACCTGGAGCGACTTGACAAAAGTCCAGAGGAGCGTTCGAATGCCCTCTCCTTTGCTGAGCAGTTTCACCAACCTCAAGACTCGGAATAGACGGAAAAATGTGATGGACACTTTTCCACTCTCTCCTTTACCCTAGAACCGAAAAAAATGTGTTGAGGCAAAAACAGGTGAATAAACGTGTTAATAAATGTGTTACAGTGCTGGTACATATAGTATCTTGAAGTATAAAGAAAAAATATTTGGAGTTGCAGTGGTTGTGTTCAGCTCTCACCTCACCATGGCCGCCTCCTCCCTGGATCCATATTTCAGGAAATCAACAAAAGAGGAAAGAGATTAAAAAGGCATCAGGCACAAATGGTTAAATCTTTGAAGTAAAAGAAAAAAAAACATTTCAATGAATGATTATTTGGATTTTTGTACTGTGTATTTATTCAGTTAACGGTTCAGTTATATAATACTGTTTAAAAGTTGTCTCCACACTGCTAGAACTACTCCTGGTGAAGAAATACTGATTTCTATGGTTGGAAAAATAAAAAATAAAAAGTCAAACTTCAATGCATTTATTCTAAAAATACTGGAATCGGCCTATAAAATACCAACCAAACCCCCCAAAATTCCCAGAAAAAACACCAGAGGAAATGACCTTAGGGTTGTGCAGTAATAGGGAAACCTTTTGATTTGATTTGTTTTTTTTCTGTTTTTTATTCCAAGTAATACATTAACTGCTTTCTACACAAAAGGCTCTTTTTCAAAGTCTTTAAGTAGTTAAGGTAATATTATTATGGGTTAATATGAGTATTGAATAATTGTTTTTGCTAATGTTGTGGTGTGTTTTTCGAGGTTGTGTGTCATGATGGATGTCATACTCTTTCTGCAACAAAAACCTGAACCTGGACCTGAACATAATGTTGATGTGGTAGCGCATGTATTTTGGTTTGAGTTTTTTAGAAATCATCCTTAAGATGCAAGGTGGCGGTGCGGTAAGACGCAGCGGCCACACCGGGGTCCTTAATGAAATGCACTCCTTCTACCTTCACCTCACGGTGGACCTAACTTATAACAATCAGTGCTCTGTTACAAGTCTACTTATGCCCTGTCTTTTGTTGTCTGTTGTCTGTCCTGTCCCTTTTATGTATAATCTATAATGTGTGTGCACTAAATGTAGCCTGTCTCAAATGTCGTTTTTATATATTTTAAATGTAACAGCATGCATTTAAATCCATGTTGAAACGTTGTTTTGTCTCACTATATACTGTGTATATGGTTGAAATGACAATAAAGCCCACTTGACTTGAACATTTTTGAGCCAATAGCTCTCCGTTAGAGTAAATTGGAGTTTTAGTTTTTGACTGAGATGAGAAGGTAACGAATGGATCATGTAACTTTTTCTTTTTTCACAGAACATTTATTCTGCGTCCAACTCATTGCATTTATAGAGACTAAACAGACAAGAGTTCCACTACAGGCTCTTATCAAGCCTCTAAGACAGTATATACAAATGATGCTGGAATTTGGTAAGACTTGTTTGACTTTTTAAATTATCAGATTAATAATTTCACCACTATTTCTCCACAGCAGTAGAGGAAACACTGTGACATAGCTTTTGAGCTTTTATTTTGTCAGCTCATGGAACAAACTTACGCTTAACTCGGAGACGGCAATATCCAACACGCTCCCCACGACAATCAAAGCGTCGAATGAATTCCATGGATCGATGAAATAGTGCTGCAAAGGAAAGAAGAAGCAAAGTGAGAGTCAAAAAACGACAGTGTTGACAGTTGAATGTTTGTCTTCAAAGGTAAGAGAGTGAAACCTCACATGAACCCGCAGAGCCAGTAACTTGATAACCATCTCTATAGTGAAAACCACAGTGAAGATCATGTTGAGGATGTCCATGATGGAGGTGAATAGTTTAGACTGCTCGTAATGCTGGGAGAGAGAAGCAACAACACAAAACTCCAAGTCACAACGCTGAAACAAGTTGATATTTCTGTATTTCACAAAGGAGTTGTGGAAATGATACCTGAATAGCCAGGGTGAGGGTGTTTCCCAGAATCAGCACAAACATGATGTATTCAAACTGGCTGGAGTTGATAATTTTCCAGAATTTGAGCTGGGATGGGTTTTTAGGAATGTAAATCTTTATAGGCTGAGCTTTGAGAGCATAGTACACACACTGGCGCTGCACAGGGGGGGAAAAGAAATAAGCACAAACATCATTTACTTTTGAAAAATGAAACAAATGTATCACAAAAAATTATTTATTTAATTAGTATAAAAAAAAATTAGTTAACTAACTTGATTTTTGTTGAGCTCACAGTTTTTGAATTCGGCCTCTCCTTGCTCTCGAAATGTGATGATGACAAAACCCACAAATATGTTCATCATGAAGAAGGCGATGATGATGATGTAGATGATGAAAAAAAAGGAGATTTCTACTCGGTAGTTGTAAATGGGCCCTCGGTTGATGGCGTTGGCGTCCACGGCCCGGTAAAGGAGCCTTTATACAAAAAAACGCAACAGCGATTTCATAGCCAAAAATTGATTTAAAGAATTGATTTTAAAGCCTGGTTATATTCTGTTTATTTTTTTCATTTTTATTATTGTCAACAAATCCCGTGAGAAGAGAAACTCTTACAATGAGTTGAAAAGTGTAGCCAAACTGATATTCCGTATTCCTCATAGAGCTCCACTGTTTTCCAAAAGCACATCAATGAACCACACTGTTGTATTAGGTGACATATGTCTTCAATATGATGACCTTTGGCGCTGTAATTTATTTTGAATTAACCCCATATAACCTCACTAGACACTAAACATGTATCAATCCATAGCAGAAAATGGTCCCTGAGAAATGCACTATTCCCTCCTGTTTTAATAATATTTTGTAAATCCTACAGTGCCCAGCTCTTCTACGGCATTACTGGGCCATTTAACAAAATTAAACTACATATTTGTTACCAATTTTTAAAGATTTACATCTTCAGTAAGAACGGCAACAGAGTAGGGAAGTCAGAAAGTTTTGGGAGCCGGACTCACGCATTCTTGTTTTTTAATTTTAATGGGATTTGTTGACAATAATACAATAAAAAAATTAACACCAGCCTTACAGTATCCTTTGCATTGATAGAAACAATGTAAAGTTACTACTCACTGTGGCCAGCCTTCAAATGTCGACACAGTGAATAAAGCCAGCATGCCCATGAGCACATTGTCAAAGTTGAAATCACTGTTTTCCCAAATCCTCTCTTTCACCATGGGGTGGTTCATATCCCCGTCCTGATAGACCACAAACAATCCCCTAAAATCAAACACATAAAAACATTTTATGGCAGTGACGGCATGTTAAAGAGACTCTCGAGTGCCGTCTGTTGTGTAGAGAAATGAGGAAAAGGGAAACTGACTTGCACTCATCAGGAGTGTGTTTGGCTTCATCTGTGCAGCTGTAGAATCTGCCCTGTAACATTAAACACAGAAAGTCAATACCATTAAAAACACTCACTGGCCACTTCCCTTTTTTAAATGAGTGGGTGAGAGTAAAATACACAATATAATGCAGTTCAATACAACAGCTCTTTACAAAGCTCATAACGTTCAGTTTTTGGTGACATTGTTGGAAATGTGTAAATTCAATTATGTTATTATTGGGGGGGTTGGCAGAATATTCGAAAGACCTCTGAGTACAATGCAGTCCAATACAACACAACAAGACCACTAACTATGACCTCAATACTGAAAAGAAAAATGATATGCTGAAACATATAATTTAATAAGCACCTATGACAGTGTCAACAAAGAGTGAACACGAGCATCGTAAAAGCAGAGTTTGTACCTAATAAAGTGGCCACTGAGAGTAGAAATCAAAAGGCTGAAAGCATGAACATGTACCTTGAAGAGCTGCACTCCAATACAGGCAAACATGAACTGAAGGAGTGTTGTGACAATTAAGATGTTGCCGATGGTGCGGATCGCCACGAACACACACTGCACCACATTCTGTGAACACCAAAGGACACGTGTTAGCTTTGAATAGCAACAGACTTGACTTTATATACACTAAATAGATAGCACATATACACCAGAAAAATAGCAAGGTAATGCAATAACCTTGCAATAAACGCTTACACTTACTTACTTAATATATCATTTGAATATAACAAAAAAAGAAAAGATAGCTAAATAAAAGAGAGCTGTTTACCTTTAGTCCCTTGGCTCTGTTAATGGCTCGAAGAGGCCTAAGCACTCGCAGCACTCGGAGGATCTTGACCACAGAGATAGCACTTGAACTGAGAGCAACAATGCAAAATATTTAGAGTCAAGGAAACTGAAATTTTTGCAAATAAAGGATACAAAAAATAGGGCACAATGGGCTGGGAAATAGAGACTATAAAGTCTAAAACAACATTGGGAAAATGAAATAATTTCTGAGTGTTAGCCACAAATTTGAACACTTTAAAGAGACATCACTGCTTCCACACATTACAGCTACACAACAGTGACTCCTATTGATTTTTCTGTCAGAATACAACAGTGCAGTTTGTATTAGACGGGCATCTACTCACTGTAAAAAGAAAGACGTGAGCGACACACTGACAACCAGCAGGTCAAGAAGGTTGAAAGCGTTTCGACAGAAGGAGCCGGAGTGCAGAAAAGCTCCGTAGACTGTCATCTAGACATGAGCGAGGGAGCGAAGAAAGAAAGTTAAATGTTGTAGACATTATGTGTTATTGAATAACACCATGTTCAAGCACAAGTCAATTTTAGCCACTGCAACAGTTACCTTCAGTACGATCTCCACTGTGAAAACTGAAGTGAAAACATAATCGGCATAACCGAGCACCTGAGGATGAGAGAAAATAGATTTTAGTATTGAATCTTGTTTATTGTGAAGGTAATAATGAGCAGATGGACATGGTCTGCCGGTATGAGGCTCTGATGTGGTCTTTCTTACTATGTTCCTGAATGAGTGGGATTTGATTGGATCCTCAGCAGCCAGGGAAATACTACTCATGATGATGAAGATGAGAATGAAGTTGGTGAAGTAGGGGTGATGGATGAGGTTGTGGCAGGCGACTCGCAAACTGAGAATATGATGGAAATTACAAAAGGAAAGTGGATTCTTTTTTTGCAATGTCTGTATCGTTACTGTTATAGAAGTATAGTGACATGAGGTTGATTTTTGACGCATGTATGATGTCAGATTACCAGTTTTTCTTTCCAAGAATGAAGAAAGAGCTTCCATCAGGGATTGGGATGATCTTCTCTTTGGGCCCTGAGAACTCAGGCTTTAATGGAGAAACTCCTATAATTAAATAAAGCGCAAATAAGAGAGTATTAAGAGGCAGTCTACGTCTTTAATCAGCATGTCTGCTGTTTTTCCTGCAGGGCGGGGTGTCTGTCGGACTCACCCTCCAGTCCTTCGATGGCCCTCAGCTCCTCGTTTTCCTGCCAGTCATCCTCCTCGTTCTACACACGAGACAAAAGATCAGTCTGGCATTTCACTTTTTTAACAAAGTCCAATATGTTGCAGTAAAGAAACAAAAATATTCTCTACCCCTGCTTCTTCATCCTCTTTCTCTTCATCATCATCCCACTCTTCTTCCTCTTCCTTTTTCTCCCTGAAAAAAACAAACTGCAATTAACCTAAAGCGCAATTGTTTGAAAATAATATTTTTGTATGGGCTAAATAAACTGATCAGTCTAAGTGCAGCAGGAAACAGAAGGATGGGTCCGGTACGGCTGCTCACTGTCATCTTTTCTTATGCCAAACTTACTCGACTTTGGTCTTTCCGCCGCCTCCTGCCAAGTTGTCCACAGCGATAGCCAAGAAGACATTGAGCAGAATGTCTGATCACAAAATTAAGGAGCCCCATTTGTTTGCATTTGGAATTAAAGACCAATCATGTAATGCTCAGACTTCAAAAGGAATCAGACAGTAAGGGCACAAAACACTGGAAAAGGATACAGTTACCACAGACAAAGAGGATGACAAAGTAGATGCACACCACCATGTTGGGGAAGATGGGACCTCCATAGGCCATAATGCCGTCGTACATCACAGCGTTCCAGTCCTCTCCGGTGAGGATCTGTAAAGAAAAGAGAGACACAGAAGACAGACGGAGTGAGAGACCGGTAATTGATACCACAATAGTAGTAAAGTAAAGAGTGGAGTATCATTGTGAGATATAGAGGAGATGTAAATCACCTGGAAACAAGTGAGCAGAGCCTGAGGGAAGGAGTCAAAAGTACTTCTCTTCATCTGAGTCTCGTCAAAGTTGAATTTGCCTCCAAACAACTGCATGCCCAGCAAGGCAAAGATGATGAGGAAGAGGAAGAGCAGGAGCAGAAGGGAGCAGATAGCTTTCATGGAGTTGAGCAGCGAGTTGACCAAGTCGGACAAAGCAGCCCAGTGCCTGGAAATAACAAAATCAAAGAGAGCAAAGTCACGATAAAAAAATTAAATAAAAAAATAAACGGCAGGTACATCTACAACACTGGTTCCTTCCTCATGCGGTCGACTGATGTTTCACCACTAAACTCTGGCACCAATTACCGAGTCATCTTGAATATCCTGAGCAGTCGGATGCAGCGCAGCACAGAGATGCCGATGGGCGGGATGAATTCCATCTCAACGAGCAGCGTCTCGAGGATGCCGCCGCACACCACAAAGCAATCAAAGCGGTTGAACAGCGCCATGAAATAGATCTGCAGGCCAAAGGCGTACATCTTCATCAACATCTCCAGAGTGAAGAGCAGCAGCAGGACCTTGTTGGCTCGCTCTGAAGGACAAACAGAGAAGAAGAAGTCATATTTTTTTCCATCAGCGAGTCTACCAAGTGTAGAGTTGGAGTACAGCTCAGGGAGGAACGAATTCTTACCTTGCATTTCTGTGAGCCACTTTGGCTGGCCGTAATGCTCGGAGGCACTGGCCACTGTGTTGAGAAACACCAGCAGAAGCACTAACCAGTAAAAGTTATTGGTCTTGACGGCCACACGGCAGTTCTTCCTCATTGTATGATTCAGCTGGCACAACTGGTCGCTAAAAAAAGAGATGGAATAGTGTTTTGAATGAGGTGTGCATTTTGACGAGGGTGTAGCAACTAATAAAATTCATAAGGAGTGCTTTGGAATGAGCCCTTTTTAATTTTCTCATCTTACCAGAAGCTATTGGCCATCATCTTTGCCCTGAGAAAACAAGAAAATGATCAAATCATGAATTGACTTCATTAACGCCTGCATGCCAGTGATTAAAAAACAATGCTGTTATTTCTCTGTTGCCTTACATGAGAGAAGAACAGAAGCCACTGTCATCATCGAGGTATGCTATATCATCATCTGAGTCGGACTCTGCTGAAAACAGATAAGTACCGGCTATTAAAGAGAATCACGTAAAAAATAAACACGATAACAGAGCGTGACAGCTAACATACCTCCACCATCCTCACTGTGCTTGTACCAGCCAAACTTCTTCATCATCTTTTTCTTTGCTATCGCAGCACCTTTTAAGTCAAACAGAGCCAGGTGATGTGTAAATACAAAGCCACATGTCATTTCTTTTGGTTTGTCTACATAAATATGTCTTTAACTAACGTTTGTTTCCTTCTTCGTCCACATCCTCGGCCTCTATGAGCCAGTCCATGTAGCCTATCATGTCCTCCTCCATCTGCTTGCTCTCCTGTGCCTTCTGCAGCTCCCCTCGCGCCACAGCCTTTTCTCTTTCCTTGGAGAACTCTCTGTGTACATACACAAGATCAAGAAACTCAGTAAAAAACTGTAAAAACAAATGTATGGGATTCATTTTGTTTCTCATAACTAGGGCTGGGTATCTTTCAAAAAATGTGGATACCGGTACCGATACCGATACCAATACCGTGACTTCGATACTGGTTCCTAAACGATACTTTTTTCGATACCAATTTTATAAAACAAAAATAATTTACAACATTACACATTAAGGCACACATCTGTTTTATTTCTTTTTCAGCTCCTACTACGCGAGCCCCGTCTCTGTACGTAACGTTGCAAGTTTTTCCTGTGTGCCTCTATGACGTGTAACGTTAGACAACCAAACACAAACATTATTAGGTCTTGGTAGAAGTACGCTGCATGCTTATTGGCTAACTGACGCTGATGAGATTCACTCCTTAGGCATTGAAATTGGGTATTGAATGACGAGGCATTTTTCGATAATCACTACTTTTGAGGCAAATTGGGCGGTGCCTTAAAAATGATTGAATTCGGTCCCCGGTCCTACTCATAACACACAAGAAATGCACAGAAAGCTAAGCAACCTACCCGCTCAACACACCCAATACGAGATTGATAATGAAAAACGATCCAAAGATGACCAGAGAAACAAAGTAAACCCATGGAATCTCAAAGCCAATGGCATCATTCATCTGTGCAGAGAGACAGAGACAAAGTACAAGTACAGTTAAGCATTTTTTTTTAAATACAACCAACAAATGTAAAACTGTGGAGGAACCAGGAGCATGTGTGTGTACCCAGTAGAGAACATCTGTCCAACCCTCCATAGTGATGCACTGGAAAACTGTCAGCATGGCGAAAAAAATGTTGTCGAAGTTTGTGATGCCGCCATTGGGGCCCTCCCACTTGCCCCTGCATTCAGTCCCATTCCCGACACAAAAGCGCCCGCTCCCGGCAAACGCACAAGGTGACGGATCATCTTCCACTATGAGACCTGGAGCAGAGAACAGCGTTGAGTCCACACAACCATGAAATATGGACACTGTATAAAATCCGTTTTAGTTTAGAGAGCACAGACCTGTGCTGGTGGAGTAGCACGTCTTGTGCATCCTGCCGATAAAAAGCTCCAAGCCAATGATAGCATAGATGATGATGACAAACATGACCAACATACCGATGTGCAGAAGGGGGACCATGGCTTTCATGATGGAGTTCAATACAATTTGTAAACCTGACAAAGCAAACACACTTTTCAGTGGTGCATGTGATGATGAAGCACAGGAACACACATGCAAAAACACATTCAAACAAACTGCAATGAATGAAAGACGCACTTGGCACTCCAGATACGAGCCGAAGTGGTCGTAACACCCTGAAGGCTCTGAGAGCTTTGACATCCAGGCCTCCAGGTTTTCCTGCAGCATGATGGGCCTCTCCTGGCTTATGATCTGTCATGCCCTCTGCTATCACACTGAACAACCTGCACAGACACACATAATAGCTTTCAGAACTTTACTTCTTATTAGTGATAGGACATTTGCAGATGCAAATCTTGACTACGTAAAGCAACAAAATACCCGACAATGACGATAACGAAATCAAGCAAGTTCCATCCGCTGCGTATGTAGGCGCTGGGGTGCATGACTAAGCCGTAGGCAAGAATTTTAGTGAAGGTCTCGATGGTGAAGATGACGAGGAAGACATACTCAACTTGTTCCTAAAAAGAAAAAGAAAAGGCAACGTAAAGATGTTTGGCAAAATTGGAATGACCTTTTTTATAAGTCAGCGAGTGCGTCTGACAGAAATAAATATGGAAGAGTGTTGAAGAAAATGTCAAGTTATTGTCACAGTAAAATAAAGACATTTGGAAATTGATTTCTCTTCGTCACATACAGCAATAACTGGCATTAACTGACTTCTTCATGCGTCTTTCTTGAAACCACATGTGTTATCATTAAAGGCTGACTGTGGTGGCTTTCTAACCTCTTAACCCACTGCCTAACACATGCTTAAGCATGTCCCCGGATCCCTTTTCTGTAACCTTCAGCTTAATGCTTCTAATCACTGCTACCCCTGTCACTAGGCTTTTAAGTCAGGCTGACACAATAATCCTTGCATAATGTGGTTTAGTGCAAGATGACTTGAATACACTAAAATCTGAAACGTTCACCAAAACGTGCTGCAAAAATGGATGATTTTACCTGATAATACAGTTAGTTACTGAAGGTAAGTGTTTATGTTAAACTTTTAGCTTATGTCCTTTCTGCAATCCAATAAAGGGATCTCCTAAGATCTATCCTGCTGCAAGTCTAGGCGTGTGTTTCCCTGACTTCCTGCTACCATTTTTACTAAAATTACCTCAAATCTAATTCAAATATTGGATCCTTTTTATCTCTCTGCAAACAAGGTTTAAGGAGGAGGATTGTTTCCAACAACTGGACTTTTTCCAAATACATATAAAGCTGTTTGTAGGTCACATTGGTTCATATTTCCAATATGCCGAAGTAAAACAGGCTCGTTTTGAGTCTGACCGCGCTGTAATTTGTAATTCACAGACGAAAAATGATCAGAAAGAGAGAGACAAAGAGAGAAGACAAAGACGAGGCAGATGGTTGCTGTTTAAATCAGTCATGATCCCTGACAGGGTCACCTTAACGAGGTCATAGCGCAACTTCTTTCCCCTCTAACACCATTACCACCCAACGGGACACTATTACCTTCTCACTAATTGTTGCTACCTACCGTCATCACAATACTCGACTACTGTCATTTTATTATAAAAAAAGAAACCGAAACTGTTTTCCTACACTTTTGTCACGAATCATGCATACACCTATCAGTGTTCTCACGACTCAGAGGACGTGAGAAGGCAAATCATGTCAGGGGAATCACACAGGATGTTATTAGTGAGAGTCAAGACTTGGAAACAGGAACATAAGAACATACACTGTGTAAAAGAAGCTCAGACATACTTCACATGAACATAGACCATAGATACCTTGACAGCTTCATTTGTTCCCCTGAAAAGGGATCAAGTTGCTCTCAAAAACTTTTTATACTTTCAGTTTCCAAGAAGAAGAAAGCTCTGTATGATCAAAGAGCTCAGCATCTATTTGAAGCTATACTTGAAGTGACACTCTCCATGTCGGGCCCTTTAGATCGCTCTTCAAATACTTTTTTCTCTCACAAGTCCTCTGACCGATCTATTGTCTATGCATCATTAAAGCATGGTATGCATGGTATGTATGGGTGCATCAGACATACAAATAAGGGAATGAATGGAAATAACTATTGGATTAAGACTGGAAATACCTACAGGACTTCCTTCAGTTGCTTTCTTTCCTTTCTATGTAGGAAGGATATTCACCCAGGTTTTTTTTAACAATGTATCCTTGTTTTTGTGATGTGTTCTGTGACTATGTGACTATGTGATGAGTTTTGTTGTTTGTTACATGTTGCTGTGTACTTTTATTTAGAAGTTTATGTGATAGAAGTGCAGCCTCCTTTAGAAGATGGCGGTTATGGAAAAACTCAGTAGCAGCTTTCTTAAGGATACATGAAGGTTCTGGAGACTTTGATGCAGTGGTGTAGTCTAATGTATTGTAGTGGGTATATTGTACTGTATATGTATGGGTGTATACTGTATATATGGGCCAGAATGGGCCTTTTGAGGGGGTTGGGGGGTGCATTTCATAGTGGGGGGTGTGGGTGTTCTGAGTTTTGAGCATCAACGACTTCATTTCCTGCATTCTGACACACTTTTATGCACCAATTTTCAGTGGAAATACCTTTATTTAGCCTATATGAAGGTGAAAAACACAGATGACAATTCAAAATATATCAAAATTACAATGTAAAGTATGGTGTTATGTGTCATTGTGCATTTTTAAGTGGGTATATGGAAATCCTGGAGCTTTCTTAGTGGGTATACTGCGTATACCTGCGTATCACGTAGACTACACTACTGCTTTGATGTCTTACACACAAGCATTTATTGATCTCGATCGAGGAGATTAAGGTAGACAGTACAGTTTAACCATGATGTGCTATTCTGCAGTGCCCTCCCCAACTCTGAGGTCCTGTGCCTTTTCCTGATGCTTATATCCCTAGCCCCAATTATCAGGTATGTGATATCTCAAGATATCGATGGCGCCAAAGAAAAGATGATTAACTTGAGCCTAGTTCTGGGCTGCATAAGAAACTATGGCAGGCCCCTTTACACTGCTTCCACTGACCTCCAAAAGGAGATAGTCCTGGAACCAAAATGTCCCTTATCATGCAGCTGTCTACGTAGGCTCCCTGATTGAGACAGGGAGGCAAGCACAGAACAGGTTTGGTTATCAGAGACTGGATGAATACTCTCGTCCCCTGTCCTGTGACCTATGATGACCTGATGTCTAAGCTTTCCCTTTAGTCTCATCATACCACTACATGGTGTTTCTGGAAATTCCACCACAGTGGCAACGTATGGGTTTAATTCTCACTAGATAACTGACAAAGATACAACCTTCTTGTAGAGTATACAGGCTGTTTTTAAAACACCTGTGCTAGAATGCATTGGTGAAATGAAGATTTTTTCCAGTTTTTTCCACCTTTTCCTTACTATGTAATACTGTGATGATTAATCTCTTCCATGAGATATAGCAGTAAATAAACTTATTTGAGCCTTAATACCAAGCTTAGTGTTGAACTTTCAAAATGAGTTAAAGAGACGAGGTAGGTTAAGCAACTGTATATCTCTCCGCTGAAAACTCACCAGTTGGTGATTGGTAGCGTTGGAGTCATCATCAGGGTACGGCTTGGTGACGCCCATGGCCACACAATTGGCAAAAATGGCAAGTAGAATGAAAATATCAAAGGGCTTGAGGATTGCAGTTAAGGGCACAACAGACCTCGTGAATGCATATTTCCAGGAATATAGAAACAACCGCATAATGCAACTTCACACTAGGGGTGGGACAAAATATCGATACGGCTATGTGTCGTCCTTCTTTGTGCGATTTGAGAATCGATACACTGGCGCGAAATGAAGATATTTTAATGAATAAAATAAAGCTCACTAAAGTAGATTTCCCTGCTCCCAGCGTTGCTACTTCATGGCTCACCGAGGTGGCGCTCCACACATGAATGAGGGAAACTTGACCATAAGCTAACTAGCCTAAGAGGAAGAGGTTTTCAACGGGATGGAGGACAGCAGTTTGAGGTAAATTACAGATGCCCCAGCCACGTTTGAGTCCAAAGTCTGGACCCATAGTTACTCTATAGATCTGTAATTTTAATTTACAGACTGAAAAACTTGTCTCTAACAGTTTGGACTTGCAGTAAATAAAGAGAGAAAACCTGCACTTAACCTTTTTAAGGGCATTTTGTATTCATAGTTCGACCGATATCATGATTATTATATGAGAATTGCTATATCGTGATATTATGGGTATTGTGAGTGTATCATACACTAATGTATTGTGTATCACACCGGGAGGTACCATGTGATTCCAACCCCTACTTCCCACTTCAACATATTCTCATGAACACATTATACATTTGCATGGAGGACTGTCTACATAAACATACATAAACCACTGTGCACTGACACAGAGAAGGATATTTCCACTCTACTAGGGCCAGTGCTGCCATGCGGATGGGGTTGCTGAGGGTGAGGCAGCAAAGAGCTCGGGGGGCCCTGAGGGCGGACTTGTTGGCCTGCATCGCCTTCTTGGCCCCCCCTCCTCTTTTTCTGGCGGAGCCAGTCGACCCGAGGGTGTCTGCTTTTCCTCCATCCCCCCCAGGGGGGGCATCTGTCACAAAAACAAAAAAAAACAGTAATTATGTTATTCTATGTTTTTTAAGCATCCTGAATGCGAAGTAAAAGAAAGTAAGAAAGTAAAATATAGGTATTACATGACCAAAGCAAAATGTATGCTGTGAATTATTTTATTCTTAGCAAGTAAATGTTCTTTGCTAATAGAAGCGTGGGTCTGTTGTTTTGGTGAATACCTTTACTGTCATTACATCAAGCTTAAAACAAGAAAGCTCTGTGGCCAGTAACTGTTGTAGTACATGGTGTGAGTTCTCTCAAAGTTTATTATCCAACACAATTAGGCAAGGATTTGAGCCTGGCTGTAGCAACAGACAGGTATACTGTCCTGAAGGCCTCATATTATTAGACCAGATGTGACCTACTTCTTTAGTAGAAGCAGTGTGGCACTTAGCCCAGCACTATCCCCTACCAGGCCCATGATCACCTGGTGACAAGGCCCTGCACAAAGAATAAGCCTGCAGGTACAGTTATTGTCATCTCACTCATGTAACATATGGCAGAAATATAGCAAACATGCTTTACTATGAGGATGAACTATTTTTTGATCAATGTTGTCAACTTCACGGAATATCTGGAAGTATTATTTCAATAAAATGATTAATCTTCCACCTACAATTTACTGATTTCCCTTCAGCATATCTCTTTACAGTGCACTGAGACTTGTTTTTTTGTTATGCATAACTCTGAAGGTACAATGCGCATATTCTTACTATTACTTACTACATAGGCTATTCTTACTATCTCGACTCGTTGACGTTGTAAGGAGATCCTACCTTTCTTGTCCATGTCCGCAGTTTAACACCACGAAATCACTTCAGAAAACCCAGCATCAACTCCTCAGGGGATCTGCGATGCGTAATGGATCACAGATATGAATTTGGGCCCAAAAACACTTTCTAGGGGTAAAAAAAAAGGACCATCTGCTGCCTATCATTTCATATCCACGCGCAGCATGCCGGTGCAGCTGAGACGCTCCAGGCCATTCTGCTCACCGCCTGCTTTTAGCCGAGAAATCCAATTAAAGCCGATTTCTGGTAATTTCTTATGTGTGTACAAAAAAAAAGCTGAATTGCTTTTATCCACACAGGAACATAACGGTGAGGGAATATTAAAACACACGCGTCCCCATATCCGCAGTGGTCAGTCGGTAGGATTAAACTAGTTGAGCCGTTTAAAAGGATGACAGTGGAAATCTTTCCAGGGGAAGGTGGAGGTAAACTCAGGAGACACTCTGTGGCTCTGTGGGGCTTCTTTGCAAAGTTATAGTTAAACGGAATGGAGGAATATTAAGAAGTATTGTTATTGATAGACAAATTGAGATAGCTCACTACTGCCAAGTTTAAGAACATTTCAGGACCTTGGACAGAAGCAGCCGGTGGGTGCAGTACCAGCTGAAAGGCGACAGGGGGCGTTCATTCACAGTAAATAGAGGAAGCCCAGGTTTAAGTAATGTGTGTAATGTTATTATATTACATAAGTGCCTAATTTAGGCTTTCTAAAGGTAGGGCAATGTGAAAAAATAACACCATCTCAAGTCTTAAAGAACATTTGATGCCTTTATTGTTTTTTTTTTTATCAGCTTTTGCAAGATAAATTAAGACAATACATAAAATAAACATTTTTTCTATACAGTTTGATAACTAAACACTGGATCACATTGCACCATCTCTCTCCTGTAGCAGATGCTACGATTTTAAGAAAACAGACAGAGAGATGGAGTTTAAAAAGTGCTCGGTTGCTCGATGGATAATGCAGCGATCAAAGTGACAAGAGGTGCATCTATTAGTAATTCAAGCCATATTTTCCACGATTTGTGCTCATCCTTCTAATACGTAAGATAATAACAATTGAACAATGATTCAAAATGACAAAAGCTGCCGGGTGAGGCAAGACCTTATTGAGAGAAACTGCAAACAAAGAATGGACTGAGGTTTTGTTAAACCTGGACACATCTTAAAGCACACACATCATTTAAAAACACACACAGATTTTTGCATTGGTTGTCACAACTGACACATAATGAAAGACTTAAGACTACCCTACTCTCACAATAGCACTTTCTATGGTAAAACCTATAAAACCTTTTTCTTATTACTCCATCTTTCTGCCTTGCAGCCATTAAAACACCATTTACTAAATCTTTGCATACAATTATAAGATCTTTTGAAGCTTAAATGAATAGTTTAATGTTTTGGGAAAAACTTATTTACGCTTTCTTGGCAAGAATTACATGTGATAGATGCCAACTCAAGGCTCCAGCAAGTCACTGCGCCCCATCCAGAAACATTCTGGCACATAACCCCCTAGAATTTTTTTTTTTTAGTTTTTACACTTTGATTTTTGTACGAATTAAACAAACAACATATAACATGTTAATTAGTGGGATTTAGAGGTGCTGGTAGGTGCATTTTTTTTTTTTTACTTTTGGACGGACCAGGCTAGCTGTTTCCCCTTAGTAGTATACTAAGCAAAAGCGACTGCTAGCTCCAGCAGAGTGGTTGATCTTCCCATCTAACTCTCAGCACCGAAACAAATAGCAGATTCCCCAAAATGTCAAACTGTTCCTTTAATGTATAGATGTTGCCTGCATGTTGAATAACCAAATTGATTTTGAGCCAAAAAGCTCACAGTGAAGACAGAATAACCGTTAATACAGAAAGTGTTGCATGAGATGCTGGAGGTGCAAAGACGAGGTTTGTCACAAACATTCACTCATAAATAACTTAAACTCACAGTAATTTGCCCCTGAGGTATAAGAACATAGTGCAACTACTTGACACCACTGTAGAGACCAGTATCTCCACATCCTGGTCATCCTGATACCTGCTGTAATGTCTGGTGTCCCCACCCTACTCTTTGGTCTGACTCACTGTGTCCACAGCTGGTCTCAGTCCTTGTTGCTCTCTACTGAAACTGCCCCTTTGCCCCCTGCTGCTGCTGACCTCCATCCTTTGGAGGTAACTGACTGGGGTCCTCTGCAAAGGGAATAGCTGAAGAAAACAAAGTGGACACAGAAAAGTGAATTTCTCAGGTTTCTGTGACAGTATCATGTTCATCCATGGTATTAAAATAATCAAGATACAATATATGTGCACTTAGATCTTTTAAGTAAAGGTTCAATTAAACTTTGATGAGCCCACTTTATTCACTAGTGACGTCCTACTTTTCACAGAAAAGGCCTTTTTCGAGGAAGACATTTGGACATGTCATAGTAGGAAAAGCACAGGTGTAAATAATAAAATGACTTATTATTTGGCTGTCTTTGGCTTCTACAGGACTGACACCAAGACATTTACTTATTACAAACCATTGTAGCTCTGCTGGAGGTGCATTTTCTACATTTGACCAGTTATTTAGAGGAATACAAACACTACAAAGCAAAAAACCTAAAGGATCTCTATCTGTTTAAAGAGGCCGTTCTCACACTGAGCAGACTGCCACAGTGGGCTACCAGTTGCAAACTGGGGTCATTCACTAATGGTTATTACTTTGCATAAAGTGGGTCATTAGCCATAATGCATGGAGAATACTTGTGTTCGGTAGAAAAGGAGACTCTAATTACATTGCATGGGTACTTTGAGGGACTAAAAGACTT
Source organism: Perca fluviatilis (assembly GCF_010015445.1). NCBI lineage: Eukaryota > Metazoa > Chordata > Actinopteri > Perciformes > Percidae > Perca > Perca fluviatilis. Next base: position 12,496,063 of record NC_053116.1, read on the forward strand.
TCCTCTTGATCATTTAAACCTGCAATAATGGATGTTTTGGGCACTTAGGGGTGGCGGAAGCAACTGTGAGCACACCACTGACATATTACCAGTAATAAGTTTATATGGTGACCTTGTTAGAAAACAGTTGCCTATTTACACATCCAGCAGATACGAGCAACTTTAGCAATAAATTGGAGTCACGCTGCAAGTAGTCTCGCTTTGCCAGACCCTCCTCCAAAGCGTGCTGGAGGAGAGTCTGGCTACTCCACATAGCATTCGGGGGTGGGAGTAAAACGTGCTCTGGTTTATTGGCATTTATTTAAACCAATCACAATCGTCTTGGGCGGTGCTAAGCAACGGAGAAAAGCTGCGATGCCGCTGCAAAATAGGCTCGGAAGGAACTTGTTTTGGTGGAACATGTGTACGTTTAAGGGTTGTTTTAGTTGTGCAACAGAAAACTCAGATTGGACAGATAGTCTAGCTAGCTGTCTGGATTTACCCTGCAGAGATCTGAGAAAAGGTTAGCCATAGTACACAGAAATCCACCGGAGTTTAAAATACCAACACAAAGGAAGCCCAAGGCAACAGATATCCAGCCTAAATGAGTGAAATCCAGCAGATTTTCTGGCAGCAGCGGAGCAATCCCGGAAGTGGAACGTCAAGGATATCGACTACATTGCATGTCCACTTAACAAATGTAAGTCAGGCTCTTCAAATAGCAGTAAATAGTTTCACAATGTTCAGCAGCTATTTTCCACCTTTGTCTGTCTGTCTGCTGTTTGATGCTAGGCTGTTAGCATATAGTTGATTTTTATAGCTTTTTTTTCACTTAAAACAACGCTTTGAGAGTGGTGATAGTGAACCAAAACAGTAACGTTGCAGACCGGACAAAAAAACCTGTGAGGTAAAAGATGCTGAAACACTGTAGAGCTGAGGGGAACTGTAGAGGTGATCATTTTCTGTGAGTTCATCACTACAAGTGTCACCATTTACATATAAGTAATATAAAAAATATTGATTAAAGTATAATTTGCCTAACTCAATCAGCTTCACTTACACAAAATATTGATTAAAGTATAATTTTCCTAACTCAATCAGCTTCACTTACGGTTCTGAAACTGCTGCGCTGTATATCTGGTTAGAAGGATCCCAAAACCCTCAATGAGAGCGAGCAATATTCCCCCCATCATGGCAGAGCCCATCATAGTTAACGGCCCACCTGGAAAAAAACACAAAACTCATTGACTCACACTAGTTAATTTGACGTGGTCAGTTCATGGTAATATATGGACTTTATCTTACTGCGGGCTGCCAGGATGGCCCCAGTCATGGCACCGCTTGTTATAGAGTTCCAAGGATCCTCTTTCCCTCTCAGGCGGACTAAACCACAGTCGATTGTGGAGAAGAGTCCTCCCCACACAGCAAAGCTACCTGCAAAACCACCAAAAACAAGCCAGCGAGTGTTTGTTATTCTGGTTTAATGTGTGATTTTAGTTATCGGCAAATAAAATGTAATAACTGGGCTCTAGCTACCCACATATAACAAACCTTTTTGCCTTTAATATGAACAAAGGAATGATTATATTTAACTCTAACATGTGCCATAAACATATTAAGACTCCAAGAGCTAAAGTAAAGGAAACAATTCATGGTTACAAAAGAAGACTTCCTCACCTCCAATCTGTGGAGCTCTTATTCTCACTGCGTTTGCACTTCCTCTCAGTCGGTGTCCAACACCCTGAAACATTGGAGAACTGCTGAATTCTGCCTTTAAAAGTGACGACAGTCAGAGCAAATACTAACAATTATTATCATTATGCAGTGAACTCACTGCAGGGGCATTACGAAAGCCCTTGATCGCCTGGAACACTCCTCCCCCAATTGCACCCATGGTGAAAGCACCTCCGCAGTCATCTACTATTCTCCAGGGACTGCCGAATGAATTAAGTAGAGAGGGGAGACAAATGAAAGATAGAAACATAAACAAAGTATGTATACATAGGTCTTTGTAATGTAATGTGTCCATTTATTGTCATGCCAAAGAGTTTATTGTGGAGAGAAAATTGGTAGCATAACAGAAATCACACTGTGCTACTGCAATGATGTTGGATGTTTCATTGACATATGCGATACCTTGCTGACTTTGCTAATACTAATCGCATCACATATTTTCCCATTTTACTTCTTATTTTAGTTTATTAAACCTCTTCCTAGTTTTTTTTCTATCTTTCTTTATTTATTTGTACTTATTTCTGTCCTTGTGTTGCTGCAACAACCAAATTACCCCTCTGAGGGAAAATAAAGGTTCATCTTATCTTATCTCAGTGTTTCCTTTAGGATTTCTTTAGCAGTGGGGGCAGGTCCGAACACTCCCCATGAAACGGAACTGACACTTCGCTGCAACACAAACAAATATATTTATTTACCTCTAATTCACACACACAATGAGGCATATTTTCAGTTGTGATTGAACTGTATTTTTTGAGTTACTATATAGGCCAACTTTGATCTTGACATATAGGCTAAGCATTCTGTAGCAAATAACAATAAACCCACTATTAATTACATTATCAGTGTATTATGCAACGTAACTACTTCAGCATGTAAATAATGAACCTCAAATACAAATGTTCTCCGACATGCACTCTAACAATGCAGCCCTATTTCTGATACCGTGGGGGGCAGAAATGTTGCCGTAGGGGGCCGCCACGGTCAAATCAACATAGAGGAAACACTGTATCTTATAAATTAGTACATACATTTTAATCAAAATCAGAAAAGGAATTTGCCTTGGTGGTTGGTGCATACATAAGCAAACAAACATATTAAACATTAATATGAAATAAACAATAAATACAGAAACAATCATAGCCAGGAATTTTGGCAGTAATATCACAGTTATAGTCCCTGTCCTGGTTTGTCTTTAGTTTACATTAGTCTTTCTCTCTGCTTTGTCAACACACACTTAAACTGAGCTATAATATTATGAGTAACATGACTGAATTGTATTTTATGGTGTATTTTTCTGTTGCCAATACCTCCAGCTGTCACAGAAAAAAAAAAACACACACCTAAATGTAAAAGGTTGCTGAAGCTCAGACTAGCTATATGCTGTACACAGCTTTCTCTTTATATCCCTGACCCTTCACTAAGCTAACCGGCTAACGCACAGAGCCTCTCCGTTCACTCTCACAACAACTTTAATATGACATTAAAAGGACAAAACTATGTCCGAGGATACCAATGGTGAAGATACAACGAAAGGGAAATGTTTAAAAAAACTAAACCTACCAAGGTTCACGGGCATATTCCTCCATGTTTGTTGTCGTCAGGAGAACGGAGCTGCGTCATCATTGTGCGCGCCGTGTGGTGTGTTGTGGGAAGTCGTGTCGTCAACTCTCCTCGATTTTCAGGCGATTTTCTTAAAAAAAGTAATAGGTAACGTTGATTGATTTTCATGCATTAACTTATGTATTTAAGTGTAGGTTTTAGTGTTAGAGTAGTTTAGGGGAATTCATGAATCGCATGGGTGTCTGCGTTGCTTTATTCATCCGGTGGCTGCCATTGGCGTCATCGAGCGACCGGGTGCAGTAATTTTATGTAATGTATCGTGCATAGCGCGATTGATTTCAAAATGCAGAATGTCTCCCTTATTTAAAAAAGAAGACTTTGTACAAAACCGAGCAGCTTAAAGTAGCTTACAACAACACAAGCTAACGTACTGGGAGCCGCAGAGGTAAAAAAGCATGCAGGGGTGAAAAATGGTGACCCATTTTATTTCAGTGAAGTCTTGTCAACTACTCTCAGGCTTCAGTCCTGATTCAGGGACCTTTCCTTACATCTCAGGATAACTTTCAGGAGAGTCTCAGCTGTTAGACAATACTGTATTTGTTACATCCGTGTTTAGTCCTTTTATTCGTTAAGTATGTGCAAACAATTAGGGCTGGGCAATATATCGATATTATATCAACATCGATTATGAGGCTGGGGATATCGTCTTAAATTTATATCGTATGATATGACACAAGTGTTGTATTTTCATGGTTTTAAAGGCTTACAGTAAAGTTATGTCATTTTCTGAACTTACCAGACTTACTAGCTGTTTTATTATTTGCCTTTACCCACTTAGCTAAGTCATTGTATCCACATTATTGGTGATTATTTATCAAAACTCTCATTGTGTTAATATTTTTTGAAAGCATCAGTAGTTAAACCTACAATATCGACATTGATGTATTTGGTCATAAATATCTTGATATTGCGTTATATTACAGTAGCTTACAGTTTCTTACTTCCCTGTGTTTGTTTTATTTATTATGTGAAAGCCAATCGCAGCACAACACCAAGAGTGGCAGCATAAAAATGTAATATAACGCTCCCATACTTTATTCTTTAAGTCCTCAAAAAGAAATTGTACCTCCAAAAGTACGCTGCATACAAAGGAGAACAATATACATTCACAAATACAGTCACAGTGTATAGTACCAACACAATGAATCATAGTTTAGGATAATGGGGTGGCTCATGCCACTCTCTGACTATAAAAGTACTTTGCAGTGATGGTGGGAAATTAAACGGTTATCTTAATGTTGTGAAATGTAATTGTAATGTTTTGAAGCTGTCCACACCACCAAACACTTTAGCTTGGGGTTCCTTTTTAAAGCACTGTTGAGAAATCTGGCAATTATTTTCTCGATTAATCCATCAATTGTTTGGTGTTCTATAAAATGTCTAAAATGCCAAATATTTTGTCATCAATTTGTTTGTTTTCTCTAACCAACAATAACCAACAACCCAAAACCTAAACATTATTCAATTTAGTGTCACATAAGCCAAAAATACATACAAAGAACTATACATATATTTCAAATTTTAGATTCAAGAGACTCAAGATTTGCTTTATTGTCACACATTGTAGGAAATTCCATAAAAACATTCCACCTACATGAAAGACATGGGTAAGCTAAGACAGCTACAGGGAACAAGAAAGATATCTAAGGAGAACATTGTAATAAAACAGCGCTACACTGGAAAATAGTCAATCCTCAATATATAGTTAAATAAAGCTCTTTTGTTTTCTTATCATTTCATTATATTTAGAGGTTTGGGTTACGTATCATTTTTTTTGGATAGAGGCTATTATCTGTGTATCCCTGCTTCCAGTTGCTGAAGTCGGTGGATGAAGGTTTGCTGTCCTGGTTGCATCATCATCATCATCATCATCATCCTCCTCCTGAGTTAATCCTCCCTTCTCTCTGTTGCAGGATGCCTCTACCCGCGGCACTGCTGGCCCGCTTGGCCAAGAGAGGGATTGTTAAACCATCAGACCAAGGTAGTAGAAAACAAAAGAAGACAAGAAAACCTTAGGCGCATAGCATTCAGACATTTTTAGTTTTTCATGTGTCATGTAACAGCTTTTCTTCTCCAATTCATCCAGAGGTAGATGAGGAGATTATTGCTGAAGATTACGATGACAACAACGTAGATTACGAATCCACGAGAGTGGAGAATCTACCACCTAACTGGTATAAAGTGTTTGACCCTGCTTGGTACGTACAGTATACATGATTTCTACAAGAAGTTGTTGCTGTTGACTGACATTTTTTTTTTACATACATTTTTCTTTTAAGTGTTTTTAGATGGTGAAAGTCTCATACTTTACATATACCATACATACAGTACAGGCCAAAAGTTTGGACACGTGTTCTCATTCAATGCGTTTCCTTTTTATTTTCATGACTATTTACATTGCAGATTCTCACTGAAGGCATCAAAACTATGAATGAACACATATGGAATTATGTACTTAACAAAAAACTGTGAAATAACTGAAAACATGTCTTATATTTTAGATTCCTCAAAGTAGCCACCCTTTGCTTTTTTATTAATAAGGGACAAAATCCCACTAATTAACCCTTACAAAGCACACCTGTGAAGTGAAAACCATTTCAGGTGACTACCTCATGAAGCTCATTGAGAGAACACCAAGGGTTTGCAGAGTTATCAAAAAAGCAAAGGGTGTCTACTTTGAAGAATCTAAAATATAAGACATGTTTTCAGTTATTTCACACTTTTTTGTTAAGTACATAATTCCATATGTGTTCATTCATAGTTTTGATGCCTTCAGTGAGAATCTACAATGTAAATAGTCATGAAAATACATTGAAACACATTGAAATAGAAGGTGTGTCCAAACTTTTGGCCTGTACTGTATATTTGTTCGTTTGCTCAAATATGTTTTTATGGGGTCAAACTGAGATTCAAACCCCGCTGGTTTTTATAACAAATTACACAGGAATGTCAACCTAATTCTGTCTCTGACATAACTTATTTTAAAAGGTCATAATGGGTCAGTGTTTTTGTGGTCAGTAATTCTAATATTTTGATGTAAGATTAGTGTCGATAATATGGTTTCTCAGTCATTTGTGGCCTGATTTATATAATGAAGAAAATTTGCAAATAAAATTGTCATTTGGAAAAATGACATTATGAAATAAAAAAGCAACTTTGGAAATTTTTCATATTTTATATTCTTTGTGTCTGTATACACGTGTGCTAAGCCATCCCTACTGTACGTGTTTATAGTATTGTGTTGTTCATTGAAGGACCACACAGTGTTTTTATCCTTGATAATTATACTACTTCACTACACTATAACTACTGCTATGCAGAGTTGTGTTTTCAATAATCAAATCATTTCAATTCATACATTTCCTAATATTATTATTATTATTATTATTATTATTATTAAGTAAGTTATTCCAGCAAATTCAACCATTTTCTTTTCCTTCAATCCGCAGTGGTCTTCCCTATTACTGGAATGCGGAGACAGATTTGGTGGCGTGGCTGTCCCCAAATGACCCAACTGCAGTGGTAACAAAACCTGCCAAGAAAATTAGAGGTATGGCATTAGAAATCCTCCGTAAAATAACCTTTTTGACGCAGTTGTGATCGATCATTTCCATCTGTTAACACGTACTACTCATGTGTGACTCACAAATCGTGGCAGGGCTTATCATCCCTCGGCCAATAATCTCAGAACGCAGTTTGTTTTTGGTTTATTTTGTGACTATTGTCTTTATTTTTCAGTTGAGGGAGGAGATGAAAGAGTTGAGAGGCCGTTTGAGAAGCCAGACAGAGAGCGAGAGCGGGAAAGAGACAAAGATCGGGATCGGGACAGAGACCGAGAGAGGGATGAAGGGAGGGACAGAGACAGAAGAAAGATGAGGAGAGAGGACACGGCTCCGTACAGTAAGAACAAAAGAGGTAATGATTACATCGGTTTCATACGACACAAGCATTTTCAAATTAATGATGCTTTTTACATGAATGGAAGTAACATTATTTTCCTTTCAGGGAGAAAAGATGATGAGATGGACCCCATGGATCCAAGTGCTTATTCTGATGCCCCAAGGTACAGTATTTACAGTCATGATAATCAAAGCTCTTGGTCCTGTCTTTAAAGGAGTTCTCCAGACATATTGTATTGCACTTCCATAGCGTTGGGAGAGACAAACAGAACAAAATAAAAGCATTAGAGGCCTTTCAATCACCAGTATGAGTCGAGCTGGAAAAACTCTAAATCCTACAATTCCCACAATGCAATTTTTAACGCATGTTTTTATTAGAACCTCCCTGTCTGGTAAACAGCCACATAATTTAAACTCCACAACCCTGTTTGTAACACAGGCTTTGTGTTATAAAGTCTCCAGGGCCAAGCTGAGATTATTTTCTCAGACTTGACTAAGCTCATGCAGAGCCACAGAAGAACTAAATATGTCCAGTAAACTGATTTTGATGTGCCTCTTTAAAGTAGCCAAACTATTTATTAAATCAAACGTATTTATCTTCACAGGGGCAATTGGTCAAGCGGCCTGCCCAAGCGTAATGAAGCAAAGACGGGTGCGGATACCACAGCGGCGGGCCCCCTGTTCCAGCAGCGGCCCTACCCCAGTCCCGGAGCCGTGCTCCGGGCTAACGCAGCAAACCAACTACCCAAGGAGTAAGCCGAGCTCCCGGGGAACAGCTACAAAAGACACAGCTGTAAAGTTAGTCTCATCTTAACATTTGCTATTACAGACTGACATTCTTAAGTTGTATTTTCATTCTAAAACCTGCAATTGTCAGAAATTGAGTGCTGAGCTTTTACACCACCAGTGCATTCATACTCTTGTCAAACATGTAGAACAGTTGTAAATATGTTTTTATATGACCTAAAGATTGACCTTTTTGTTGTTAACTAAAGCCATTACTGGACTTCATTTGCTAATAAATGTAAAGAATAAACTTTGGAAATGACTCATTGCAACTTTTCTTTATGGGATGGTGGTATTTCTTGTAATAACATCTGTACAAATACAATTCTTGACAATGTTTTATTACAAAATTGAAAGCTTTTAAAATCCATTATTTTTGAATAACACAAAACAACATTTCAGATGGGATGGAAAAGGACAGGGGGTATTTGAATCAGTGGTCTGCTGCTCCTACATAGTGACAAATGGTGTCATAATCCAGCGTGAACACTTTCTCATCATGTCGGTCGAGCTGAACCATGGCTCTGCACTTGTTCTTGTCCCGTTGGAGAATACGACCGACCTGAACAAACAAATGTACGCGCTGTGATTAGTTACAGTACGGTATACACATCCTGCAAAATAATAAGACTATTCTTTGCTTACCTGTCCTCTGTGCTCTCCCAGTACAACCATTATGGAATCACAGTCACTTTTTGGAATAATGGTTTCCAGCATGCCCTGCTTCACATCTGACACCAAAATAATAAACAGTAGGTTATTCAAACATTGTGGTTACTTTTTCATTAATAATTAAGATATTAAATGTCACTAATTTATCTGTATCAGGACAATCTTAGCCAATAAGGCACTGATCATTTCTTTATGAGAAAATGAGATGGCACTAATGACTCACCATCTAACAGTCTTCCCTCCTCAGTTCGACACACACAGATAGTCGGTGTCAGGACATCCTCTACACGCATCTAGAAGAAAACAAGACTGAGCTTAACAGCTATGCTAGAAGCCCAACATTTATAATTAAAACACTGCAACTTAAAAGGACAGATCTGGCGCAAAATGAACCTAGGGGTTAATAACACGTGTACTGAGTTGACCGTTCTCTGGGATATGTTTTCATGCTAATCCAATGTGACCAGTTTTATCGCAAACCGTTAATTAGCCTATAAATGCTAGTCGTCGGGGCATGCGAAAGTAAAAAGAAATCGCTATTTCTATACCGCTAACAGGGCTCAAAATAGCGCCACACTTCCACGGTAGCATAATGAGGGTCCCTACATGTAAACCGAAGCATTGAGAACTTTGTAAGTGTACAGACAGTTTATTAAAAAGAGATTATAAAGACTGTACCGTTCAGTATACAGGCAGGCGCCATCTTGGGAAAGCAGTCATGACCAGTCCAACGACGAACGCCGTGTAACCAGTAACGTAGCTCAAGCACGGCGTACGACTGGTCCTGACTGTTTTCCCAAGATGGCGCCTGCTTGTATAGTGAACGGTCTTTTTAATGAACTGTCTGTACACTTACAAAGTTCTCAATGCTTCGGTTTACATGTAGGGACCCTCATTATGCTACTGTGGAAGTGTGGTGCTATTTTGAGCCTTGTTAGTGGTGTAGAAATAGCGATTGCTATTGGGATGGTATGGGCTTGGGAAAACAAATCTTTATTTTATTCTCATTTATGTTGTATTACTATTGTACAAAGTTTGAATCTATTGTCCTGACTTCATATAATAATAATAAAAAAAAAAACTTGAACAAGAAATAGCGATTTCTTTTTACTTTACCCATGCCCCGACGGTTTGCGATAAAACTGGTCACATTGGATTAGCATGAAAACATGTCCCAGAGAACGGTCGACTCGGTACACGTGATATTAACCCCTAGGTTCATTTTGCGCTGGAATTGTCCTTTTAAGATATGGTGCAATATTCCATAATTGTTCTGTGACTGGGCAGCTACCTTTTAATGGTATGTTTTTGACTGCTCCCATTTCAGTGCTAATTTAATTCATCAAAAATAATTAAACCCAATGTTTACCTACCTTTGAGTTGTAGTACCTGCCCCCTTTGAAAGCTTTGTCTATGAAGCGAACTTTCAAGTCTCTCTGGAGCCAGGAGGGGGGGGGCGGTGGTCGCCTTGCCTCTTTCACTGGAGGCCTCTCTCTACAGAGGAAACTGAAGGAAAAAAAACACAGTATGTTTACTAACCAATAATTATTAACCAATAAATGGAAATGAGAAGTATCGCAGTGTGGTAAAGGTATAAGTGTATTAGCTTACCTGTCTTGACTTGATTCTTTGTGTTTCCTCTTCCTCTCATCTTTTCCTCCATCTCTTTCCGAAGACCTGGGTTTTACCTCGTCGCCATTACTACGCCTCTCTTTCTCCTCCCGTCTCTGTTGCTCCTTCTCTCGCTCTTTCTCCTTCTCCTTGTCTTTGTGGGCTTTACCGAGGCGACCTGATTAGCGGGAAAAACCTGGTTAGCATGGCATTAGGTGAAATATGGCAAAGAGTGTCAGCTATTCAAAGCAGTTGTGTATTTATTCTCTACTCTATTACTAAAAATAATGTGGGCTGAAATGTGATTAGAGGATTAAACCTGCTTAGCCCAGTCAGCGTCTCACACAACTAACGCGTCGACTAACAATTCTTTTCATCATAGAGTAATCTGCCAGTTGTTTTCTTGATTATAGTTTGGCATGTAAAATGTTAGGAAATGCCCATCCTAGTTTCCCAAAAGTTTTTTATCTGACCAACACTCCAAAACCAAGAAATATTAAACTTGCTAACATAGAAGAGTTCTCAAATATTCATATTTGAGAAGTAGCAAAAAGTGAATTTTGGGGCATTTTTGCTTTGAAAATAAGTTATATAATTAATTGATTAACAAAAATATTGCAATTTTTTTTTTTTTACATCAACGCCAAATCAATTCAGCTCTACAAACTTCAGATGTGTTCCTTCAACTGGAGACTTCAGACATTGTCCTCCTAATGTGACAACTTAAAGTAAACAATAGCAACAAACAACCTAACGTTCATTACTGGTCATTATTTAAAACTATCCTATTGCTATTGTCATTACATAACTGGTTTAAATGTAATAAAAAAACATAATTGGTTAAAATGAGCATAGGGGCAACCTGAATTTTGGCATTTGATGATAAATGTTACCAAAATGAAGTGAAATATCACCTAATTTGGCATCCAGATCATTTTCCACGCATGTTAACCTTTTCATATTCCTTTGAGAGTTACTTACTGAGGTCTTTGCTGTTTTTGTCGTATTCCTGGCGCCCAACCAGTTTAATAGCATACTGGCTGATTGTCGCTGACCTGCCGCCAATAGCCAGCTTCACCACAACTCGAGCGTTGTCTGCATCAACGCCTTCAATCTGCAGCACATGAATGAAAGGTTATGACAAGTTATTCAGAGAAAACCATGCATAGACATAAAAACAAGTAGTTGTGTGTTGTTTCTGGAGATAACTGCATGTCAACAGATGATGAATATTGATGCAAACACATTTCAGATCAACTCTACCTTGCCATACAAGTCTTTATGTGCCCCCGACTCCACCAAGACACAGCCGCCTGGGCCCATCACTAGTTCCTCCTCCTTCTCTCGCTCGTCGCCTGGCTTGGGGGGGCGCTTATGTCTGGTGGGCTCCAGGTCCTTTATCGCTGAACGATCAGCTCCAAGACCCAAACCTTTTGGACGGAGCTCGTGTTCGATTGGCTTCACATGTCTGAGCAGGCAGGGAACAACAGAATGAAATCAATAAACAAAGAGATGTGCAGGATATAAAAGAGGCTGGAGGAGCACACAGTTTGAGACTAAATGTAGGTTACTAGGCTACTTGAGTACAGATATAAGTGTGATCCTATCAATTGCTCCTCCTTATGAAAAAGGCTTTTATACAACTGCAGTCTATAATATTTTGCTTATGTGCAAAAATATTCAGATTTCACTAGTTGTAACAATTTTCATAGTGGAAAATACATTCTATGTCCAGATCAGAATAAAAAAAACCGTTAAATTACTTCAAATTTAACAAATTCCATCACTGACTTAATTGGTAATTAATAAATAGGATATGAAACGTAAAAAACAAGTTAAAAAAAATACGAGAAATGCTTATTGCACACTCAGAGAGCACAGGGTGACGTCTTCAAATATCTTGTTGGACTAACAGTCCAAAACCAAAAGATATTCAGTTTACAAAAGATATAAAACTGAGAAAAGTGGCAAATGCTCACACTTGATAAGCTGGAACTTAAGAATGTTTAGCATAGTAGCTTGAGTTGTCAGTTTCTTACTACTTACTGCTTAAAGGTGCGTCCGATGCCTTCCTCTTTATTCCAGCCCATCCCTTTAAGCATAGCGAGTCCATAAGCCTCAACAGGAACGCTATCGTAATCTGCCTCTGTCGACTAACAAACAGATACCATGATATTATTTTTACATTAAAAGCTCAAACAACCAAAGAAATGCAGACACCATAGCCTGCATTAAAAATCATTTCCAGGCTAAATGAAGTGCTTATGTAATCTCTGAATTCTGAAACACAAAGAAGTGTTGTGGTGACTAACAGAGGAGAGAGCAGTTTGTGATGCCGGTCACTCAGCCTTTTGGCTCCAGGCTGTCAGACTCAGCCATGGCTGACTGAAGTCACCAGGCAGCAGCACAGCAGCCCTCATCAGAGCCATGGCCCTGCTCATCTCTGTCTCCACAGAAGGCTTTCCTCTGAGGGAAGCTGGGAGCCCACTCTCACAGAGCAGGCTGCATTAAAATGAGCTTGGGGCACAGCGGGCAAGTTTCCCCTGACTCTCATGTTCTGACAGTCAGATCTGCAGTGATTGAGAGCAGATATGGGATGACAGTGACAAGGCGTGTGAGGATTTCTGATGGAAAGAAAAGACATCTGATTGGTTGCCTGCATGTCTCTGGGGAGAATGTTGACGCCTGTGTGCCACCAAAGCCTTACTGTACTGAGAATATCATCTGCACACATACGCATGCGCCCAACTGTGAATGCACCCAGGGGTGTTCTCCTCCGTTGACCGTCAGCACTTTCAATCTGAGTCAAAGTAGCCAGTCCACCAGATTTTTCTGTACTGTCAGGCATTTTCATATGCTCACTGAAATGCCTCTCTAGCAGATTAAATTGTGTTCTTCCCATCTAATACCATTTAAAGAAATTGACAATTAACTAACAGCCTAAGAGCCATTCCTCCCTCAAACAACTATTATACAAATGCCCTTGAGCAAGGCAGCAAACTAAAGCTGAAAATAATTGAAAGCTTGCTTAAAAAAAAAGCAGAAATGCAACACCCAGGTGCATGTATGTGTATTTTACATGAATGTTTATGTTGGCAAAGATGCAAAATAACATTATCAGCTACCAATATCTAGATATATAAAAGTGTTTTTACTATAGTACAACAGATTTGAAAAACATACTTTAGACTATGATAACTGATGTTCATGTTATTATCAATGATTTGGCACTTTATTCAATTAATGGACTCAATTGCTCATGTTAATTTCTGTGCATTGTCTCTTCTTAAATAAATAAACATAAAAGATAAAATCAAGAATGCTCTTTTCCGACCCAATCACGGAGTATAGCAACAAGTTAACATGCTTTATTGTGCACCTCTGATTATTTCTCTCATAGCATTAGTATCCATACTTACAGATTCAGGACGTAGATCCACCTTTACATGATCTCCATCCTCAAAGCCGTCAGGTACTTTGTTTTGCATCAACAGGGGGATAGCAAGGTTTGGGTTGCTTTCTGACTGAGGGCCATTCTGCCACTGCTCAAGCTGCCTCCGGGAGTCTACAAGCACAAATTGGAGATGTGCAAGGAGCTTTGTATGAGAGGTTACGAAAATCTCTGCCTTCCCAATAGTCATACACACACACTAAACTATATCTTCTAAATGTACACACCTTCAATGAGTTCTTTGACAGCCTGTGACTCCACAGAGTCATTGGCTTGGGTCGTTTCTTGTGTTTTGCCTCCACTAACATTACACTCCACGCTCTGGCCTGCTCGGTCGGGTCTGTGCCAGCGGTTCTTCTGGATCAGAGGGATGATGAGCTCTTTGGGCTTCTCGGATGGTTTTGAACTGCAGCACAGAGGGAAGTTAGCGAGGTAGCAGTCAGAGCCTTCAAAACAAGATTTACTTTCTGTGGCTAAATACGGTATACACCTACTTCACACATGCTAAAAATTGAATATTGAGCTAGTTATATCAGAATGGAAAAGTAACAGTTACACTAATCTTATCCAATATATTAAACGGTTGCCTCAAAGTCTCATCCTCTGTCAGATGAGATTTAATCTGTGTGGTGGTAGGGCTGGGTATCCTTCAAACATTTTCGATATCGAGAATTCCATACCGTTTTTTCTTCAAATCCATTTTAAGAAAAATAAATTAAAACATTACGGTAACAACACACTTGAACCCTGTCTCTGTGCATAACGTCATGTTTTTCCTGCATGCCTCTACGACAAGTAGACAGCCAATCGCCAGCATTATAAGATCTTGGTACAAGCATGCAGCATGCTTATTGGCTCAATGACGCTGATCAGATTTAGGTATTAAAATGTGGTATTGAATATTGAATTCCAGATACTCTATACTATAGAGACGAAGTATCGAAGTTCGGTACCCAGCCCTATGTGTTGATGTGTGTGTGTGTGTAGCTACCGGTAAAGTAATTTATCCCTCACAAAGTGACACTCTCCATCAGGGACATCAGCATCCACACAAACCAGGTGAAACCACAGCTCACACTGCACGGGTCACTGAGCATCTGACACGGCTGGTGTGACGGTTTTGCGACTGGCATAGTGACTGCCATTGTCCATTGCATTAGTGACTTTTTTCTACGTCTTATTTAGGGAGTGGTTGGGGTCAGGTGGTTAAACATCGTAAAAGACGACAGGTTGGGATTATATTTGGTTGAGGTTAGGGTGAAGCGAAACACATATCGACGGAAAAACAGACTTCGACACAACACCGAAATGTTAACGTCAGTTAGCTGAACAAGTAACCGTTACACTAATGATAAAGCTATTATGTAACGTTAACGTTACATAATACCGCCGGTATGTCATATAGCTATCTATGTCGGAATGTGAGTTAACGTTAGCTGGAAAAGTAAACGTGACGCTAATGCTAATCTATGTAAAAACAATATACCGCCGCCAGTAATTAATGTTAGCATTAGCATAACGTTAGGTTGCTTACCTTTGCAATTCTTTTCTGTCAATTCCGGTCAAGTAATCTCTGTCATCTCTCTTGACCACAGCGTCTCCAGTCGAAGGTTTGAATTTGCTAACTGTTTTAGTAAAACCAAACGACACTGCCGCGGGTTTTTTCTCTATTTGGTCCCCAGAAACAACAGACTTGGGGAGACCTGTATCTTCCCCGTGCGACGCCATTATTGTTTGTAACCAAAAGAAGTAGGTGAACTGTATTATGGTAGTAGTAGTTTTATATCCCTATACTTGTTTTGTTCCAGTCTTTATAAAGTACTATAATTCCCGTCATGCATCAGAATTAAAGGTACAGTTAGTAAAATGTGGATTTGACTAAATAGAAAGAAATACGCTTGCATTTACAAATAATATAAATAGGCGTAGGCTAATACGTATACATTATTATATAAATTATTACTTATTACTTACTTATCAATTATAAGTATTACTGTTTACAACCCTCGAGCTGTTTGTTTACATGTGTATGTGTATGCATTCATGTGTAAGGATAGGCCCTATATACACTTTTATATAGCCTATATCTTACATAGTAGTCAAATGTTTATGTTTACCTTGTTTAGTTGTGAATCAAATTCCCTGTAGTGTTCACACTTAGCCTACTTGGCGAGTAAAGCGGCTTCGGATTCTGATTAAACACAATAATGTGTTCTTGGTAATACCCAATGAAATGAAATGTTGTGAATTCAATTGTTAAAATAGCAGTTGCAATAGGCTATAGTATTAGCCTATTGCATGATATTTTTACTTTTTATTCGTGATAATTTTACATTTGTTGCCAAAATGTAGTCCACTGTAAATTTCTTTAGGATATTTTGCATGAACATTGTCCAGAAAATCCTTTCTGATTCTGTTTTTGAAAAGTAGGCATAATTGGTGTGTTTAGGCTCAGATGGGTTATGCCCATATTACTTGCTACATACAGGACCAAATGGGGATATGATGCTCGTTGAAGTTTTATCATACTTAACTCGCAGTTTTATAAACTTGTGTGTTAGCTAGCCTACTGTAACCAAATGACACTTGTCATATAGCCTATAG
The DNA here is from genome assembly GCF_010015445.1 of Perca fluviatilis. Taxonomy (NCBI): domain Eukaryota; kingdom Metazoa; phylum Chordata; class Actinopteri; order Perciformes; family Percidae; genus Perca; species Perca fluviatilis. Next base: position 12,512,419 of record NC_053116.1, read on the forward strand.
ATATCGCAAATTTGTCTCAAAAACTCGAAGAACGTTTGGATCTGGTTCTCACGCTTTTGAAGGTTATAACTCGTAAGCGAAAAGTGATGCTGCTGATGCAGGTACACAGAGAGTGAGAATAATAAGGGGCGTATACTTTTAACTCTTTTTATTCCCTCCCCTCCGTGCTCCCTAACTTCCCAAGATAACCTTCTCATTTGCCTTTTGTCATTGTTCCTCACCTTCGAAAGTGCCTTTTTGGACGCAGGATCATCAACCTGACCACACTTTCTACCGGACAGCACAGCCTTTATCTAATCCAATCTGATCTTCGGCAATTGACGCTCCCGCGCCCTGAAAGCACCGCGCCTGCAGTTCAATGACACCTCTACCCGGACAAATCGATAGTAGCGACGTTTGTCTTTTCCTTGATTGCTCTAATAGGAACCCAAACATGTATCCGTAATTAAGTAACCTGCACGATCTGCTAACACTAGAATGAGGGATTTAACGAGGAGAAAGCAAGCATGAAGGTAAGAAATTCTTTATCAAATCAAGTCAAGTGCACCACTTAGGCTATTGTCCAATAGGAAAACACTCCTCACAAGTTAACCAGCACGTTTCGACCATTACATTTATCCACCCTCCACGTTGTTTTGCCTATAGCAGTGCAGCAGCTGCTACATTTATAAGCGGTCGCTGTCAGATTTGCCTGATTGCGTGTGTGTGTGTGTCTGTGTCTGTGTGTGTGTGTGTGTGTGTGTGTGTGTAGTGAGAGAGAGAGAGAGAGTATTTTTCCCTCTCTCTCCTCTCCTCTCCTCTCTACAAGATCACCACGGCTCTCAGAGCATCACTGTCCAAATATCCCGTCAGCCGTGCACATCGCCTCTGACTTTCTCTGGGATACGGTGGTACCATATACTCATCACTGCATTCCCACACTGCATTTTAGCACACATCAGGCTGCTGCTGCTCTTTAAACAACTCGTATTTATTTATAGGCTTATTATTTCACCTTAGTCGGGTCGATGTATATAGACGCTTTCAAACGGATCCTCTATGAAAGGCTGAACTGCTTGAAAAGAATGTGTGTGTGTCAGCGCCAAGGCAGGTCAGTAGGCTATTTTTCCTAAATTTGAGAAATATGAGAATCTGTTATGTGTAACCAAAGGGTGTGTGTGTGTGAGAAAGTGTGTGTGCATGTAAACTAGTCTGTATGTGTGTGTGTGTGTGTGTGTGTGTGTGTGTGTGTGTGTGTGTGTGTGTGTGTGTGTGTGTGTGTGTGTGTGTGTGTGTAAGACAGAATAAAGAATGTGGGCTTGTGATGATGGTGGCAGATCTTATAGGGATAAGAGTGTCATTTTGACATGAACTTTAACTCCTTTGCCAGCAGGTGTGTGTGTGCGTGTATGTGTGTGTGAACTTATGATTAGGTTTGAAAAGTTTGTTGAGACCTTTTTCGTAAATCTTTGATTTTTTTTGTTAACTTCATCAGTCTCCTGGTCCAGAAATGCAAACACAAGCCCATGTTCATTGCACCTGTGCCCATTTTGCTGTAAGAAATAGACTGACTTGCAAAATGTAGGTAGTTTATAGCCAAGTGGGTGTGCAAGCATGCATGTAGCGTGTCTTGCAGCTCTGTGTGTGTTGTTGTTTGTTTAGGGTGTGTCCCTGCTTGATACAGGGAGCTTGTTTAGAAGTGATGGATGTTTGACCCTGACTTAATAGGGTGCACTGCTCCGGATTTAGAAAGCAGTCAAGGTGATGCTGTTATAATGAATCATTCATTTGTTGGGAGGGAAGGAGAGACGTGGTGTTAGACTGCCCACACATGCTCTCATGCTGCTCTGGTCCTAACACACTGTTTGCTTTCCCTCAGCACAGCACCTGTTTTGCACTACAACTAAGCAAAGCCTTTTGGTTTTATTCAGCATTTGTCCTCCTTTGATTCCAGTTCTCAGCCTAAGTTTGAAATAGCATTAAGTGGAAATGCATGTTGTTTAGAAACATGACTCTGCTCTCACTGCTAACGAGGGGGGGAGGATGAGGTGAGGTGCATTTCTTTTTCTGTCGTAGTAATGCATGTCATCTGGGAGTTGTTGATTGTCTAATTATGTACCTCCTGTGTCCTTCGGCATCATGCATATTAATGCTGCTGTTTTAAGGTGAAAAAAAGTGTGCGCGTGCGTGTGCAAGGCAGTTTACCCTTGACAGGGCAGGGCTACGCAGCCATATTCTCCCATCTGTGGTCCAAACCTTTGCTCCCAGCCACTGCATTTGGATTCTGCAGTTGTAGCCTGCTCTATTCTTAGTTTTCAACAGTTCATGTGGAGTCTGATATGAAATTTCAACAACATTCCCATGCTGTAACCGCCACTCGGTTCCCCCTCCTCTATACATCAAGATTTTATTTGGATTGGATAAGCCGCTGTTAAGTGGGTAGACTCTGAGTGAGGTAGCAAATCAATAACTAATCAATGATAGTGTGTGGAGTTACAGTTTACACAGTGTCATATTTGAAATGTCAAGAAGGCAATGGATGCATGTATCCTTGAGTCAGATCTGAGTTGGACAACTGGGGATCAATATCAGGTGGTGAGACAGGCAGCAGGAGTAGGCGAGGGTCACCTTCATCCATCCCTACTGAATCAGCAGTATCTCTCTCTCACACACACACGCACAGGCACAGGCACACGCACACGCACACTTAAAGGCCTGCTTAGGTTACCGCCTGTGACCTCACAAAAATGCTCATTACAGTAAACCTCCTCTCCATTTCCTCATGAATAATTCATTTAGTTATTATATGTTTTTTATGTATTATAGTTCCACCATTCTTTCATAAGGTTACCACTCCCTCCTCTGTGTTGATTCTACTGTTTTATTCCATTTTTACTTCAAAGCTGTCGTTATCATCCTCTTTTTATCTTTCCCTAATTTCCCCATTTCTGTCTCTCTTATCCATCATCATTGTTGAGAAGCTGATTTGCTCTGTTTAATTAAACTGCTCTCTCTCTTCCTGATGAGAGCTCATCCCTGATCGCAGCGAGGGGTGTAATGCGTCCTGGCAGATTGAGAAAGAGGACCTGTTGTTACAGTGGTATTGCTCCGAAGAGCAGTGTGTACACAACATTGCCCTGCTAATGTGCTAATGCCTTCACCTTGATCCTCTGACGTTATGAGATATACCATTGCCCCAAAGGAAAGATCACTGTTTTATCTTGTCAGGTGTGTGTGTGTGTGTGTGTGTGTGTGTGTGTGTGTGTGTGTGTGTGTGTGTGTGTGTGTGTGTGTGTGTGTGTGTGTGTGTGTGTGTGTGTGTGTGTGTGTGGTTGTCGTCACTCTCAGCAATGTTTTAATCTTACACTAAGTCCCCTTTGTATGTAGTCAACACAAGAGCAGCTTTAATAAAACCACACACTGGAATAGACTGTGGATTTATTGATGGCGTGCAGAGAATAGCGAATGTACTTTTCATTCCATGTTTTCTTATCAGCTTTTTCATGTATTAAGTTTATATTGGGAGGGAAATGTTTCTGTGCGTGTATACGCCACCGTATGCGACAGAGGGAGATATTTTGTGTTTTTTCAACCCACAAGCATTTAATCTTTTTTTTTTTTTGTAAATCTGCTACTGCTGTCTGTGTTGTGTTGAGCACTCGCGTGCCCTAGATTTGAAAGTGAGTGAGCTTCAGGGAGCTTAAGTGGACCCCACGTTGCCTGCACAGTTTGGTGTAAATGGTTGGCGAGAGAGGTCAGGACACAGATGTCAGATAAGACAGCGAAGTCGGAGCTGCGAGTAGTTCTTGTGCATTTTCCGTCCGTCTGCCGCTCCTCCACCAGTCTATTGGTTCAGATGAATTAAAGGTCACCGGTTATTTAAGATGCCTTACTTGTCTGACCTCCAACACCACCCCATGGGAGGATGCTGTAAGATTAGGAGCAGTGTGCTTCACTACAGGTCAGAGGGAAGAGATGAGTTTAGTGTTCCATGTGTGGGATGGGTTCAGCACAAAATACCTTCTTTTGCAACTAGAGGGCTAACTCAGACTGTCCATGATGATTTTTCAGATTATTGGTAGAAATTCTTGAAAGGTTGATGATGTTAAGCTTAGATTTAAAATGACTCCGCAACTATTCTGATAACTGACTAATCGTTGAAGTCATTTTTGAAGCAGGAACGTTTCACATTCACTGGCTCCAGCTTCTCAGTTATGTAGATTTGCTGGTTTTCTTCGTCGTAGGTTACAAAACAAGACATTTGAGGACGTCACCTTTTGGCTTTAAAAATCTATGACGGTCATTTTTCACAGTCAGATTTTTTTTTTTTTTAAGATGAACAGATTTTTTTTTTTATCAACAAATGAATCAATTAAGGACAAAAAAAACATCAGAGCTGGAATGGGTCGATTCATTGATTGGTCAATCAAAATAAAAGTAGTCAGCAAATATTTTGATAATCAATTAATCACCATTTTTTTCAAATAGCTTGTCAGATGTGAGGATTGGTCATTTATGATAGTTCATTGAATATCTGTGGGTTTGGACATGTTTGGTCTCTGAGAAGTTGTAATGACATTTGATAGACTAAACGATTAAAATGATTAATTGAAAACAATTATTAGCCAATTAATCGATAATGAAAATAATCAATAACAATTTAAAACGATTTTCAGAAAGAAGTACAGAGAAAAAATATTTGGTAATTTTCCTTGATGAATGATTACCATTATTACTGGATGTATTCTAGGGATCAACTAATCAGTTATCTTACCAAAATGAATAGTTTCAGCTCTCGTAGTATTCACACATGGCCACTGTGAGTTGACGGTTGCTCTCTTAAGGTTTACCTTTGGGTATGCAGTTACAGTGCACGTGGTCTCTTATGTAACCATCAGTCATGCTGATTTTGATCTGGCTAATGCAGACTCATAGAGAACCTTGAGTCTTTGCAGTTGTTTAGTCACTGCGAGCACTTGAGAGACCAACAAATGGAGCCGTTAGGCATGCTGGTCACATTCTAGCTGACAAAACACACAGTCAGTCCATCAATATTCTCCAAAATTCACATTTAGGAAAGACAACTATTCGCTGTCTTGAACTTTCAGGGAGCATGCATAAAATACCAAATAAGCTTACATAAATTCATAGAGCATTCTAGCTGAGCTAATGGAACATGCTCATTTCATTATGGTAGACCTCATTTGGAGCAGAAAGAGAATGTAGACAACAGAGCGAGCATGGCTCCACCACGTCAAACCAACAGAAGCTTATATGAGCGTGAACCCACTCTGCTGCTCATGTAGTGCAGAAAAGCTGTTCAGTGACATGAACGTTTACAGTGAAACGATTAGACCGAGAGTTGAATTAGAGCACATGTGTCAAACTCAAGGCCCGCGGGCCAAATCCGGCCCCTTGTAGATTTAGATCCGGCCCGTATATCAATTTGGGTTCACAATACATTTTGGCCCACCTAGTTGTGCGCCAAACCACAAACACAGGAAAGTGTTTTTTAAACTGCAATTACGTGACATTCAAAGCAGAATACGGCAGATTTGCCGACTCTGAGACTCAGAAATTCCCCCAGAAGGAACTCTTTTGATGACTTTTGTAGGGCTTCATGTCAACAAAAATGCCGAATGTCGGAAAAAGCCACAAAAACGTCGGAACAAAAATGAGAAAAAAAGCTATCAAAATGTAAAAAAAAAAAAAAGTGACATGCAGTAACAAAAGCACGTCAATAAACTCTACGTGTCCGGCCCTTGGTGTGATTCTCTTTTTCCAGTGTGGCCCCTAGTGAAAATGAGTTTGACATCCCTGAATTAGAGCAACAACTCACGGCAAAAGCTGATTGTGTGAAAAGTTTTCCTCTTTTAACAAACTCTGCTATGGTCAAAGCCGATTATGTCAGAGAGCGATCTCGCAGCTGAGAGACGGCTTTGATGGGGATGAGGGCCGGCATCTAGATAGACATCAGGAACATGGGGAGAATCACGAGAGCCGACAGTCACTGCTTTCACCATGAAGCCTCACTAAGGTTATTGATACTGGGGGTGTTGAGCTGCCAAAATGAAGGTGAAAGTCATGCATTGTGTTGTTGATGAACTTGATCTGTAGTACTGTTTGAAATGGGAGTGTGTGCACTTTGGACTGCTGGATAAATCTGTCAAGACAAATTGTTACTTTCTACCGAGCAATTCAATTATTAAATCGTCTTAACTGATGTGTTTTGCCTCCGCCCTTTTTTCCTGAAGGTCTTTCAAGACGCTATCCACCTCAATGTCAAGTGCTATTCCCTCATGTCCTTGATTCGTTGCTTCAAGTTGACTTTGAATTATTGAGCGCCAAGACAAAGCTCATCTGTGTAGCTTTAATAAATGAACACCCTCGAGATCCAACCTGAAATAACTGCTTAGTTAATTTGTCCTGTAATAAAGATGTTTCGCTCGTGACTGTACGAGCTGCCAGGGGTAAAATGGCCCCAGCTTTTTTAAGACTAATCACTGGGAAGAATTTAATAGCATAGGACCTGAAATTTTAGCATTAGCCCTGCGGCACCATAAGGTATTAATACAGTTTAGCAGTTGGGATGTTACGCTCATTAAGATGAAGCTTAATTTACAGTGTGTCTCTCTTTCAGTGGAAAATTTCATTATTGTGGTTAATTAGGTAAGAACAATGAATGCTCTCAGGATAGTGCAAGCATGAGTATTTATGCAATTCCGGGCTAGAAGGCATATTTCAAAACAAAAAACACTGTGTGCCACAGCTGTTTATACTATACACCGAGCCGTACTAGCCTTTAGCATTGCTTTATGCTTTCTGATTTAAACAAATGTGGTGAGTAAATAAAAACCAAAACCAAGAATAGCCTTGAAGTCCAGAGGATATGTCTTTTGCCATTGACAGATTGCTTTGGTTTGAAATGACACTGGAAGGCCGGCCAGGGTTGCAGGCTGTAGAGCTCCTGTGCAGGTCACTGGTGGAGAGGAAGTCAGTGAAACAAGATATGTATTGGTCAGCTCTTTGCTGACCTAAAGGTCAGAACTCTCAATAGAGCATTCTTTTTATAGGGGCTAGATATCCTTGAAACCATATATCCTGTCCTCCTATATATCTAATAGTTATGTTGTTGGCTCTATATAATTCATCTGGAGTAATGTGTGTATGTATATATATATATATATATATATATGGCAATAATAGTCGCTCCACTACTTTGAGACTGAAATATCTCAACACCTATTTGATGGATTGCTGTGCAATTATTCATGGTTCCCAGACGATGAATTCTACTGTGATCCCCTGACTTTTCCTGTTGGGCCACCATAAGGTTGACATGGTTTTTAGTGAAATCTCAAAAAAAATATTGGCTATATTGCCATGATATATATATATATATATATATATATATATATATATATATATATATATATATTTACAAACATACATGTCCCTCTCAAGATGAATTGTAAAAACTTTGGTAATCCCTTGACTTTTCATCATCTAACACCATCATCAAGTCAACGTTTTAATTAGTTTGTGACCAAATACTTGCAAAACGAATTACACTTTAATCTGCTTCTCTTTTTATTGATACGGTTAGCACGTGCTAAACGAAGAGGGTGAACATGGTAAACTTTATACCGGCTTTACCTGCTTCCTTCCCGAGACCATTTTGCAGAGCCACCGTTGTTGCGTCCAAAGCCTAGCGCCGCCCAAGACAATTGTTATTGGTTTAAAGAAATGCAAGCAACCCAGTGTTTTTTTTTTTCTTCTATCCTGGAATGCATGTGTGGTGTAGCCAGAACTTACTCTGCAGCGCTGTGGAGATAGGTCTTGCAAAGTGAGAGTAGACACAAGGTAACAGTAACAGTAATAGTATTCATTGCAAATAATTGCAGATAATCCACCGTGTGACACAGAATTACACGACTTTATAATTTGATGAGGTGACTTTGTCATAAGCAGTGCATTCCTCCCCAGCCTTATTGGCAACCTAGCAATGTGTTTTAAGTGCACACAGTAAGATGAGTGTGCAGGTCCCGTTTGTAGCATCAACACCAACAGAGCGAGCGAGCGAGAGCAGAGCAGTGTCAGGGTGTGTCTGCGGCGGGACGAGTCCAGGCTCCAGCGGACCTGACAGGCTGTGGCTCATTAAACCCCCGTCAGACGCAGGAGGTCAAGACAACAGCTACAGCACGGGCGACACATTCTACCTCCATGCGCATAATGTAGACACACACTGGGACTGTGAAGGCCCAACAGGATAGGATAATACCCCAGACCTATCAGTTGTTTTATTTTTAGCGTTTTAATCATTATCGCCAACTGCTGAGGAATTCTGAGAAATCTTTAGATAAAGCATGAAGAGACTTAGGGCTTATAGAATTATTGTTCCGGATTGATTCACAAGGGAATTCAATGTGTATGATTAGATTTAAAACGTTGATGCTTCTGTTTTTATTCTCTTTTCACGACACACTTAATGCAAGCTGTATTACTGTTTCCTGTGCTGGTGTATGGCTGGCTGGCTTTGGAGAAGCAGGTCGACAGTGTTGCTGCAGAAGGTTTCACAGTGGGGTAGAGAGAGACAGAGAGAGAGAGAGAGAGGACTGGGGGCACTGTTTGGCAATGATGAAGTGATAAGCATAATTTCAGGTTGAAACATGCCGGCATAAACAGCGCTACTTGTTTGATCGCATTTTATTCCAATGTGCGAGAACAACAGTGACAGCTGTTGGCTTTGAACTAAAACTGAAAATGCAAGTTGTGTGGGTTTTTTTGGTTCTCGATGAACCCGCTCAACCTTTTCCCAAACTCTGACTCATGTCGCCTGAGCTGAAGTTCTGCGAGGTCAAAGAAGTGAGTCCTCCTATCCGGACCTCAGGCTGTGTGGCGCCTCTCCATCTCTATCTGACCTCTGTACTTGCCTTTTTTCTCCCATTACTCTCAGAGTGGGGGACAAAAACACATTAAATCCATCTGTAGCCGACCTCAGAGTTGGACATTTGATTCTCTTCCTATTTCTGCCTTTTCTCTTCTAATCTCTCTCTCTACTCCCTGCCATCTCTCTTCCTCATTTGCCGTCTCTGTAAATAAAAAGCCACCAGGGACCTCCTCTTTTGGCCGAGCAGTAGGAGAGAAGAAGAGGATCCCTGTCAGATCTGCCAGTTGAATGACCAGTCAGCTGGAAAGGATTAGTTGTATCCTGTCCTTCTCTCACTCTTTAAAGCAGCCTCATTAGGCCTGCTGACCAAAGGACCCTGGGTGCCCCTCTTAGGGCTGGGCTGGGTGTTGCACTCAGGGAAGCCCTGGGCGTGTTTATCCCCACCCAGCCGAGGGTCGCCCTAGTCACACAGTCGCTCGCTTAAGAGGATTGGATCTTGGTGAAGTGATGTGTAATTGTTAATCTTGTGACCACAATGGAACCGGAGATCACAATTGTCCATTAGGAGTATTGTATTTGAAAGAGTTTGTATTAGCGGAGGTGTCCCAAAGTGAGTGTAAAGGAACATTCTGACATTTGGGGAAATACACTTTTTATTTTATTTGCGTTCTTGCCGAGATTAAGATGAGATCGATACCACTCTCATACCTGTTCGTTAGATAGAAGATATGGCCAGGAGACAGTTAGCTTAGCATAAAGAGTGGAGACAGGGGCACCAGCACCTCTGAAGCTCACGAATTAACATGATGTATCTTGTGTGTTTACAGTAATATGTACAACAATGAAGTGTAAAAATTCAAATATAATTATCGATTATTGTTTGTATTTTCTGTAACTAATTCATGGTCACAGTGTTTCATTGTTTCACATTGTGTCTTTTCTCATTTCTCTAAAACATACTATTTTGTTTATTGTATCCTTTTGTAAAACATCTTACTTTATTTTTGTTAATAATAATAGTTTTCTATAATATATGCTTTCTGGAGCTAGGAACAAAACCATCTCACTACACACACCGTGTATGATTGTGTATGTGACAACAAATTCTGATATTTCAGCAAATCATCATTTTCTGGACATAAATAAACAATACTGTTACATATTGTTTTTTTAAATTCCATTGTTAGCAAGATACATACCGAGCATGACATTTTACAGTTGAAAAAACAATTTGTCAGTTTTCTTTGGTCAACACGTGATGGTGTTTTTGGCAGGATTTTGACATTTCTTCTCTTCAGTTGCTTGTTATATATCTGGAAACATACACTCACCTAAAGGATTATTAGGAACACCTGTTAAATGTCTCGTTAATACAATTATCTAATCAACCAATCACATGGCAGCTGCTTCAATACATTTAGGGGTGTGTCCTGGTCAAGACAATCTCCTGAACTCCAAACTGAATGTCAGAATGGGAAAGAAAGGTGATCTAAGTGACTTTGAGCGTGGCATGGTTGTTGGTGCCAGACGGGCTGGTCTGAGTATTTCCCAATCTGCTCAGTTGCTGGGATTTTCACGCACAACCATTTCTAGGGTTTATAAAGAATGGTGTGAAAAAGTAAAAACATCCAGTGTGCTGCAGTCCTGAGGGGCGAAAATGCTTCGTTGATGCTAGAGGTCAGAGGAGAATGGGCCGACTGATTCCAGCTGATAGAAGATCAACTTTGACTCAAATAACCACTCGTTACAACCGAGGTATGCAGCAAAGCATTTGTGAAGCCACAACACGAACAACCTTGAGGCGGATGGGCTACACCAGCTGAAGACCCCACTGGGTACCACTCATCTCCACTAAAGATAGGAAAATGAGGCTACAATTTTAACGAGCTCACCAAAATTGGACAGTTGAAGACTGGAAAAATGTTGCCTGGTCTGATGAGTCTCGATTTCTGTTGAGACATTCAGATGGTAGAGTCAGAATTTGGCGTAAACAGAATGAGAACATGGATCCGTCATGCCTTGTTACCACTGGGCAGACTGGTGGTGGTGGGGGGATCCCTTTCGCCTTCAGAACTGCCTTTTGTGTCATTGATTCAACAAGGTGCTGGAAGCATTCTTTAGAAATGTTGGCCCATATTGATAGGATAGGGTCAAACACGGTATTAGTATGGTGTTCCTAATAATCCTTTAGGTGAGTGTATAAACCAATACAATATATCTGCAATAAGATAATATCGGGCAATATATCAGCCTGGCCACTTTATCATTAGCTTCCTGTACATATCTCCTTCCTTGTAAAACCAACCAATATGTTATATTAATTAACATTAATGGGCTTTAGAGGTGCTGGTAGCAGACAGAGCCAGGCTCGCTGTTTCCCCCGTTTTCAGTCTAAATGCTAAGCTAAGCTAAGTTAAGCTAAGCGTCTTCTGGCTCCAGCTTCACATTAAACACACAGACATGAGAGCGGCATAGATCTTTTTATTTAACTCATGGCAAGAAAGAAAATTATATTAATTAGAATTAGATTTATTCTTTCCCAGAATGTCAAACTATTCCTATATACAATAAGCGTTTTGTGCCATATATTCTACATGTTAATTTTTTGGATTGTGTTACCCCACTTTGTGTATCTCTGTTGCCCTGCGTGTTTCAAGGTGACAGTGCTGCTCTGATAATGTCAGAGGAACCCTGTCCGCTCTCTCCGGACATCGCAGCTGTCAAGCCACTGTCGACTCAAACAAATCTTCCCCAAGTCAGTGACATCCTCAATGCACGCACACACACACACACACACACACACACACAAACACACACAAACACACACACACACACACACACACACATTCACAGCTGCTCCCCAGGAAACATGTTGAACACACTGAGGAGACAATAGGAGAATCTGTCCTGGAAAATACATTGTTCAAACAAATGATGTAATTATTCATTGTCCAGAGAAATCTACAGTATATTTGTGTTAAAGTATCACGCATCAGTGTAGATACAGAATAGATTCTGAATACTCCAGTGTTCGACTGAAGCTGACGCTCACCTGTGAAAATGTGTGCATTCAATGACCTGTACCTTTTATCGAACGCAAACTGGATTTCCCCCGTGTGACTCGAGATCTGCTGGAATGTGCACTAAAGTTCCCATGTTGTGTGTTTACATGAAAACATAACATCAGCCTGCAGCAAGCGCAATGAACATGAGGGAATGTCTCTCTGTTTCTTTTGGGTGGACAGTCATGTAGTGTGCTGTAGTATGTTTGCATAAAGCAAAGACACAGTTTCCTTGTGTTGTGTTCCTCCCCAGATCTCTGACACCGACAACTAACAAAGGTTGAATGAGAAAACAACTCTCTCCCTGAAGTCCCGGGATCTTTCCCTACCTTGTTATTTAACAACCTTTTATTACTGTCTCACACCTTCTGCTCACCCTCCAATCCTGTTTCCTTTCCTCTCCAGCTCATTTGCCATGTCTAAGACAGCGGTGAAGAAGCTGCACTGGCGTTCCAAGGTGCAGGACAGCTTCGTCCCGTTGCTCGGCTCACCGGGGGAGCTGGGGATCGCCATTGGTGGAGGAGCAGATTATGGAGAGTTTCCTTTTGTCACGTCGGCGCCGGGGGGCGGACTCACAGTGGGTGATATCATCCTAGAGATTGGGGGAACGCCAGTATTAGGGATGACATTAGGAGATGTCCGTGGCGTCCTCAACTCCTGCCCCCATCCGATCCGCATCAAGACTGTGTCACCAGGTATGACTCAGCGTCAGCTCGTTGTTTTGATAGATGTGTAATTAATCACCGCACAGTCGAGGGAAGGCGTGAACATAACAGACTGCACGGCCTCTCCTTCTACTTCTGGATTTTCTGTATCACAGATCACTCACAATAATGCATTCCGTCTTTAATTATCTCCCTCACACTGCAGACCGTTTAACTTGTTGCTGTTTATGTTGCACACCATTGCGCTTACTTCATCAGACTACACCTGAACTATCTGTTACGCTGGAGTCCAGGCTGTCATCCATAATAATGTTGCTCAATAACTCGACTCTCACGAGTCAATTCCGCAGCCGTTGTGATGCTGATTTGCACTCGTCATTTAGTCTGGATTTGTCAAGGCGATCGGTCAATATGTGGGTAGGAGGTCAAAATTGCAGTGTTGACACATGACAAGAGTGTGGCGATATGGTTGTCTGTCACCCGCAAGAGGCCTTGATGTTTAGAACGGGGGGCCGGGCCGACGGATGTCTTTGTAGGCTCTGAACAGAGCAATATGTCACTGGAGTGTCACTTGAGTGCCGCTCCTGATGGCCTTGCTTGCCAGATTGATAGCTGATTTGGCCACAGGGGTGTAAACGGGGAACTTTGCTCCTGGTCCCTCCGCTGCTGGTAGATCCATTATCATCTCTGAAGTCGGCCTGGCCCTCCCTGGGCAGCTTGACTGCGTGTAGTGTGGACAGTGATGGATGAGCTGATGCGCCAGGTTGCTGTACCACACCTCTCCCTACTCCTACCCCTACTACAACTCCCTCTGCTCCAGCCTCTCAAATACACGACACCAGGCTACATTCCCCGGAGGCAGGCAGCAGTTTAAAGTTTTAGCACTAAGTCGGGTCATTCAGTTTCAGAGAGCCGATGTTGAGATTTGTATTTTGCTCTTCAACAGACTAGAAAAGAGCAGCTGTTTCATAACGCAATGAACAAAAGCCCAACATTTTCCCTAAAAGGCAGCTGGCTAGGTTCATTTCCCTTTTACAGGCAGCAGCCATATGTAGCCAGCTGTATGTACGTGCGTGCAGATGACTGCCTCCAGTAATGAAGTTACACTAATGTGACGTTTTTTAATAGCACACAGCACATTCAGTCGGCTACTGGGCAGAGCCGTAACAGACGGTGGGGGTAGGGGGAGACAGGGGTGAGGATAGCTGGTCGTCTGTCAGAGTGACAAGCTTTAGATGCTCTCAGCCAATCCATAACAGCAAGTTACCTGTCAAATGAGGTCGTAAAGCACTTCAGATGATATTAAGAGATCAGCTAGAAGGAAGATGAGCTATACGATGATCAGCTCTGCCTCTCCTGGTGACAGCCTCCGCTGCTGTGTCTGGAGCAATTAACCCCACTAGGTTGTTGTATATGCACGAGGGAGTCAGGGAAACACATTTTATACTCAGGATCTATGTGAGGATATATAGAGAGATCAGTTAAGTGTGAGTGTGAAAGTCTTGAGATTGTAAAATGATAAATGTTAAATCAAGCCTGGCAGCAGTAAATATTTAGATAATTTCCAGTCTCTATTTGACAGGCTACAAACAAATCTTAGAGTGAATATACAACGTTCAAAGTGTTTGTGCTTACTGAGCTGATTTCTCTCTCTCTCTCTCTCTCTCTCTCTTTTTTTTTTTTTTTTTTTTTTTTTTTTTTTTTTTTTTTTTTTTTTTTTTTTTTTTCTCCCTCTTCTATGCTTCTTCATCTCCCTGCCACACTTGTATCTTTGCCCTTCCCTCAGGCTCCGCATTGTGCAAGGATCTCAGATTGTATTTGAGCAAGTGTTTCACCCCCGGCTCAGTGGACAGCCAACTTCAGCAGGTCATCCGAGAGAACCTCTACCTCCGCGCTGTACCCTGTGAGTCCCATTTGATGTTTAAATATACTGTATCTGTCTATATACCTTGTCTTTATATTTCACGTTTTATTATGTCCTTTAAGCCTCCTTTGACCTGCCATTGGCCCATATATTGTACGTTTCACATTTAAGCCTAATATGAAGTAAACTGTCACCTTGCTCAGGATATCAGTGTATCCAAGCATTTTTTTTTTTTTTTTTTTTGATTGATTGATTATTATATATATTAGACAGTAACAAAAATAAATGCATTACAAAATGCCAACACAGTGACATTGTACATTTATCAGAACTGTCGAGGATAACACAAGAAAGTTCCAAACTTATTTCCATTGTGGTCCTCGAGCATATCTCTCTAAAGTTACGGACCTCATTAATTCTTTGTTAACATGTCTCATTGTAGCCACCATGTGAATGAATTGGTGTTAATAGGTGTTTAAGCCTACAGAACTGTTTTTCAGACAGAAAATCAAAGTGCAATCCGTTTGGGCATTTCCATAGCAACAGTCTGTATTGTCACAACACTGGACTTATCCTCAGTGGCAGTCTGCCCCTTATAACCCTCACCCCTGTGCCCCAGGCTATTAGTTTGTTTGGATGGTGGTAAGATGGTATTACATGTGATGGTAGTTGTGTTTGACAGGTTATTTTTTTATTAGTGCAGCTTTTGTATCATCTCCTGAAAAATTGCTCCGTAGTCTACACCACTACACTTCATTTTGATGCTTATGAATCAAGCACAATGGCAGCCAAAAGCAGCTAGTTGTAGTACATCTGTTGCTATCTTAATCCCCTATAATATGACGTCACTGGAGAGGGCGAGAGGGTATTGCAGCCATGCAGGGTTTTTCTGAGAAAGATATTGGTGCTTCTGATCTCATTTTCTACTTGCGTTGGTCTGTTTAGCTTATTTTTCTTTTTCTTGTTCAGGTAGTAGTATGGAGGAAACAGACCCATTATAGTGTGTCTGTAGTACTCTTGACCTTGCTGTGGCAGCGTGGAGTTGCTGCTAATCTCTCCTTTAGTCCAGGAAGTAGGTCATGTGGGACATTTTGCCACATGCAACACAACCCACACGCTGATAGAACAAGGCACAGGTCAAAACTCCCAGGAAAGATAAAACTGTCTCTCTTAGTATACAATATGCATATTTATATTATGGTATAATTGCAGCTTTATTTACATCAAGCTTTCTCATTACTTAGCCCTGCAAGCGTGCATCTACAAGCAGCTGCTCAGGCAGTGAATTGCCCAAATAAACAGTAGTGCTTTTAGCCATTTCAGAATACGGATAAAGAAAATGGGATGGATAAAAGAGGATGGGCATATACACATTTAGATAAATCAGTAAATTAATGTTTGGTCAGGGAAGGTTGTAGACATTTTTCTGAAGACAATATTGTGATATACTACATAAAGCAGTCCAGCCTTTCTCTGCCAGTGGTGTAAAACTTTGGAAACAACTTCCCATCTCTGAGTGCTTTCTTTTAGTGAGTGTGACAACAAGGCAGGCTCAGCCCGCGGGTGTGTAATCCTCTGATCTGCTGGAGATGTCACAGTAAGATGCTGTTGTTCTCATGCCGATACCAACACACGCATACTAGCTTGATGCTGAGACGGCTTGGAAACCATCCTGTCTCATTTACAGACCACTCGTATACCGGTGTATAGGAGCGGACTTTTTTTGTCCTTTTGTTGTTTTACACCGAGGAGGTAGCTGTGCTTGATGCTAAGGAGTTTTCATCAGTGGCTCATTGTGGCCCCCTTCAGGATCATATGTATGTTCCTTCTGTTTCTAGAGACTCTTTTGCTGTAGTTTGTTATTTTGTCGATAATTAATACCTTAAGTTACCTGAGATGAAGATGAATTAGCTACAGAGGCTCGTGAAGCATAGGTCAGGTCTTTAAATGTTTTAGGACAGTATAACAAGGCCTAAGTTTAGATTTAAATTTTTTTTAAATGTTAATGCTGTTTCTCTTCTGAAACTGTGGCTTAGCACCACTGTGCTATTTAGAGAATATGTCAGTTCCCGAATCCTTTTGATGAGACAATGTTCTGTGATGTTGGAGCTGGCACTGATGCAAGAAATATCATTACAAAGTCTCGGCTCAGTCAGGAGGGCAGTGCATAAAAATGGAAATGAATGACAAAATTAAATAATGCAGGCTACTGTATCAATAATCTCAAGCAGGGGGAATTGAATTAAAAGCAAATGTCTATCAGTGCCAAAGTGGAGGAGGGGCTGACTGCGGTCTAATGGCTCTGTGTGCTCAGACTGAAGCCGACAGGATGCTTACTGTGAAGCCTTTGAGGAAAAGGTAAATGTGGTTAGTACAATATATTGTATGTTCAGTCCAGTGAAACAAAGCAGTTTATATAACACAACTTTCTATTTCATGAGGAAACTACTAGGGCTGCACAATATACACTCGTTTTCTTATCGTCGTCGTGATATCAACTATCATATTGCGATATCAACTATCATATTGCGATATCAACTATCATATTGCGAAAGACGATTGAAAGAAAATATCAGTAGAAAACTGCACTTTAAAATGTAACTGTCATTCTTTTTTTAGTGGTGCCTTTTATATTCAATTCAATGTTCAATAAAAGAATGTTGGAAATGATTTCCTTTTATTTGTTTTCAACAAGCCGTTTGTTGTGTTTTAGCAGAATACTGAAAGCAGCAGAACTAAGTACGCTTTAAAATCTGTTTATTTATCAAAAGTAATATCGTTATCGCGATATTCAGTAACGTTATCGCGTAGTTTCCTCATATCGTGCAGCCCTAGAAACTACCCTTTTTTGTTTCTTCATTCATAGTTTTTTTTCTGTGTGCAAAACCTTACGTTACCCCGACTGAACGTTCCCATCCATTTTTGTATAATAGCACTAAGTATTTGTGAATGTGCCCTTGCATGATTCAGAGCCACTGTCATAGTTTTAAGTGTCTCTGTCTCCTCCATTAAAGACTTTTCTAATTGTCTTCTCTGAGTGACTCAGAGATAAGAAACATCATCATTTAGTTATTCTAATGTGCTCGCTCCAGCGTTGTCAGGCAGACCGTCGGTGGCCTTTTCAACTGTTGGATTCTTTGTTAGCTATTTGTGTGCAATGATCTTGACAGACAGCTCTGTCTGGGTGTTGATACCGAATTCTGTGTAATTACCTCTTCAATCCCTATCTCACCCCTCTCCCTGGGGATCAGTGTGCGGCGCCTACAGGGACAGGCAGGGTAGAAGAAGATGTCAATAATCCATTCTGTCCCCCCGCTGACATGTCATATATATTTCCTAGGAGGGTGCATGGATAATGAATCCCTGCCTCACACCATATCAGCTAGAGATACCCTGTGTGTCCTGAGGGGAGGAGAAGAATTACACACATGTCAGATGTCATCAGACGTGCTATCAGATCTTTAATTAGACACAGAGACTTCTAATTTACTTTCATATTTTAGTTTTTTGGGTGGTGCAAACACAACCCCGGTGCAGCATGGCACAAAGTGGATTGAATACATTACACAGTATCAGCAGGTGGAGTTGGGACGAGCTATTATAATGGCCAATCACATTTCTCATCCCATTTCAAAACACCAGACAGTTTCCTAATGAGCCGGGAAGTGAGGGTCAAACCTCTTTGGAGAAAACCTTCTCTTCTCTGGGAAGCACAGAGCACAAGGCACAGCATAGGAAAAAAACTCAACAAGAGCTGAAATGATTAGTAAATCAACCGAAAATTAGTCAGCGGCAACAATTTTGATTATCAATGGTGTCTGTCTTTTTTCTTTAAGCGAAAATGCAATCGGCATTTCCAGCTTTCAGCTAATTTCCGGACATTTTATAGATCAAATAATGAATCCATTTCTCAAGAAAATAATTGACGGATTAATCAATAATGAAAATAAAAGTTAGTTTTGTGATTTTTAATAGGTCTGTGTCTGGTCTTCTAAAGCCATCTAAAGTGAAAAAAATGAAAATGGAATTTTTTGCACTGTTTTTTCTGATCAAAGCGGGAGGAAGCATAACTGTTAGCACAAAATCAGAGGGCAGTGCCTCATCCTCTGTGGCTGATCGGAACTCATACTGTACAGTAAACACACTGTGCTACAGAAAGAAGAGGTCAGGCTGATGGAGGTGCCTCGTGCTCTCTAATGTCTCTGTGTCTACATGTGTGAAGTGTCTGTGGTGTGTGTGAGTGTTCATTTTGGTTTTATTTTGGTGTGTGTGTGTGTGTGTGTGTGTGTGTTTGTGTGTGTGTGTGTCTCTGCGCGTTCATGCTTTGTGCAGTCCTGCCTGTGTCATTGTGGCTGTGGGAGCTGCTCCCAGGACAGCTGTGCATTAATCATGGGTTTTATAGGGTAGCTGGGTGTGATGCCCTCCTGCCGGCCCCGCGCCGACATCACATGTGGTCCTCCAGGAGAAGGACGGAGATTTGTCCTTAGTTTGGGCTTGATGTAATTTTGTCTTGGGAAAGGAATTACTTGTCTCAAGGTCAGAACTGACGCCTTGTAGTTCAATTTGCAAATTAAATGATTCCATCAGATTAAATTTAATAGTATTAACATGTGATATATTTCACACTACATGGCTGCACATGTATTTAATGGTTAGGACATCTTGGTAAAAACACTGCAAACATTGAAACTATGGCTGCATGATTTGAGAAAAATATGCGATAACATTGTTGAATGTCGCGATAACGATATTACTTCTGATAAATGAACAGATATTAAAGTGTACTCAGTTCTGCTGCTTTCAGTATTCTGCTAAAATCCAACAAATTGCGTGTTGAATTTTGAGCAAATGAAAGGAAATCATTTCCAACATTCTTTTATTATATATGAACATTGAATTGAATATAAAAGGCACCACCAAAACTTTTTAACTCTATTGCCCACATTAAAAAGCCGGCAATTTTAGCAATACAATACCAACACAAACCCACACACACCCACAAACACTCTCTCAAGGAGAGGTTAAAGCAACAAAACAAGAAAAAAAAAAAGGGGGTCACCTTGTGGTTGAGCTTCATTCAACACATATATTGACTACATAGAAGCAGGACAAATAAACCATTGCATATCACAGTATGTTTAAGTAATTCTAAATCAAGGCCTAGAATGACCGGAGTCCATCCTCTTACGAACAAAGGTATTTTTTTTGTATCAACTGAGCTATTGTAGGGGGGCTAGGCTTCATCCAATTAATAGTGATCATTTTTCTTGCAATCATTAACAAAATATGTAACATGTAGCGGTGTTTCCTTAGAAAGCAAGTTTTCAGGTGTTTTATCCAGTAAAAAAAATTAAAGGGTCCAGAGGGAAATCCATCCTGAAAATGTTGTCCACTTCCTCTTTAATGTCTTTTCATTATGTCTGTGTCACGGAGCAGTCCCATAATATGTGGGTATGGTCCCCCACCATGCCACAGTTTCTCCAGTAAATGTTGGGGGGCATTGTGTTTAAACATTGATACCTTAAGAGGGGTAAAGTGCAGTTTTCTACTGATATTTTCTTTCAGCTAACACAAGAAAAGTGTGTTTCGCGATGTGTTTATTGCGCAAGTTGATAAAAGAACCATATATTGTTCAGCCCTAAATGAGACTCTTCTGTAATGATGTTTTCTCTGCCGTGGTTTGGACTCGCTGCTCTCTTCCAGGCCAAGGTCAATGTGAATCAATTATGATGACAGACCATTGATCATCTGATTGCTCCATCTTTAAAATGGTGATAGAAAGACTTTAAGACTTTCACAGCGCCTCATTAATGTTTAATTCTGTTCTTATTGGTCCAGTCATAGTAAAGAGACCCTGGTAAATGCCTACCGTCATCATCGGGCTCTCCATACCAAAGGGCACATTTTGGCTTGTGGGTGGGTGCTGTGTTCACCTGCGAATGACTTTACTTTAAAAGCGAAATGCTGTAGTTAAAGAGATCACTTGTTCATTGTTATTAACTTATATTATTGTTTATATGTTAACTCCTTTTAAGATTGTGTATAACTTTAAATACAACCAGAATAGATCCACAACCTTTCACTTCACTATTTCTATTTCTATATGTAATTTGTCAAACTGTAATGCTTGGACTATTTATAATTTGCTGAGTTGTTGTTTATTTAAACACTAAACTAAGATTCATGACCCACGATGAGAGGAAAAAACTGTGATTAATTGACATGTCATCCACGTTAGAGCTGGCAGTATTTCTATCCTCGTCGTGGCTCTGATGTATGATATAATACTGTATATCATATTTCCTGTTGTCTCCCTCTCCCAGGTACAACCAGACAGCCCAGAGATGGGGAAATCTCAGGCGTAAACTACAACTTTGTCTCCATTGAGGAGTTCTTCTCCTTGGAGGAGTCGGGAGCGCTGCTTGAGAGCGGAAAGTTCAAAGGTACTCAATAATTAACACGTTATATCTTATTTGTTTCATGTGAAACGAAAACCGAAGTGTAAAAACGACAAGTTGTAGGTCTACAGGTGCCGGGCAATTTTTTTGCCAGGTGCAGTGGCTTCTTGGAGTCTCTGCTGGTTGCCTGGCAACCTGAGGGTGATTAAAAAAGAGAGAACATGTTAATTAATGAGCTTTTGAGGTGCTGTTATGCAGATTTAGTTGCATTTGGACAGAGCCAGTCTAGCTGTTATAAATAAAGAACTGGTATTGACACGTTTTTGTTGTGATTAATGTGGTTTACTGAGTTCATACTAGGACAGTCAGTTGCCATCTCTTTATGCATATTAATGCTATAAGGTGTTGCTCAGCTCAAATCTACCCCGCAGACTCCTCCCCCCTCTGTAAGGGTCAGAGTGCTGCCTCTGATTAAAAAGCCTCCATACATTAGCATCCATAATTTATAGGAGTTTAATGGGAGCAATAAATGTCATCCTCACTTGCCTTCCATGCGACATTGACAGACACATCGCTACAGCAAGGCAATCGGGAGTATCAGCAGCATTTTAGCCTGCAGAAACTGCAGTAAATGGCAACGGCCGAGACCTTGTTGTGGAGTTCAGTAATCTAATGTTTCCCCCAACCTATTTGGATCTCCATGAGCCAAATGGACGGGTGGAGGTCATTTCATTTCTTCTTTAGCAGCTGGAGCAGATGGGTAGAACTGTGAATATAGAATACAGTAGATGATCTCACAGGAGACATAATGCACCATACATACAGGCATGTAGTATGTGCTGTTTGTGTGCATAATGAATATAAAATATTTCAGATTGGAACTCAGTAACATGTTAATGCAGACTGAGTGCTGTTACTGACCACCTTTAGATTTATGTCAGTAGATTTTATTTACATTTATTACATTGTATTTCCACACAATTTCTTTTCTCGGTTTGACATGTTCAATGCAATTCCATTTCTCAGGACGAGCCTCTCCCCTGTCCTTCTCTGTCTCAGGGAATTACTACGGCACACCTCGGCCCGTTCACATCAGCGCAGAGAGCCCCCCCATCACCTACCAGGAACACCGCAACCTGCTCAGAAACTTCCGCACACGCAGCAAATCGCTCAGCAACCTCGAGAAGCCTGCAGAGGACGGCGAGAACAGCGAGGACGACTCGGGCCTGTCAGGCAAGTATTGCTAAACCTGGTCTATGTGACAGCATGTGTGGGCAAGGTTATACATGTAAAGTGGAGTATTACATAGTCATCGGGGCTTCATGAAAAAAAAAATAGAAAACGTATCTCTTAAACCCTGCATAGCAGCCTGCAGCTAAATACTGCATTGTCCCTCTATCTATAGCTCCAGTCTCTGATACCCAAATTAATCAATCATTAGCACAATTAGTATGCCCTAAACTCTCAGTGGGGATGTGGCCTCATCGATTGCTGGATCACTTCCAAAGGAAGGTCAGGCTGCCTTAGGTGGAGCAGGCAAGGAGGTAAGCAGACAAGCAAGTGTGCACACAGGGAGGTGACAAAGAAGCAGAAAGTGTTTGAATTATTAGGCTCACCTGACACTGGAATAGCCAACACATGGCTGTTATAAAAAAATTTTCCTCTCATGAGGCAAAAGCATTTTCTGTGATGGATGACTCACCGTACCAGACATATTATCTTAGAAGGCTTAAAAGGCTTATTAATCACTAGTGGTGGAGGAAGTATCCAGGTCCTTTATTTAAATAAAAGTACCGATGCAACAATGTAAAAATATCCTTATTCAAAATCCTACTTTAGTAAAAGTCCACAAGTATTATCTGCAAAATACACTTAAAGTATCAAAAGTAAAAGTACTTGTAGAAAAAGGTAGTTTAGTCCAGTGGTTCCCAACCTGGGGGTCAAGGCCATTCCAAAGAGGGTGTGAGGTAGACTGGGTAAACCCAGTCCGATCTGCCGGCGTTTAGATTTTCGCCCTACAATACAATTTTCTATCCTGCGTCCGTTAAAAATCTGTGGGAACCAACAGAACCACCTGGCGCGCTATTGGCGGGTTTGACACGATGACGACAGAGAAGCGACCAAGCAGCTTTTTGTTTACATTCAACATGGCGGCCACCGAAGCGCAGCAACCCGTTGATGCCGCTGTCGCCGCTACGTCACCCGGATCGTTGGTCTGATTGGTTGAAGGATTATCCAATTGCATACAAAGTCATTTGAACTATGCCCGTTGATTGCGCCTCTTGTGCAGTAGAAAATACAGAGCAGACTCCCCCAGACTAATGTTCAATCTTAAAAAATTAAGCTAGGTCTGGTGATAGCCAGACTAGGTGTGAGGGGTCGTGAGATGATTCATGGGATTGGAAAAGAAGAAAAACCAAAGTTCTGCTTTAAACATTGGTTTTCACTTTGTGGGCATTTCTCTAATCTTTGGCTTTTTGTGAAATATTAATTCATTTGATCTCTTTGGGCCTTGAACATTTATTTAAAGAAAGCTTCTGAGAAATGTACAGGGGAAATGTCTCTTTGATGGTACTACTAAAAATACATCTGAAATGTGACAAGGGGCCCCAACTTAACACTGTATTTTTTAATAAGGTATCACAATCCAAAGGGTAAAAGGTTACGGTATGTTGTTTTTGTGTAATATCTCCAAAGTGTCAAATAAATGTAGTGGAGAAAAAAGCGATGATGACATACGACAATGCATAAATAGGAAAAATAGGAATGCAGGATAGAGTTTGAGCGATCCATCCAAATCACTGACCTCTGCTGAGTCATCTTCTGAAGTGATACCGTGTGGGTGGATGAGTTTACAGCGGGACTCAGGACACCCCATGTCATGTCCTACGCCTCTCAGATCCATGCTGGAGCGCACAGCTGAAGGACAGCTACAAGGACAGCTACAAGGACAGCTAGGCAACAAAAAAAAACATTGTTTTTCTTCTCTGCTGGTAATATGGCATGCATGGTCACACACTCTGCATCCTTAGAGAGAGGGCAAAGCCGGCTGAGATGCTGACCTCAGGTCTTTTTTTGCCTGACATGGAATTGCCCGCGTCAGGTCGTGACAGATTGCGGAAGAAACTTTTTCACCTCCTGCATCTGTTAAATAATATAATACTGTTCAAATTAGATTTTTTTTTTTTTAACACTCTTTCTTGTCACTATATTTACAGGAGGCTCTGCAGGTGTCAACAGCAGCGTCCCTCCTAGCCATCGGAGCCCCGGGCGGCCCCGGGCTTCCAGCAGCGGGGATGGTCGTGCCATAGAGAACGGGGTCATCGGCAGCAGAAGTGGTGCCAGGGTGAGAGGTGTGATGCCTGATCACTGGGAGCAGGCCTTCAGTGACCCCGGCGAGTCTCACTACATAGAGTGAGTATCTGCCTGTTCTTCACAACCCTTAAAACTAGGGTAGGCAGTTTTCTGGAAAAAAAAACTGCCAGAATTTGAAATTACAGCCCTCCTCTTCCAGCTCCCCCCTCTCTGTCCTAAGCCCCTCCCACCAGACGAGCACGGGCATAAATACGCGCAATCGTAGTTGTGATCCTATTGTGTTATATAGCCGCAATTCTATGACAATTACCGTCTTGTTTTCTTTGCAAACTTGTGGGCCTGAAAAGCCCTTTGAGATGACATACTGTGATTCGAGGCTCTAGCTAGCTACATAAACATAAACTTCAGTTACCTGCAGTTGTGTGCCTTTGGCTATGTTTAGCAGAAGGCTAAACTATTAGCCATTTTTTCTCTCGCTTTGCCGATATTGACACATGTTTTATCGCGTTTATTGACTCTCTTTTAAAGCAACACTAGAGAACTTTTCCTGCTTCGGTCCCCCTACAGGTTGGAAGCGGAATTGTCCATTACATTACATTATGCAAGTTTGCCAGATCGGGTAGCGGAGCTGTAGTTCGATTGAGACATACGACAGCAGTAATGGACAATTCTGCTTCCAACCTGTAGGGGGACCGAAGCAGGAAAAGTTCTCTACTGTTGCTTTAAACTCTCATTTATGCAGTTTCTGCCAAGGGGGGTAAGCTTCGCTTCAGAACTCGAACCTCCTATGGCGCCATTTTGATGCTACAAAGCGATCACCTCCTGTTAGCATTCCACTGACCGCCATTCATTTTGACGTCACTTTGACAGTGAATAACTTTACATCTGAAGCGTTTAAAGACTCTATTTGTCCATTGTTTATTTCTAAAGAAACACGCCAATGTACAAAAGGCTTCATTACCTTGTACCTCACGTTATGGCTCCGTAGCAGACATTTTTGTAAAAATAGGCTAACGATTGTGTCATAACCAAGCGACTTACTGTCGCATAGTAGAGGAATTACCGTATAGTACAGGAGAAGGTCGCAGGCAGTTTCGACTTACGTTAGCTGTTTAGGTTTAATTACTAATGTTAACTAGCATTTTAGTTAGCAATAATTAGCCTGTGCCCATGTTATCTCCTTACATATACCTACACTCTCCATCTCTGCAAGATTGGGAACGATTGAGATTTCTCTTGGCACAGCTACCAGAAGACTTCCAACTTTCAGACAGGTTGCTCACGTCACATTTACGTCATCTCTCTCAGTTGGAGGCTGGGCAGTATTGCTCAGTGCTCACCGGAAAAGTGCTTCTAATATCCTTCACTGGTCTCCGTCCAGAGCAACGGGGTCTGTTGGTCCATTATATGGTCGTCACCCGCATCTGCATTTGTAGAACAGCCAATAAAAATTGCCCTCTCTCTAAAATGACCTGTGATTGGCCAAAGTCTCCCGTCACAGGCTAGATTTTCTCAAGCCTGCAAACAGGGCCAAGAGGAAATGCAGAACTCTAGTTTTCTCATAGACCACTTGAATTACAATATTCTAAAATGTTATTATATATTATGGAATATTTGCCCAATGATGCAAACAAAAACAGCCTACCCAAGTTTTAAAGGAATAGTTTAACATTCTGTGGAATACACTCATCAAGCATATTCGCTTTTCTGAAGAGAGTTTTATGAAAAATGAGTTTTACTAAATATGAAGTGAAGCTAGAAGATGGTTAGCTTAGCTTAGCATAAAAACTGGAAACGGGGAAACAGCTAGTCTGGCTCTGTCTAAAGGTACAACCTACCAGCACCTCTAAACCTCACTGATTTATCATTGTTTAATACATCCAAAAACTAAAGTGTAAAAAGACTTGTGATTCCCCTGACTCAACCTTAACCTGTGCTCAAATGTATCCCCTTAACATTAACAAGCCGTATTCTCTGATGCTTAACCTCAACCCGACCTCACTGTAACGCCAACCAGTTAACTCCTAACCATAGCCTAAACTAAGCACTGACCCCACTACTTGTTGTTTTTGCACTTCAGTTTATGTATTGATTATAAAACAAGATATATCATGTTATTCAGTGAGCTTTAGAGGTGCTGGTAGGCAGATTCTTTTTAACCTTGTAGCTTAGTCCACTGTTTCAAGTGTTAATGCAAAGCTGAACTAACTGTTTTTTCATATTTAACGATAGCTGTGACAGAAATGAGAGTGGTATCCATCCTCTCATCTAACTCTCTGCAAAAAAGTGAATATTCGAATTTCCCAAAATGTTAAACTATTGCTTTAAACATGCTCTGAATACAGCAAAGGTGCTATGCAAAGTATATCAATGGCAGGCATCTCTGTTCTTACTGTATTAAATTCCAAAACGGTCATATTATATCAAATACTATTATTTTTCTGAAGAGGGAATCTTTTCTTTTGCTTTGTCTCTCCAAGTTGCAACCCGAAGAGGACCAACTGGCAGAGTCCTCGAGCCTCAAGCAGAGAGACTGTCTACAAAAATGAATGTGAGCCTCTTTCTTTCTTTCCCATCTCTCTCTCTCTCTCTCTCTCTCTCTCTCTGGATGTAATTACTGCAACATTTTTGCCACATTTAACTGTTGAACAGCCTTAATGAAGCTACATATTTGTAAAGAACGGAAGTAACAGACTGAGCCAGCTTGCGCCAGTCAAATGAGATGGAATGAGCTTTTTAGATGAACGGAGACGTGTAAGTGATTAAGGCCTAAAGCTCGGAGCTGCTGGCAAAGAGCCAGACTTTCTGCTGTGGCTGGCAGGGTCAACACGTGGATGGCATGTGACTGGCAACTTAATTTCATAATTTGGTCACATGTTTTGCTGTTGAAAAAACAAGGATATAATCTACTTTTTGATGTCTGTCTGACACGGCTGATTGCAAACTGTAAGGGACCCATCTGTTATAGTATAGTCCTGGGATTCCAGCTTGTCCTAGTAAAGTGCAGTACACATCTCCCACCAGCAGACGGTGGTATAATCTCCTTTATGGTTATTATTACTGTAAAATCTGGTACATGGAATCCAAACTAACACTGTCATAACCATCATAATGTACACTTCACAAACAAAGGGCTAAAATAATACGGGAAAATGGGAAGAAAACTCAAATCTGAAGTAACTTTTTCGTGGCAAAGTGAGAGTGCACAGTAAATAAAAAGACCCAGATTGCAGTGCTGTGTTGCGTCAGTCTAATGGATTACGTGTCTGATTTTAAGGAGGTAGTCTGTAATGGATTCTGCTTTTAATGCAGTCTTTTCACCAAACACTTCGGTTTGTGTGCGTGTCTATTTATTTAAGTATTTTTTTTTATTAAAAGCCATCTGGCAATTCTTTTGCAGACTCTCTCTCTCTCTTTTCCCTCACTCCTAAAACCGGTCAGTTGAACCATTTAATCGTATAAACATACAGGACTGACACTGTTATAACTCCTCTCTTCATCTGATATCACTCTGGTGGTATTTTTGTTTTCATCCTTGCTGCCTTGAAGACTTTTACAACTTTTCCTTGGAGGTAAGCGTCATCATTGTCTCATCCTCTCTCTCTGTCTTCTTTTTTTCGGTGACTACCAGGGTTCACGGACCAGCCTGGGGAGCTCAGGGGTTTCCCTGTGCACACACACTTGACCAAGGGCTCCAGGGGGTTTGGTTTCAATATTGTTGGGGGCAGCAGGCCAAGAGAGTTCCTCCAGGTCTACAGTGTGACTGCAAGTGGTCCCTCAGCACTCAAGACAGGTAAACATACAATAAACCAGGCAGGGACGATTACTGCATGAGAAAGCGATCTTGATTGTAAAAATGATGTGTGATATGATATTGACTAGAGAAAGGAGGGGACACATTCTCAGACACAAATACTTGCTTGTATTAGTAATAGTACAAGACATATCTGCAGACTGAGAGCTGTAACTATAGTTGCTGAAATCTTGCAAAAAGAAAATATTTTGTGTTTTACCATCTCTCTAGTTTTCTGTCTCCACTCTTTGGGATTATACCTCTGGAATTATCTGATCTCCCACAGCAAGTGTATATCACAATCAGTCCATAATCCTCAGGGCTAGCACACCATAATCAAGCTATCATAGCACATGCGTATGCAACGGTACGCATCCACTTTACACACACACACACACACACACAAATGTCCATACAGGCAGATATTACCATTCTAGGAAGCAACAGCACAGGCTGTCTCAGCAGGGGCTGATCTAGTTCATATCTGTTAATAGGTTTAGAGGAATTAGTTGGTTGGATTAGTCCACACCCACGCAAAACACACAGCCAATGTTTCATTCGCGAACTACACTTATCTGCACGCTCAAGCCTAATGAAAATGGTCAAAAAAGATGAAGCAGTAACACATATTGTCAAAGGTAAAAAGGTGTGTAATTTTGCTGCAGATAATTCAAAATGCTCAGTATTATAACGATATTTCTGTGTTTTCTTTTGTGCTTCATTAGCGGACATCCTGGTGTACATCAATGACTTTTGTGTGTTGGGGGTGTCTCACAAAGAGGTGGTAGAGATGCTCAAGTCTGTGCCTGTGGGCCACACTGTGGATGTAGAGGTTAGAAGAGGGTATCCCATGCTCTACAACCCTGACGGTTGTCCCAAGCAGCCCCCGCCAAGGCTACTCGACACCGGGGAACCCATCCTACCACCCACCACCACCCAGCCTCAGCCTCTGCACCAACTACCTCGTCTCCCGACACCCACTCCCAACACCCAGCACTTTGACTATAACGGGCTCCACAGTGACGGGAGGTACATGGAACCAGGGGCGACTCTAGACGCTAATGGAAATGCTATGTCTTTCGCTACCAGACAGCCGGCCTCATACAGACGCTCCAGCATGAGCAACGCTGCCTCTCCCCCGCCTGTGCGTCCTCCTCGTTCACTGAGAAGTTTAGCCCGGCTGCAGTCGTTCGACCCAACGCTCGCCAGCCAGAGTGACAGTGAAGTTGTTTCTGCCATTGGTTCCCACAGGTAACAGATACACACACACACACACACACACACACACACACACACACACACACACACACACACACACACACACACACACACACACACACACACACACACACACACACACGTATGACACAAAGGAAGTTCCTGCAGAGATTGTACTCTAGAGGTGAATTTGTAATGCCCTTTTTAAAGTGATGAATTAAAACGATTAGCAGTTTGATTGCAGTGATTTGAAAGTAGTATTGAATAGTTTGAAAGTTTGCCTGTAATTTCAAATTCAGTTTAATAAGGTAAGACTGGGCTGTAGGAAATGAGAATCAATGGGAATTAGATTTAATCCAATAATAATTTTTGTGTTGCACAATTTTTGTAGTTACCTTTTGTTCAAATAATGAGAGGAAATGCATTTTGTATACATACTAACTGTATACTGTACAGGCTGCAGCGACAGGTGATAGCAACAATACCATACATTTGTCATTGATTCATCGTTTTCAAGCAAAAATGCCATATGTTAGTTCCAGCTTCTCAAATGTGTGGATGTGTGTTGCATTTTTTTTTAGTCAATGTCAAAATAAAAATAGTCAATGAAATATCTTTTGGTTTTGGTTGGACAAACAAGCTATTTGAAGACGTCACATTGGCTTCTAGGAAATTGTGATATGCATTTTTTTAATTGTTTTGATATTTTTTTAGACTAAAAGATGGATCAAGAAAGTAATTGGCTGATTAAAGTAAATAACATCCTTAGTTGCAGTCCTAAACATCTCTGCACCTGAATGCGTGTCAAAGCAAAGACGTACTGTATTTACTTTGGATTTTGACTCCTCACATTCTTTTTCATCAGGGCATCAATTATCCGTAATCACAACAATAACTCCCTCTCAACACCCCCTCATCCTTATCGTCACGGCACATCCAAGTCGTCTGAGAGTGACCTGTCCACCTGCACTCTGACGGGGTCCCGGCTGCCTCTGCCTCAGTCCCCGAGGAGGCCCTCGTCCTCCCCCAGCGGCCCCCACAGCGCTCACTCCCGCCTCTTCAGACCGCAGACCTCACATCTCAGACCTCCTCCCACCCCTGACAGCCCACACCATTACCGTGGCTTTAACGGTTTCCATGGCAACACCAGCCCCACTGCAAGTCGCAGCAGTGTGTCCTCTCCTGGGGCAATGAGTGTGGGCAGTGCAGTTGGCAGTTTGAGCGGAGGGGAGCTGGTGCCGGTGGCCTTGGGCAGGATCGAAGGAGACCGAGGACTCGGCTTCAGCGTGACGGCTGGCGGTCCGGCAGGCAGGATGACTATAGTGAAAAGAGTCTGGGACAGGAAGCAGTGCAACTCCCTGCAGCCAGGGGATGCTATTGTCAAAATCAACGGAGCAGATGTCCAGAGTCTTAGTTTTACACAGGTATTAGAGGACCAAATGGGAGAAAAGTCAGGAGAAGTAATGTGAACTAAACACAATTCATAGTTGATGGGTTGAAACAGTGATTCCTGACCTTTTTTGCTTAATATGAATCAATCTGCTTGCCTGCCCTTCCCTTCCCATGGGGTGCATGAGTTTCTCTTCTCCGGTGGCCTAAAGAGATCAAACTATACAGTATTTCACAAAAAAATGTAAATGAGAGAAAAGTCTGAAAAATAATCAAAATTTTGAGTAAAAAGTTTATTTCCTATATTTGGGGTGGCAGTAGCTCAGCTATGTCTTGTACTCTGCAGCTCAGGTTCAAGCCCCCGTACGGACCAAAGTACGGCGTGTGGACTGGTAGCTGGTGCCAGTTCACCTCCTGGGCACTGCCAAGGTGCTCTTGAGCAAGGCACAGAACCCCCCAACTGCTTGGGGTGCCTGTTAAGTTCTCGCAGCCCCCTCACTCTGACATCTCTCCATTTGTACATTTATAGGACCTGAGCATGTGTGTATTTCAGACCTGTGTGTAGTGTGTTCTAGCAACATAGTGAACATTTTTTTTAATTAAAGTTTAAATTATTACCTTCATAAAAATTCATCTCCCTACCTCCAAGTTACTGAAAACATGCTAATCAATTAAAATGAGAGATGAACACCACCTTAAAAGGTGTCAAATGTACCCAAAGAATTTCAAAATGAGTCACAATTTATGTATGCGTTTGTTAACAGGTACAAACAGTTCTCCAGGAACACACCAAACAGGCGGAAGTCATCTTGTTGATTTACAGAGGAGGTAAATGATTCACATTCGTTGTGATTTTAGTAACTGTAGTATTCACTGCGGCTAAATTCATCTCACCGTTATTTTCTCTCTCATTATCAGGCATCTATCACTCAACCATCTCCCCCGGCTCCACCCGGAGACTCCCTCCGCCTCTACTCCGCCCTCCTCCTCCACCTGTTGGTTCAGACATCTCCTCTGTGCTCCCAGAAGCACTGCCTATGCCCCGTACCTGCATCAGCAACCCTGCCTCCCCAGCCCCGATGCGCGCCTCGCTGATCCAGAGCACCAGTTTTTTGGAGTCGATTCCAGTGACCCTGACCATGGAACCCAAAGACTGGATCAACACGGGCCTGGAGGACGAGGCGGGCGGTGTCACAGTTCCTGACTCCGGTCTGGAGAGGGAAAGTGGGGAACGAACTTGGCCGCTCAGAGGGTTTGATGTGGAGCTGAGGAGAAAGCCAGGAGAGGGCTTTGGGTTCGTCATTGCCTCTCAGGATGTGGAGAATGGCAAAGGTGAGAGCCAACTACATACAACTATAGTGACAAATCACATTGTGCAACATGTGTATCAAGCTTTAAATATAATATACGTTTTGTACACGTTTTGCAAAACTGTATTTCTTTTCATCTAATGATCTGAAGTAGAAGTGTATGGCATTACGCAGCATTAGTTGAACTTTTTTGGCCCAGTAGAACTGTTTGGTTACCTGCCCAGGGAAACAGGTTTCATTTGGATGTCCTTGTGGACAGATGCACCATTAGGTAATTGCAGATTAAATAGTGGTGGTCACCATGGCTACATGCCACCAGATGAGTCATGATGCATTTCTTTCCTTTCCTTATAAAGTATTTTACCCCCAGGTTGATTGTATTGTTGAAGGAAATTAGTTTTGGCATCCACTCTTGTCACAGAGTGGTTTATGGTGGAGTTCACGTTTGGCTAGCTAGCAGAAAACATAATTACCCAAGTGTGTATTTGCTGTCTATTTTCATGAAATGCTAAATGCAAATGCACTACCCATAAGATGTTTGATAGTTGTAGTTTTACAGGGGGTTATGTGCTGGGCAGTAACTTCCTGAAGTTTCAGCTTGGTGCCTGGCATTGGCAGTAACCTCATATTTATCGTGCAGACATAATGAGAGTGGTATTCATCCTCCCATCGACCTCTCAGCGATAAAGCAAATAAGTGTATTTCCCCAAATGTCAAAATATTCCTTTAAAGGTCCCGTGACATGCTGCTTTTTGGTCAGTGGTCCCCTAATACTGTATCTGAAGTCTCTTTCCCGAAATTCAGCCTTGGTGCAGAAATACAGCCACTAGAGACAGTCCCACAATGAGCTTTCCTTAGGATGTGCCATTTCTGTGTCTGTAGCTTTAAATGCTATTGAAGAGGAGAGAGGGGGGGGGGGGGCAAGGTGGAGGGTGGGGGTGTGGCCTTGACCAACTGCCATTTGTCATGATGTCTCTCTCTCTCTCATGGGTGGGCCAAATTCTCTGGGCGGGCAAAGCAGAGAAATGGGAGGTAACCTTGCTCCTTATGACCTCATAAGGAGAAGATTCCAGATCGGCCCATCTGAGCTTTCATTTTCTCAAAGGCAGAGCAGGATACCCAGGGCTCGGTTTACACCTATCGCCATTTCTAGCCACTGGGGGACCATAGGCAGGCTGGGGGAACGCATATTAATGTTAAAAAAACTCATAAAGTGACATTTTCATGCCACGGACCTTTAAGAAGTGAACAGGTTATTTACAATTATTTTTAGTCACGCTCTTTTTAATACAATTTCTCTCCAGCAAAAACGGATTTTGTTAAAAGTATCATGTCACTAGTATCACACTCTTTTTCGTTTTCTCGATCCGCTCTGACCTGATAGGACATTGAGGCTTGTTTATGTTCTGTCTGGCAAGTGAGCCCATCCTCCCCTGATTAGCTTTTAGTGTAGTGCTTATGAATAGCCGGTTAACCGCAGCATCCCCATGATGAATTACCCCCCTCTTCTCTTCCTATGTGTTGAATTTGCTGCCCTCTATTCCGGTTTGATGCAGTTCATTTTGCTTTATGGGCCAAGCAAACGCTGTTATGTTTTCATGGTGAGATAAAGGTTGTAGGTGCACATGTCTCTGCAGCACAGACACCCTCCCTCATCAAAACCTCCACTTTATTTTCACAGAAAGAACAGAGGGGACCTGTCTCTGCATATCTGCCTTTATCCTCTATCATTTCCTCTTCCCATCTCTCTCTTCCACTTCCTCTCCATCGCTCTTATCTTCCTCACAGGCTCACACCTACTATTTCCTTTTCTCACCCTCTCTCTCTGTCTCTCTCACCCTTTTACTCTGCAGTAAAAGCGTCCAGTCTGGTTTTTCAAAAGATTAAAACTCTCCCCCTCTCTCTCTATCTATCTCTCTTTCCCTCCATCCTTTCCTCCCTCCGCCTCCCACCAACCTCTCCATTGCTCTCTGAATGCTCAAGAGAAATGCCACACTGAACATTTCCCTCGCAGAGGAGCAACAGAGGGGACAGCCAACCTGTGTTTCAGCTCCTGTTGACCGTTACATGTGAATCTCAACACCTTCAAGCTGCCTGACAAGGAATTGAGGATTTCATTTTTTGGTTGTTTTCTGCGCATGCTAATCAAAGAACCATGCTGGAGAGACTACAGTCTGCTTTGAAAACTGTGAAGGAGTCTAAACGTAATTATTCGCTCCACTTCTCGTTTCATGTTTACTAAAAAGAAAATGGGAGGGTACTGGTTTGGTGCAGTGTTTCACGTTCAGCTGTGTGCATGTGCTAGAGGTTATAATTCTGTGTTGCACGCTAAAGTTTGCTCGGTCAGGTGTTGACTTTGGCAGTTTGAAAGTTACATCCACAGGCTCACATCTTCTAGATGTCAGATAGTTGATGAAACTGATGCTGTGGCAATACGTATTGTGGTTATTTTGTTACAGTTGTACTGGATGATGATTGCAGCAGCAGCAACAACAACAGATGTAAGGGAATTTAAAATAGTTTTAATCCAGCCAGGCTTAAAGCAGCACACAACTTGATATGGTAATGGTCTTTGTATTAGAGCCATTAGTGAGCTACACAGGCAGAAAAATGAATGGATTTAACCGACAGCATTAGTAGTGCTGTCAGCGTTAACTCTCCTGCACGCACACTACTTGTATGAACGATCCTGCTAAAGATCAACAGTGCTCTCCCCGCTCTCCGGCATGTACTGGATATGTGCAGGCTGCTGTGGGGATGTCTGCACCGGCTGATGCGTCTGAGCTGCAGAGGGGGATTTTATGATGGCGGGGAGGGGGGGCTGCTCCCACTCCTGAGCTGAGTGGTGATCAGTGCACAGCGTCAGAGGCT